>NC_141147.1:35795553-36102220 GCF_053477565.2 Lygodium microphyllum
TTGGTACACCGCCCATGAATAATAGCTAGATGAGAGCTATCCTTATCTACTCTAGTTCGTGGCTCAGTTAGTATGCCACCTTAGTTAGTTGAGTTTGGTTTGAGACCCATATATAGGGTTCTTCTATTTCTTTGTACTAGAGTTCTTTTGGCTTACACAACTAAGAAGAGGAAAACTATTTTCAGCCTCCACATGTGTGTGTATTCCCCCATTGTGCAAGCAAGAAAGTTACAAGTGAGACTCATTCCTTCTCTCCCACAATCTTGACACTAGTAGCAACATTTTACACGTGTAGCACAAAAATTTTAGTAGACATATTGAATTCTATGAAGCCAAGAACTAGCTCAAAGAATGTACATCTAAGCTAGTTCATACTAATTATTGCAATTTTTGTACACATGTTCAAGGAATGTAAGGGTTTGAGACATACCAAAAGCACGTACATCATAAAAAGTGCATCAGATGATTATGTAATAAGGATTCTAGGAAAAACTTGGATATCAAAAATGACTCACAGTCCTGACACAGTGGAGTCTCGAGTCATAGCAAGGGACATGGCTTTCAGGTAAAATTTTTCTCTCTTAGTTGACTATTATCTTACTTTGGGATGAATCGACTAACTTTCCTTTCCAATTACAGGTACTTTGTCACACGATAAACTTTATGCCTAGTGTTCAAGTATCGTAGATGGAGGATACTCAAGGGTAAATGGTTGTGCCTTGATCAAGACATGCATGAAAGTGTAGCTGTAGATGTTACAATCATTTGTGAGGACCATGAGTCCCAAGTGTTGCTAATGGAGGACATTTGGCCCTTGAGTATCATGCATGAGGATATTACAATGTTAATGCAGAATCCATCTGTTTGCTTCTATTTTAAAGTAGATGGTAGGAAAATTCAAAGCCGAGCTGAGGATACTATTACCAGTGGAAAGTTTATGGCTCCACATATTTTAGAAATTGTAGAGTTTTCCTAAAAATCCCAACACCACAAGTTGTAATATCCAACACCTATAATTTTTATTTTTATTTTGCCAATAGAATATTGTCACTTGCAAACTTGGTATTTATGCAAAAGCATACACTTATTATACACTTTTCACATCAACACATTTACATATGTATGTAAATTTTATAAAGACATAAGTAAAGCCATAACTAAATATCATATGCGAATAGCCCTTAATGGTTTAAAACTTAAGGTTTTTAAGGTAGAACTAGTTTAGTTCTTGTTTCATTGTTTCATTTCACACTTTCTCTCTTCATCTCTTTATATCAACCAAATCCCTCCTACCTACTATGATGGATTCTCACACACACTTTGATGAGTGGATCCATGAGACTATCTTTGCCAGCCAGGGTGACGAGATATTTCAAGTTTTCTCTAAGAACTTCAACCTTGAAAGCTTGCTCTCATCGCTGGATCCCCCCCTTCAGGATTTGAAAGACTTTGTGAGCACCATTCCTACTTGCACATACTCCATCGAGGGATCCGATATGACTTGGGTGCCTCTAGAATAGCTCATGATATTTCAGGCAGGGAAGAATCACCAAAAAGTGGTGAATAGGTATCTCGTCCCAGAGGGATCCATGAGATATTTCCTTCGCACAGAATATTTCCTATGGATCCCTCTGGGATGAGATATTTCAAGTGGTGACGAGATATTTCCTTCGCACAGAGTATGTACTATTCCCATGGGTAATGCACCAAGTACAACACCTTTGGATCTCGTGGAGTGTGATTGCGCATTGGCAATTTACCTCCTTGCATTGGATACACCCCTAGAGGAGAAAGCCATGACGATACAACTCCACAGGTTGTTGCTATCACATACACGGGAGAAGAACCGATTGAAGAGCTCATAAATGTTAAAGATGAACATTGGATGGTGGCAAAGCAAGGGTTGGCTCTCATGGTGCCAACTTCTTTAGAACAGCCACAAGTCAACAAACCCAACCTTGCCTCCTTAACACCCATTGAAGTAGATGGTGTACAATACTTGCTTCTATCATATGTATTGAAATACTTAGAAATGAAGGAAGAAGAGTTGTTTTTCATCCTAGTCAGGGATTCGATGGAAGACCTGATCAATTATGATTACATGTATATGCATCCAACGATGGCAGAGATTGGAAGATATGATGGCACAAGCTTAGATAAAGTGAGTGCCATCATAGCAGCATATGAGCATATTACATTGGTTAACGAAGATTACCTTGTGATGGATGTTGAATTTGAAGCACTATAGCATGATCTGTTCGGACCAAGGCCCCAACTTCCTACCAAGGAGTTTGTAGATCCCTCTGCCTAAAGAGGTGCATCGCTGACTCACGAGAAAATGAAGATACAAGATGATCTAGAGAATGTGAGATTTCTAACTACCACATATTTTTATGCAATGAAACTTAATGGTAGGGTGTATCAGGTCCCCCGGAGTCCACCGGTGAAATCTTGGCAAAAAATGATACCTGTAGCTACCGTCAAGTTTCGTCACTTTCTGATAACTCTAGGTTAGTTGCTAAATATATTGTTTGATTTGACTTTGTCATTCAGGGCATACTGTATATAGATGAGTTTTCATCAAGGCAAGGAGGAGCTCGGTATGCGGATTGACGGAAGGATTCAGCTCTTAAGAAGTACATTGGCAACCTTGTTGCAGACTTGGTGGTCTTCCATAAAAAGTGCTTACCACGGTGGTAAGAAATAATCATGAAAATTCAAGCTTTGACCAAGTTTGGAAATTTTTGAGTGATAGTTGTGACATCTAGCTTGGAGAAGGTGGTGTTAATCAAGCGGTCAAAGCTTCTTTACTTGTTTGGCCAAATGCATGATGGAGCAATATGTGTGCTTACTACATTCGGTGACCTTGCTAAAATGTCAAATCCGCTTCTCCTGGAGAAAGAGCTGAAGGGGAAGTACATCATTTTTTAAGAAAATAAGGAACTTATATTTTCATCAGAAGCTGGCCCCTCCTCTCCACTGATGAAAAAGTCAAGGAACAATTGAGAGTTCTTGTTGGCTATCGGCTTTTTATATCTATTAACCCTCAGATGAACAAAGTGAAAAGTATAGAAAATCTAAAGCAGAAGACAATGCCAATGCAAAAGTGAAACGGAAGACAAAGGCGCGCCAAGAAAAATATGGAAACACAAGAAGTATAGAAAAGTCCTAAATCAAGGAGAAAGGTGCACAAGAAAAATCACAATTCAATACTTTGGTAAAAGAGTACAAGGCGCATCATGATTTATTTTAAGAGTGATGGGCTCTCACCCGTGCAAATTGTAAAGGTAGATGGGCGGTAGAAAGGAATCTAGGAAGATAGGAGGATAATGGAAAAAAGGGCCTAGGCCATGACCACCCATGTAAAAAAGGGGATAAGGCGATGACCGCCCAAAAGGAATTTAGGATTTTGTATATAGAGTTGAAAAGTGAATGAGAAGCTCATTCTTGTGTGTGCACAAAAGTAGCTCTCCTCTTCTTCTTGTTCTTGCTTGCTTAAGCTTGTGCTTGAGAGAGGAAGTGTGAGAGTGTAAGGGAGTAAGTGTGTGAGAGTGAGGGACCGTGGTGGAGAAGCTCTCCATCTTCTCTTCTCTTCTCTTCTCTTCTCTTCTCTTCTCTTCTCTTCTCTTCTCTTCTCTTCTCTTCACTTTCTCGCAGCAATGGAGCTTGGAGTGTGGAGCTTGAGGATGGAACTTACTTGAAGCTTGCACTTGGATCGTGGAGCTACCGGAGTTCTCGGGAAAGGAGGCAACTCGATCAGGCATGGAGGTAAGCTCACTACATTCATAGAGATGGATAGTGCATCGGCTATGTGAGAGGTAGCCATTAGTACTCAACTTGGAACGCTTGAAATAATAAGCGGTCCGTGGGTCTTAGCGGTTGAGCTCACCTCTACATTTTGGTTCTGTTTCTGAGACAATGGATTCAAGCCTTAAGCGTTTGCAGCTTCGAATCGAGCATTGAAGTAGGTTTTTCTCCGAACTGGTGCTTGAGGTAGATAGTTAGCAAGCGAGGGATTTTGAAGAGATATTCGATCTCCTTAGCAAGTAAGCTTTGGTTTTTTGGATTTCAAAAAGAATGTTGGAATAGTGTAGGTATTTTCTTTGTGATTTGGATGCATTAGGGTGGGAAAAAACAAAGAAAAAAGAAGGAAAACGAGTATTAGGGTTTCTGGTGTCATAAGAATGCAAGAGAGTTTGATTTGTTTATTGAATTGCATTTTAGATTTTGTTTGCTATTCTAGGTATATACAACTCTTCCCCTCTATCCATAGCTTTGATTTGGAGGTGCGTGCAGTATGTCGTGACCTAAATTGTGTGATTTATTGTTGCATCAACCAAAATTGTGCCGCGTTCGGTCTATTCAAGTGACGGCGATTCTAGGCCAAGTCCCAGAATCGGACCTCAGCCCTCTTCCGCCATTCCGCCCACTACCACTTGGACACCCACCACTCGGCCCAATTGATTCAGCCCATCTTACTCAAACACTTGAAAACTCGGCCCTCAACCATCTTGGGCCATTTGGCCCATTACCACTCGAACCAACTTCGCATTCGAACCACCTAACTCGGCCCTCGGCCATTCGGCCCTCCGCCCTCTTTGGCCATTCGGCCCTCGGACAACCACATTGAAACTGTCTGAATTTGACATTTAGACCAATTGCATTCGGCCCTTTCTCATTCGGTCCTCGACCATTCAAATGGGCCAAATCGAACATTTGGCCCCTACAATTCGGACATGTTGGGCCAAATTTGGATTTTTTTCAAAATTTTTAACCTGTAGATTCTGAAATTGACATAGAGACCATATAGAGCCAAAATCACCTCATAGATCTATCACTAGGCTGAGATCTAGAGCAAGTAGTTCACAACTTGGCTATAGACGGTTCTTCAAATTGTGTATGGTATTTAGTGTAACGGCCCTCCACACCTCCCCCAAGGAGGCTGGAGAGAAAATGCATGCCGTGAAAGGTCCTCCAAATTAGATCCTAGTGTAGTGATGGCTCTACACAAGTATAGATTCTCACTTACAAAACAGCAACCAAAAGCCCATACCCGAACAAAGACAAACAGAGACCCTAGAACCTCAATGGGCCAATCTAGCCAACAAGGGCAAAAAGACCATGCCATGAAAACATATATAGGTTGCATTCCGATTGTATCTAGTCAAAGTGGAATGGAACAACATCAAGCTACAACTGTGAGGATGACTAGACATGACAATCCTAATGATAGATGCACCTTGAATGGCACTGCACAAATGACCCAAGACATTAATTGAGAATCCCCATCTTGTTGTGCAGTTGAGGACTCAAATGCATGTATCAGAAGGCTTGAATTTACAAGCCAAGACTTGAAAGATGAAGACATAGTACCACCATCTTACCTTAGGATCAAACTCGCCGCAAAAGAGAGTATAGTGTCGATGCTCTCATCGATGAAGGAGCAAATTTTAATATCTTGGTATATAAAGCATGGGCCCTACTAGGCCAACTAGAGCTCACACCAGCTAATGCAACCCTTAGTCCTTACAGGGGACACCCACAAGCTCATATAGGAAAGTGCAAAATCCTTATAACTATTGAAACTAAAAGCTTGCCTATCATATTTCATGTTCCTCCAAATAGTGCCACTACAAGATATAGGCCTTATACCGATGTTTAAAGCGGCGAAAAGGCAAATAAAAAAATTTACTCCCGTCGTCGCAAAAAGCGTCGTTATTGGCGACGCCATAGAACAGTCGGTATTATCGTCGCTATCAGCGTCGATATTAGTTTATACCGACGCCAATACCGATGCTGATAGCGACGGTTTGCGACGTATATAACGACGCTAATAACAACACGAACAATAAAATTTGCAACGCTAATAGTGACAGTAACAGGGAAAAAAAAATTGTGGCAGGGCAGTCACATATAGCACTGTGTGCTTTATGAGAGCCCCACTCTTGATTGCCTTGAGTGTGTCGGATCGTCTATGTAACATGTATACATGCATGCAATCCATCATCCAGCCCGTAGAGAATCTATCTACTAAGGCTGGTACCAGAAACTCCTCGTGCAAGGATGCTACTATGTAGTCCTTGCTCCCCTCCGGTATGTTCTTCTAATGATCCAAGATGTTGTGTCGAAAACTTGTTGGCACAACTCTCTCATGCGAGCCATCACCCTCCTCCCCTCATCATTCATGATGATGGCTCCTGACCTACTATCGACTAGATATCCATAATCCCCTGGAGTTTGCCTAAGATGGGTCGTCTCCCATCTGCATCCACGCTCCTAGGCATATCCAGGAGACCCCTGTGCATCCGGTGTACCGATGGGGGTAATATCTCTCAGAGTGGCACCCACAGGTATGCCACCTACTATGACGGCTGCGCAAAAGCCGGAGTAACTGGAGTAGACATCCCCACAGGTGTGACAAATCCTAAAGGTGGCGCAGCTCCAGCTAAATGACGAGACGAAGACACAACGTCCGTGTCTCTACAGCATCCACCTGAGCCTGAGGCACGCTCCTTGGAAGGGCCACGAGAGTGAGGAGTCGCACATGTATCCCGTGTTGATCGCAAGCTCACTGCCTCTGTATCTCTGCAGCATCCCCCTGATCCCGATGCACTCCCTCCCTCTAGTCCAAGTCGTGAGCGTGGAGCTTGTTTTCTCGAAACCGAAGCATCCGATCGCGCTGAAGCAGATCTAGTAGAGCGCCCTGACAAAGACCGAGACAGCTCCTGGTCTGCCATCTCTCTGAATCTCGCGATCTGGTCTGGAGACATGCGTGCAAAGATGTCCTGTAACTCCTCATCGCTCATCCCTCGAATCATCCTAAAAATGTCACTTGCACAGATAAAAAATGATGTTAGAATAATCAATTTAAATCATACAAAGCACAGTAATATAAATCATTTAAAAAAAAACTCACTTAAAATGCATATCTTATGTACCATTATAAGTGATTGGTCAATGAATTGAGTAAGTGGATGCTCCAAGTATGAAGTATCCTATGGTCCCATGTTAATCTCCTGACACAACTCCGCATACACTAGAAGGTCGATAGACATGTCACCACAAAAGAATGAGTCTGCCTCGTTCTCAAAGAATTCTTGGACTCCTGTATTTCCATCATTGGTAGCCGATGCTGGCTCCAAGCTTTCGACGGCCTCCACCCCTTGCAATATCGACCCCTCTATTTGCATATTATCTTCATCTATGCTCGAAACATCGCTTTGATTATATACTCTCGCACTTCGGGGAGTTGAAGGTATAACATACCACCATCGAGGTTGTCGGGGGTTTGGATAGAAGATTACCTGTTCACAAACATGTACAAGAGAGTTCAAACCATTGTGACATAAACCATGTCATAATACAATTAGCAAGCAAATGAGTCCATGCACCTGTTCACAATGGGTCGGCGACACAAAGGTGTCGCACAAATCCATTCATTTTTTTTCGAAACTATTTTGAGAAATCCAGATGGACCTCGTCGAACTGTTTCTCCAGCTCCTCCAAGTACCACTTTGAACCATTGCACATCGAATAGTATCATGGAGAAGCTATGGTAATCCACTGTAACAATACTTTGCAAGTTCCCAAAATACTCCATCTTATCCACAACCGTGTTTGGATCCATTGCTCATCGCCGGCTCTCTTGCTCGAACCTTGCCATGACACCACAGTCCATTGTGGAGTGCATTTTGTTAATACACTCCATGCGAAAATGCAGTCCGCGTGACCACGCTGCACTATATATTTTGTACTATACATTGAAACACTCAAATTAGCTGTCTTATATAAAATTTAGATATGACAGATTTTAAACCCCTCATCACCTTTGGACTACGTTCCCTCGACAATTCCCACTCCTCCATTGAGACTCTGTCCCTTCGCAAGATGCTGCGGCGGTCAAAGCTCCATGCAACCATTGCGTTGACATAAACCGCGGCATCTCCTCCATGCCTTCGGGATATCGAATCGGTCAATGATGCGTACTACGTCAGAATTCAGCTCGCGCTTTCTCTCGATCTTGCCTAGCGATCTGGTACTTGGCGAGCCACATCTCCATAGAGGCATGGTGCAATATACAAAAGTGATTCACCTTCTCTTCCATTGAGGCATTCATTCTTTTTTCTACCCCATTTCCAACCACCATATCTCCAGTCAATCTATCATCATCCTTCAGCAACCATAGCATTTCATTGTCTGGTTCCACCGTTGGTAGCCATTGTGAAATATGCACTAGCGCCTCAGACACCAACCAACCTTCGGCCATGCTACCTTCTAGCCGAGCTCATTGTCGCACAAAGCCTTTCAGGGTTTTCATGAAGTGCTCCAAGAAGACATCCATCACGTATGGACAGGTCCAGCAATCTCCACTTCATCCACAAGATGCACAAGAATGTGGATTTGTATCATGAGCATGCTAGTGGGCAGGTATTTCTCAAAGAGACAGACCGTCTCCACTACTCTCCGCCTCGCAGATTCAATAGAGGACGTCTTAATCTCCTTCTGTGAGATCCACTGCACCAAAGTTGACAACCTGTAAATGGCGCCGCGTATTTCTGGAGTAAGACATCCTATGATCGCGATCGGTAGTACAAACTGTCACAAATGAGAAAGCATTATGAATAATGGTTACATTCCAAATAGCAAAATGCCCATGCTAATTATAATCCATTCGTAGTACTGACATATCTTATGCCAGTCATGGGATTTTAGCCCTGATAATTGGTCGTCTTTAGAAAATGCGGACCTAAGAGAACGCAACATACCCGTCGAAGTGTGGATAGACTTGATTACTTACTTCACAATGCGCTCTTCTTTAGTGGACAAAACCCAAGGAGTGTGAGGAAGCTGCACACGACCATCAGCACTCGACTGCGGCCAAAGTGCCTCCATCTTACCTACCTCCTTCAAATCCATTCGTGCCCCTACAGTGTCTGGTCCCATAACAAGCTGCCCACATTCTTGAAAATATGCATGGGATCCAACAAGTGGTTGACCTGTAAGTGGATCCAATATGGCAACTCGTAGAAAATCGAGAACCGCCCCATTCCATTTGGATGTGATTCCGCGTGGACCATTTTCAGCTCGTACCAGCTTGCGGCGTTCGTACGTGTTGGAGGTCGTCCAAGGAAACCTTCCCTGAGTTCATGATCCTCCGGTAAGAAAGCAGCGTGTCCTTGATATACCATCTTCTTCATGGTTCGTGACCTTCGGGAGTCTAACTGTGGCCCGCACAATGGACATGCATGATAACCTGAGGTAACCAGACCTATTCCAATACCACGACCTAGTGAATATTGCTTGAACGAGATAAAATGTAGATATTACCAGCGAGAACGGAGGCCTGCTCACCTGAGCACTCTCCCAATCCCGAAAAGTCATGCATCGTCCACATGAGAATGGCTCGAATATTGGCTGACTGCCGACCATCGCGCCTTCTCATATCTTGCACGGTGACCCCCTCCTCCCACAAAATCTTAAGCTCATCAACTAATGGACGAAGATACACGTCCATATTTTTTACTTTGTAGCGGCCGGGGACGAGCAAGCTAAGGATGAGATGTCCTTTCTTCGTAGAAAGCCATGGAGGGATATTGTAGTTGACAAGGACTATAGGCCACACACTGTAAGAAGTTGAGTGCAGACCGAATGGGTTCACACCATCCATTGCAAGACCGAGCCAAAGATTCCTTGGCTCTCGGGCAAAGCCTAGGAAGGTAGAGTCAATGTGGCTCCATGCATGCGAATCCGCTGATATTCGTTGAACTCCATCTGTGGACCTATTCTGTGCATGCCACGTTGTCAAGCTCGCCATGCCGGACGTACAAAACATGTGGTTTATGCGGGGGATAAGCGGAAAGTGTTTGAGAACTTTTTGAGGGATGGTTTGCCCTTGCAAGTCCTGTCAATACCTGTGAGCACCACACTTTGGACATGTCTCTATAGTCTCATATTCTCCTCGAAACAATATGCAATCGTTGATACATGCATGGATATTATTGTAGTCCATGCCAAGCTTTTGTAAAACATGCCGTGCATCATCACGAGACTCAGGCATGGTATTTGCAGGTGGTAATATATGATATTTCAATAACCTGAAAAAAATCATAAAACACCTTGAAAAAGCACAAATGTTTGTAATAATAGTGCCGAAAAAAAAAATCAATGAAGCATATGTACAAGGTACCTAAACAACTCGGTCACACTCGTATCACTCCACCCATATTTTGCTTGCACACTTAAGAGTACAAGCAGTGTCTTCAGCAGAGATACTCAGCACCCATCATATAATGGTATGGATACTTCCTCTCTAAGCGGATCAGAAGTCTCGACATCCATGGGAATCAATGCATTGATCATTGCCTCCATCTCAGGCTCCAAGATTGTAGGTAGGTCTAGAAGGTTGCCTATCTTCTCTGGCATTGACGGTATAGATTGGCCTTGCGAGTGGTGTATTGGCTCATGCACTCCATCCATCACATGCCCACGTACTCTTCTAATTGGCCGCAAAGGGTGCACTCCCCCTTGGGACAAGAGATCACCTCCTTGGATAGAAAATTTGCCAGCAAGACCCAATCTTATTGTATATGGTATTCAATTAGCTTGCGAGTACAATGCATGATTGATATTAACTTCAAATTACCACTTGTTGAAAATCCGCAATTGCGTGATCAATGATCTCAGATTGAAACTCGCCAAATCGTCGTACATGTTCTATAGACAATCGGTGTTTTCGTCTAATTGCCAACTTGCATTGAGAGCAAGGACATGGGACACGATGATTAAGATACGCCTCGCGATCTTAAACAACAGGACCTTCTTCGTTTTCCATTTTGTCTACGTTACAACAAACAATTTGTTTTTGTTATCATTCGTTTCTTTTCTTTTCTTAGATTGTTATCCTCTCATTCCATCTCTCTTTTTCTATGACCTAGCATATAGTATCATAGAACACTAGTATTTAGTACCTAGTACTCAGTACCTAGCACATAATATTTCGTTTTCTCTCTTCCTCTCCCTCTCTCATTTCCTCTCCCTCCCTCACCCTCACCCTCTCTTTCTCTCTTTTCCTATTAGGTTTAATGATATTTTTCTTTTTATCTCTCCTCTCTCTCTCTCATTCCTTTTTCTCTCTCCTGTCTCTCATTCCTTTTTCTCTCTCCTCTCCCTCTCTCATTTCCTTTTTATCTCTCCTCTCTCTCTCTCATTTCGTCTCCCTCCCTCACCCTCACCCTCTCTTTCTCTCTTTCCCTATTAGGTTTAATGGTTTTTCTCTCTCCTCTCCCTCTCTCATTTCGTTTTCTCTCTACCTCTCCCTCCCTCGCCCTCGCACTCTCTTTCCCTATTAGGTTTAATGATATTTCTCTTTTTCTCTCTCCTCTCTCTCTCTCATTTCCTTTTCTCTCTCCTCTCCCTCTCATTCCTCTCCCTCCCTCTCTCTTTTTCTCTCTCATTCCTCTCCCTCCCTTGCCCTCTCTCATTCCTTTTTCTCTCTCCTCTCCCTCTCTCATTTCCTCTCCCTCCCTCATCCTCACCCTCTCTTTCTCTCTTTCCCTATTAGGTTTAATGATTTTTCTCTCTCCTCTCTCTCTCATTTTTTCTCTCTCCTCTCCCTCTCTCATTTCGTTTTCTCTCTACCTCTCCCTCCCTCGCCCTCACCCTCTCTTTCTCTCTTTCCTTTTCTCTTTTTCTCTTTCTCTTTTTCTCTTTCTCTTTTTCTCTCTCTCTTTTTCTCTTTCTCTTTTTCTCTCTCCTCTCTCTCTCTCATTCCTTTTCTCTCTCCTCTCCCTCTCATTCCTCTCCCTCCCTCTCTCTTTTTCTCTCTCTCATTCCTCTCCCTCCCTTACCCTCTCTCATTCCTTTTTCTCTCTCCTCTCTCTCTCATTCATTTTTCTCTCTCCTCTCCCTCTCTCATTTCCTTTCCCTCCCTCGCCCTCACCCTCTCTTTCTCTCTTTCCCTATTAGGTTTAATGGTTTTTCTCTCTTTATCTCTCTCCTCTCTCTCTCATTTTTTCTCTCTCCTTTCCCTCTCTCATTTCGTTTTCTCTCTTCCTCTCCCTCTCATTTCCTCTCTCTCTCTCTCTCTCTCTCTCTCTCTCTCTCTCTCTCTTTCATTTTTTTCTCTCCCTCTCTCATTTTCTCTCTCTCATCTCTCTCGCTCCTTTTTTCTCTCTCCTCTCCCTCTCTCATTTCGTTTTCCCTCTTCCTCTCCGTCTCTCATTTAACTTTCTCTCTTTTTCTCCCTCTCTCATTTCCTCTCCCTTCCTCGCCCTCACCCTCACCCACACCCTCTCTTGCTCTATTTGCCTATTATGTTTAACATCTTATCTCTTTTTCTCTCTCCTCTCATTCTCTCTTTGTTTCTCTCTCCTCTCCCTCTCTCATTTCCTTTTGCTCTCTTCCTCTCCTTCTCTCATTTCTTCTCCCTCCCTCTCCCTCTCTCATTTTCCTATTATGTTTTCGTCTCTCCCCCTTCTCCCTCTCCCTCTCTCATTCCCTCTCCCTCTCCCTCTCTCATTTTCTCTCTCTTCCTCCCCCTTCCTCTCTCATTTCCTCTCCCCCTCCCTCTCCCTCTCTTTAATTTCCCTCTCTTTCTCCCTCTCCCTCTCCCTCATTTCTTGTCCCTCTCTCATTACATACAAATTATACAAAAAATAAATAAATAAGAGAGAGAATACACTCTCCCTCTCTCATTCCCTTCTCTCCCTCTCTCATTCCCTCTCTCTCTTCCTCTCTTTCTCTCTCTCATTTCCTCCCCCTCCCTCTCCCTCTCTTTAATTTAACTCTCTTTCTCCCTCTCCGTCTCCCTCATTTCTTCTCCCTCTCTCATTATATACAAATTATACACAAATTAAATAAATAAGAGAGACACTCTCCCTCTCTCTCGTTCTCTCATTTCATCCCTCTCCCTCTTCCATTTCCTCTCTCCCCCTCTCCTTCCCTCCCCCAATTCCTCCCTCTCCCTCTCTTTCTCTCTCATTTCCTCTCCCTCTCTCAATATATATACACAAATTATAAAAGCAAAAGGGAGAGGGAGAGAGAGAATACACTCTCCCTCCCTCTCCCTCTCTCATTTCCTCCCTATCCCTCTCCCTCTCTTTCTCTTTCTCTTTCTCTCCCTCTCTCATTTCCTCCCCCCTCCCTCTCCCTCTCTTTCTCTTTCTCTTTCTCTTTCTCTTTCTCTCTCCCTTCCTCTCCCTCTCTCTCGTTCTCTCATTTCATCCCCCTCCCTCTTCCATTTCCTCCCTCTCCCTCCCTCTCCCTCTCCCTCCCTCCCCCTCCCTCTCCCTCTCTTTCTCTCTCATTTCCTCTCCCTCTCTCAATATATATACACAAATTATAAAAGCAAAAGGGAGAGGGAGAGAGAGAATGCACTCTCCCTCCCTCTCCCTCTCTCATTTCCTCCCCATCCCTCTCCCTCTCTTTCTCTTTCTCTTTCTCTTTCTCTCCCTCTCTCATTTCCTCCCCCTCCCTCTCCCTCTCTTTCTCTTTCTCTCCCTCCCTCTCCCTCTCCCTCTCTTTCTCTTTCATTTCCTCTCCTAAACAAGCAAAAGAAGGAGAGAATGGACTCACCGATGAGATATGGCGAGGGTTTACCAGCTCCACTTCCTCTTCGCAATGAAGGCTCCTCCTCTCCTTCGTGAACGGTGGTGGCGGCGGCGGCTACAAGCCTTCTTCCTCTCCCTCTCTCACGACGGTCGCTCTCTCTCTCTCACTATCCCTCTCGAAACGATCGACAAAAATGCGCAAAATGAACCCGTGCCTGGGTTTCGGCCTGTTTTTTTTCCCTGTGGGGCGTCACTATTTGCGTTGCATTTGCGATGCAAATAGCGACACAAATATCGACACCGCTATCTACGTTGCTACACGCCGTTGCTATACATTTAAATCCTTGTAGTGTGCTAATTGTGGAAATGAAACACTCTTAAGAAGACCCTTCAAAAGGGCAACGAAGTGCGATGCTGATTATATACCACACAGGATACACTTGACACTACCGGGTGTGAGGATAATCACAACCTTTAGTAAGGGTCACCTCATCAAACCTCGGGGTAAAGACAAGGAACATTCTGACATACGAGGCAAGCCTAGTAACGAGAGTAAGGACTTGTTGAAAAAGTTGATACAAGCACATGTTGAACAGAGAGAACCAGTGAGGGAGGACATTCTTGGAACAAGAAGGTCAATAGACAATGCCAAGGACATGCTTTGGACTTAAAATATCATAGAAGACCACAAAAGAAGCCCAAGCCTTATAAACAAAGGTATAGATGGAGGGCCCGCATAATACCGCGATGGATATCCAAAGCATTGCTACATGCTCAAGGGTATTCGCAAGTAATCAATGGATTTGTGTTCCAAAACCCCCTACTAAACCACCTCTTTTAGTTGAAGGTCAGATCGTATCAAAAGTGAAGAAGCTTAAGAGAAAATCTCAATGAAAATCCAAGTCTTCACTCAACAAGGTTGGACTAACTGAGCCCCTCACAATTGAAATCAAGAAGCCAAATAGGACCATTCGAAAGGTAAATCCTCAATCTAGCGTGATTAACAAGCATATATCAGATGCAATCATTGAGGGTGCACAAAAGCCACTAGTGCCCAAGGAGCCTTTGATTTCCCAAGAAGATGACAAGCATCATGGGCGCAACATTGCTCATGGTAAGGTTGATTGCTCAACAAAGCAAATGGCAGAATCATCTAACAGCCATTAGAAAATCTTCCAGCCAAAGCCAAGTCCACCGAGGAGTCCCAAATCTCCTATACCCTCTTTTCCTAAATGGACACAGGAAGCACAACAGTAGTCGTCAAGTGTAGCTGCTCAATCCCAATCTCTATCTCCATATAAGCTTCTAAATGTCCAAGAGGTGGGACATGACACCACCCTTAGCTCTTAGCCTAAGGATATGCCTGTGCAATCTATCGTGACTAGCTCAATTGATGCTCAATCTGCACAAGTGAATGCACAAAGGGCAAAAAAATACACGAGTGCTTCTGATCTACTTAAGGACTTGACACCGCAATCTACAAATAGTGGCCAATCCACTGAACTAGCATCTACTTTCAATCGGGAATCACAGCAGTCACAGCCTTTGGCCGTGATGATGCCTCTTGCGGAACGTGTCCTTAGCAATTCACATGTGGAAGAGGTTTCGCAACCAACATCCTTGACACCTCTAGCACTGCCCAAGCACCTAAAGCCTAGGCTTGAGGAGAAATATCTCAAAGATTTGGCCAAGGAGATGGCGCATCTGAACAATGAACTAGAGATGGAGTGCCTGATGATGCTTGATCACAAGCTAACAACCATCACACATGCGTATGTCCATGTGGACATCATAAGGCCAACACCAGAGCACACAAGCTCATAGCCGAACCCCTAACTTGAGATGAGCAACAACTTGTTTGTTCCTGCTATGTAGTTGTCACTAAAGAAGTCATAAAGGACATCCCAAAAGCCACAGCTAGAGAATTATGCTTGATACCCTTACTCTATACTGCTCAATGTGTGACAAATAAGAAAAATCTTGAAACAATTGAACAAAAAGGGAAAGGAAAATGTGACTTTGTGCAGAAATGGTACTCCAACCAAAGTTTGGCAGCCAAAATTGGCCACCGACTAATGACACTCGTTGAGCAGTCCTTTGGACATCAATACATGATCCCACGTACGTTGCCCCAACCTCAATACGAGTGTTGGCAGTGGTCCATGAGATCTCGCTTTCTACCACTATCCAAAAACATCCATTGTACGATAAAGTGCTTCTAGAAGAAGATCTACACATGGCTAGCAGGCTAGGAGTAGGGAGCATGGTACTTAATGTTAGCGCATATGTCTTTTGTCTCAGTAAAGACCCTACAATCCTAAATCTCTATGCTTCCTATCAATACAACCCTGACTTCTTCAGCTAGTTTTGTCCAAGCTTACATGACATGAATCCTAAAATGTCTCTTGGTTCTACACTAGTGTCACCCAAACCTCATGAGCAAGAGAAAAATAGCTATAAGCACAACATTGGCACTGATAAGAAGCAATGAAGGCATGTTCCAATGGGTAAGGACAAGAGTCTAGAGCAAACATCTAACTAGGAGCAATTGCCAATGTAAACGGATGAGGAGCTAAATTAAAGAGAATTAGATGAAGAGATAGACTCTCCAAGAAGAGAGGCAGTTGTACCCTCACAACCTAGCAAGGTTGTTTAGCAGGCTGCGGCTATGTCCCATGAGGACACACCAGAAACAAAGAATATTGGCCCAACCAAGCACATCAACAGGTGATCTAATTCAGATAGCAACCGAGCAAGCCTTCATAGAACATAGAAGTGTCATAGAGTGCTTGACTGAGTTGGATACTAAACTCAAATTATCCACACGTGTCTACATCTTTGCAGATATAGGCACATTCCCTAGGGAGAAACTTGATAAATACTTGCCATATCCTCTATCTTGGGAAGAGCAAGAATATCTTAATGAGCACTATGACAAGCTCCTACATGAACACATGCAACTCATCTTTGATGAGGAGGCCAACAAACTACGCTTAACTGTGACATTAAATGAAGCGCGTTACCAATCAAACCTCTTTAAGATAGAGCAACTAAAGTGACAATCAGAGGGTCTAAGTCAATTTGAAAAATGTTGGTTTGAAAACTGCGCTACAATGACCAAACTTGGAGCCTAGATTATGACAGTCTCAGAGGAGCGACTGGCCAAATGGCGATCTCAAAGAGACCTAACCTATATGGCGCCAACTTCCTTTTGATTACCAACCATCATTCGGGGTATGGACTTAGCCAAAACTAGCAAAGAGAACTCTCTGATGGTTGATAAAATTCTCACTCAGGAGGAGCTATATGTTGCCAGTAGACTCGGACAAGGTACCATGCTACTCGATGTTGCAAAATATTTATTGTTATTGAGTAGACTACCATGAGTACTAGATGCATGTGCCACACTCTAGTAGTACAATTATAGAAAATACCAAAAAAAGCAAAGCTAGCATACACACAAGCAATGATAATCAAGCGCAGGTGATATGCAGCGCGACTGGCCAAATGGCGGTCTCAAAGAGACCCAACCTATGTGGGTGCCAACTTCCTTTTGAGGTACTGACTACCATTCAGGGTATGGACTTTGCCAGAACTAGCCAAGAAAACTCTCTGGTTGATAAAATTCTCACTGAGGAGGAGCTACATGTTGCCAGAACTGACTGCCATTTAGGGTATGGACTTTGCCAGAACTAGCCAAGAAAACTCTTTGGTTGATAAAATTCTCACTAAGGAGGAGCTACATGTTGCCAATAGACTTGGACAAGGTACCATGCTACTCAATGTTGCTAAATATTTATTGTTATTGAGTAGGCTACCACGAGTACTAGATGTGTGTGCCACACTCCAATACAATCCCAAGTTCTACAATTGGTTTTTATCCTCATGAAGTGGCATGGATTTATAAACGTGTATATAAATAAACAATGTATTTTGTGACTATGTATAGATAATACCAAAAAAACAAAGCTAGCATACACACAAGCAATGATAATCAAGCACATGTGATATGCATCGAAGTCAACACCATGGGATTCAGATAAGTGATGCCTCTTTGAGCTACACCTGTTCATTATGGTTGAAGCATATATAGGACTTGCGTGTACTATCACGAGTTGCCAAGTGAATGCAAGACGACACAGGTCTCTGTACGAAAGCGTTCAATGCCTATAAGTTTCTCAAATCCATATTATGTGACCTATCATTGGAAAGCACTTGAAAAATGAAATCTATTGAGTTATGGAGCACTCGATTTGGAGTTATAGTGTTCAAGTTATGACAAATCCAAAGATTTGACCACGTGTCCTAAACTTATGGGAAATTCCCATATTCCTCAATATGGTATTTTCTTGGCCAAGCTCTACATCGGGGTAGGGTCATGCTCTCAACAATGACAAATGTTTCTTCATCAACTAGGATTCAATTTGCCAAATGCTCTGTTCCTTGTCCATGCGTAGCTCACTCCAGTTGCTACCTCAATTGTAGCGATGTCTCACATGGTACAAAGAGGTTTGCAAAATCTCAAGTGTATCTCTCCATCTCAATAGTTGTTCCTCTAGCATCGAGGCTAGTAACACAATCATCTTTGTAATATCCATTTTTCACAACCTTTGGATCTCGACATTTCTCAATCCAAATGAAATGTTGATAGCCTCGATACATTGCATTGGTTGTAGTCATTTTATCCCAAAAAAAAACCAAAAAAAACCCAAAAAATATAGAGAAAAGAAAAAGAAAGAAAAAAAAAAGCACTCACGATCATAGCACAATACCTAGGGGTCCTCAAATTAGGTATGTCCAATGACCTTTGAGAGCTAGGTTTAGGACCCGATTTGGACCCGTTCTTGAAGCGATGGAGCCTGTTTTTTGGATCCGAAAAGTGTTCGAGAGGCAATAAAAAGCCAATTTTCATGAAAAATCAAATGGTGGCGGATGGCCCAGCTAGAGTTTTCCTAGATGCATTTCGACGTCAAGAATCCAACGCAAGTCTCGATTCGTCAATCGGAGGTCATTTGATCCCCCATTTAATCCCCACAAGGGTTGGCGTTGTAAAGTAGATATTGGATCTGGGAGCCAAAAAGTGTGTGGCAGGGCCCAAGTGTATAGATTTTGATGTCACAAAGCCAGCCGTCCAGTCCCATTTGCACCCCCAAACAGGCTGAAAACCCTTCCATAGTAGTATGAAAGTGATTTTTTTTAAGTGGATGTTTTATAAATGAAATGAAATTAAGCTCTAAATAAAGAAAACGTGCAAAAACATGTCGTGATGCAGAGAGGGCATTTTTTATTGATGCTCCATTTTTTGGGGATGTATGTGCCTCTTGGATGCTCAATCATGTAGAGAGAGAAGGGGAGATTCCTGATCTATGCAGAGAGGGCAATATTTTGATGGTAACCACGTGCAATATGATGAGGGGAATGAAATTTTGATTTTTAGTCTTTCTCTCTCCTCCCTCTCTCTCCTGCATAGAGGCAATTCATGTGGCAATAATCAAGAAGAGAATCGGGTGATGGATGCTTGTCTGGGAGGCACCGGATTGTTCCAAGAGACTAAGGAGGCTGAAGGATGAAGATCTATGTTGAAATCCATTGTTGATTGATCGATACACAATCCCAATTAAATATTCAAAAAATCCAAAACACGCAAAAAGGTGGTATGCTTGATTTTATGAAAGAATTTTGCTTGTTTTTTATCGTTCATGGTCTAAATGGTGTGCACATGGGTAGAATTTTTATTTGAATATTACTTGCATTATGTTTGAGGATTGCAATCATTGTTATGCACAACCCGTATTGGTTTACGACAATTATAAATTTTCAAAATCCAAAAAAACACTAATTTTGATGGAAATTGATAGTTTCTTTGATTTTGAGCGGAAAAAAATGAGTGGACATGGAATAAAATAAAGGAAAATTTTGAGTTTCTGTTCAAATGATCAATCATCAAAAAAATAGAAAATACCTATTTTCTATTAAAAATAAATAGAAAAAATAGACCTTTTTTTTTTAAAAGAATTTATTGTGTGCGAAAAAAATGAAAAAATAATATCTATGTATGTGAATGTCTAACAGGACTGAAGCATGAGGTTAGCCTTCAGTTTGGCCTTTTTCTTTGTGTTAAAGTGCGTATTTATTGGTTTTACATACAAAAAATGACATTAAAAACCCTTTACACCTATGCACAGCAGCAGAATTTAAATGGTGAGGAGGAGGATGATGTTATACATTAGTTTAAACTCTGAAATAATAAAAATTCTAACTGTTCTCTTTATGCATAACATTTAGGATGTGGTTCATTTGGAAATAATGGAACTAGCAACACGAGGTTTGCCTTAGTGCTAGGTTCCTATAACAAAGTATTGCGTATCAGTGGAAATTCATTAAAAGGGTTATTTTTACACGATACATAGGCTAATTTTAAACCATAATTGTTTGTGCACAATAAAGCATCCACCATTTCATGAATCATATACACATGGTATCTATTCCTGGCATGCACATCAATTAATTGAAGTATAAATGACCCACACTGGAGAGAGTAATGCACCCAAGCTGTAGGTCGTGCGTCCAAGGGGACAAGTAAGTGAGGACTGGTACATTCTTGGAAAGATATAATATTGGTACCAAGAGCAGAGTCTGTTTCGTATGTGTTATATGTGTTAGCAACGCATCGAGCGGCCAATCCCCAAGGTGTAGGAGAGTCGCAATGGGGCCGCAGCAATCAACCGAGGGGTGCCTCCTATGTTGTTCTACATGGTGAATTACACCAAAATGTGTAGGGTCTCCCTCTGAGGAGTCTGAGAAGGTTAAGGTTTGGACTACAAAACACAATAGAAATGCAAAATGTACGTACGATGGCATGGCAATGTGCCTTGTAGACACTCCTAACAACGAGGCCGTGGGGTTGTCTTGTGCATGTTAGAGGTTCGGCTAGTGCTATAGCCAATACCGGCCCATTTTAGGTCCCATCAGTGGTACGTCTGCCAAGAGCTACCTATAAGTGCTGATCTCTGAATCTAGATCGTAAAGGGACCTATGTTTATAATTTCCATTAGGAGTGTGCTAAGCTAACCATAAAATGGGGTTTGTTCTATACTAATGGACTTAGTTAGTTATGTAGAGCATGAGTCCTCTACAAGAGATAATTTAGGCGATGAGAAGAGTAACCAGTTAGTGGTTACCCCATTCTCTTATGCAATGGCATGGGCCAAGGTTTGCCTTGGTGTGATCTCTACCCAAGAGAAATCGTGTATAACCATCCATCAACCTAGAGGGCATGGGACCGATATGTTGGAAGCTATGGCGGTCACGGCATCAATAGGTGATTAAGCTCAAACCGTAGTGCCATGGAAAAAAATCAACATACAATGGAGCGCAGTTATGGGGCTGAAACATCCCATGTGGTGGGACATCGTGCCAAAATTTTAGGTATCACAAGGATGTTAAAAGCCCTAGCTATAAAGGAAAAACCATTACTTAAAAGGCACAGTTCCCAAGTCCTAAGTGCTAAGGATAAGTTTGCTTTTGATGAGGGGCAAAAACCCCTAGATAAAGTCATCATGGAACTGCCTAAGAAGGGGCAAAATATTGAAGATCCTCTAAGAAAGGATCGGAATGACATGCTAAGAGCTATATGACTCCGTAGACCACTCTGTGAGTTGACAAAAAGGGATGGCAAGTATAATATTAACCTCCCTACATCAATAAAGGTGGAAATGGAAGAGGTTGGAGACCCTAAGACACTAGAGTTAGGTTATGATTACGAGCTTTTTGATGCCCCAGTGTTGATCCCGAAGGAAAGGACTAAATTCCCTCCTCCTTATAAGGATCTCCCAGTGCTGGTTAATGAGGATCCGATGGTGCATTTACGAGAATATGGCCTAACTTTCCTTGCAAGTGGGTTCAATGATATTCATCGGATGCTCGTATTCTCAAGTACCCTAAAGGGAGAAGCTAGGAAATGGTATTGGAGCCTCCCAAGAGGGTCGGTTAAATCCTTTGATGAGCTATGTGATAAATGTTTAGATGAATATGAGAAGAAGGTGCCTATGACCCAAGTTTTAGGGCAGCTGATGCAAATTAGGCACAAGTCCTATCCTTCTGTTAAAAAATACGCTAGAGCCTTTGATGATCTTCTGAGGTTTTGGCCAAGAAGAGCTATTGCATTGCTAAGTGATGTGCTATGTGAACTCTTTTTGAGTGGCTTAGAGATTAACATGCAAATCCAAGTGGGAATGCAGAAGCCTAATTCGTTAAGGGAAGCAGAGATGCATGCCATTGATTATGAGGGACATATTCAGAGATGTTGAGAAAACGTTTGGAGTTTTCCCCGCTCACTATAAGTGCATCCTAGCTTCCAACCATTTCTATAAGGAGATAGCTCACTTGTTGATACCAAGGCAGCCTATGAGGGGAACCTTGGTAGCCAAAATCTCCAAGCAGAAAATGACAATAGTAGAGATAATATACCTCTTGGGGATCAAAGAGATACAGCTTTAGTAGTCCACACATCAGAGTGGATTAATTCCAATGGCTTCTCACTCTCTTGAACATGTCTAGGAAATGGTTTCCTTGCCTGTTTTCCAAACTGATAGGCTTCACATACCTTATGTATTTCTGCAACCTTGAATTTGGGCAATCCTGCAACAATATTTTGGGCCTGCATTGATTTAAGTCGCTGTACATTAACATGACCAATGCGTTTATGCCAGATATCAATATCTGCAACTACACCGGTCCCATGTGCAAACATTGTTGCACTCAATTCAGACATGTCTGCATCCAATGTAAACATTCTGCCCTTCTTCTTTCCTTTTGCTATCAAGCGACCTTTATTTTTCATATCCTCAACAAAGCATCCATGAGGATTAAATCTGACCTGCAAGCCTTGCTCAACCATTTGACCAACAGAAACTAGATTCTTGGTGATATTCGGGACATGAAATACATCAGACATGTATTTCTTTTTCCCATCCTGCATAGACAAATGAATTTTTCCAATCTGCACAATAGGATGTGCAGTATCATCACCAGTCTCCACAAATCCTGGTTTTTCCATTTTCCTTGCATCCTCCATCCATTCTGCATGACCTGTCATGTGGTTTGATGCACCTGAGTCAACATACCATACATTGTTGCTTTCTTCTGCACTTGTCACAGAATTGTTCATGTGCTGCACCATAAACAAATGCTCATTTCTATCATCACCCTGTCTACTAGAAGATGCATAATTCCCTTGTTGCAATTTCCCATTCATGATGTCATTCTGCTTTTTATAGCAGTCTTTAGCCATATGACCCATTTTACCACAGTAGTAGCATTCAACATTGTTGTTTGCATTTTGGCCTCTTTGCCATCCACCACGACCTCTTTGGCTCCCCCTGCCTCTAGAGTTACCACATCCTCCTCCATAGGACTGGTTTTCTTGAGTTTGCTGCATATTTTGATTCCTACCACGGCCTCCAAATCGGCCTCCTCTACCTCTGCCTCTACCTCTTCCAGCATTTGAGTAGAAGACAGCTTCCTTTGAAGTTCCTCCTGAAGAAGATGCACCACCATTTCTCTGCTCCTCAAAAATTAGAAGAGCAATCAACTCCTCAAAATCAGGAAATCTTTCACGAACTGAAATGGATGTCCGAAACTGTGCATAATCCTTTCCTAGACCATTCAAGGTCACAGAAACTAAATCATCATCTTCCACTGGCGATCCAATGGAAGCAAGTGCATCTGCAATCTTCTTCACCTTCATGTGGTAGTCATTGATGCTCATATTTTCTCTTTGCACATTATGCAACTCTTGCTTGAGCTGCATTTTCCTGGCTTGCGTATTTGTGCTATACATTTTTGACAAAGTATCCCATGCCTCCTTTGGCGTACTTGCATCCTGAATATGCACAATCATAGAGTCTGAAATACTGATAGACAGCCAGTACATAACTTTCCTGGCTCTCTCATGCCATGCTTTGAATGCATGCATTTGCTGTTGATTGGGAACATCAGGAAGAACTGGTTCTTCTTCATTTCCTGCAACAAACTCCCAATATCATTTTCCCATAAGGAAATTCGTCATTCTAAACTTCCATGCTTGGAAGTTGTTCTTGTCAAGCTTTTCAGTTACAATCTGTGAAAGAGAATCAGACGCCATTACAGAATACTGCAAAAAATTCTGTCACTGCAAAAAAAACAGCTTCACCCTCACAAGGGCAAATATGCAAAACTGGCGAAAGTGGTATTTGACCACACAGTTACTTCCTAGTGACGATTTTGCATAAACAGGAACCAAGGATGATTCTGTAACTCCCAATGTCTCTGCACACAAGCATACGATGCAATTTCTACAGTAACTTTTCACCGACCTGTAGAACAATGGCTGCACAGCATAAAACTAGGCCTTTTCCTGAGTGCGTGTAGAAAAGTTTCGCCTCCAAAACACGCCCCGAAATGGCCTCAAATCAAAAAAACAGGGTCGCCAAGGGCTAAAGCCCTTTCTCGTAGCATATACTGCCCGCTTGCTTCACCGCGAAGGGCGTCTCAACCTGAGACACTGCACTCTTGCAATTTCCGGCTGTGCTACCTGCAGAGATCTGCTCCCAAAACAGAAAATGAAAGCAACACTGCTCCTCTTACCAGAACATCGCGAGCTTGGCTTGCTTTCTTGAGCTCCTTACCACGAACAAGGCTCTGATACCATGT
Source organism: Lygodium microphyllum (assembly GCF_053477565.2). Lineage (NCBI taxonomy): Eukaryota > Viridiplantae > Streptophyta > Polypodiopsida > Schizaeales > Lygodiaceae > Lygodium > Lygodium microphyllum. The sequence goes on from NC_141147.1 coordinate 35,819,793, forward strand.
CAAGATTGTGGGAGAGAAGGAAGGAGTCTCACTTGTAGCTTTCTTGCTTGCACAATGGGGGAATACACACAGAGGTGGAGGCTGAAAACAGTTTTTCTCTTCTTAGTTATGTAAGCCAAAAGAAGTCTTATACAAAGAAATAGAAGAACCCTATATATGGGTCTCAAACCAAACTCAACTAACTAAGGTGGCATACTAACTGAGCCACGAACTAGAGTAGATAAGGATAGCTGTCATGTAGCTATTATTCATGGGCGGTGTACCAACCGCGTCTACAACTGACAAGTCGGTGACATAAATACACAACGGTCACCCTGGCGTATCACGAGTGGAGCTCGATATCTCAACAGTATGTGCCTCTTGGATGCTCAATCATGTAGAGAGAGAAGGGGAGATCCCTAATCTATGCAAAGAGGGTAATATTTTGATGGTAACCACGTGCAATATGATGAAGGGAATGAAATTTTTATTTTTAGTGTTTCTCTCTCCTCCCTCTCTCTCCTTCATAGAGGCAATTCCTGTGGCAATAATCAAGAAGAGAATCAGGTGATGGATGCTTGTCTGGGAGGCACCGAATTGTTCCAAGAGGCTAAGGAGGCCGAAGGCTGAAGATCTATGCTGAAATCCATGGCTGGTTGGTTGATACACAATCCCAATTAAATATTCAAAAAACCCAAAACACGCAAAAAGGTGGTATGCTCTATTTTATGAAAGAATTTTGCTTGTTTTTTATCATTCATGGTCTAAATGGTGTACACATGGGCTGAAATTTTATTTGAATGTTTCTTGCATTATGTTTGAGGACTGCAATCATTGTTATGTACAACCCATATTGAATTACAGCAATTATAAATTTTCAAAACCCAAAAAAACACTAATTTTGATGGAAATTAATAGTTTCTTTGATTTTGAGTGGGAAAAAATGAGTGGACATGGAATAAAATAAAGAAAAATTTTGAGTTTCAGTTCAAATGATCGGTCATCAGAAAAAAACCAGAAAATACCTATTTTCTATTAAAAATAAATAGATAAAATAGATAAAAATGGAAAAAAATAGAAAAATAAGATCTATATATGTGAATGTTTGATGGGGCTGAAGCATGAGGTTAAGCTTCAATTTGGCCTTGTCCTTTGTGTTAAAGTGTGTATTTATTGCTTTTACATACAAAAACTGACATTAAAAACCCTTTATACCTATGTACCGCAACAGAATTTAAACGGTGAGAAGGAGAATGATGTTATACATTAGTTTAAACGCTGAAATAATAAAAAGTCTCATTTTTCTCTTTATGCATAACATTTATGATGTGGTTTATTTGGAAATAATGGGACTAGCAGCACGAGGTTTGCCTTAGTGCTAGGTTCCTACAACAAAGTATTGCGTATTAGTGGAAATTCATTAAAAGGGTTGTTTTTGCATGACACATAGGCTGCAATGTGTCCTGTAAATGCTCCTGACCGCGAGGCCGTGGGGTTGTCTTGTGCATGTTAGAGGTCCGACTAGTACTATAGCCAGTGCCAGCCCATTTTACGTCCCATCAACCTTGGTGGGTTGGCTCTATCCCTAGTCCCCTAGGCCTTAACACATCCCCCACAATTGTTCAGGGCACATCAAGGGCAAGACATACCTAGGGAGCTTGTCTCTCCTATGGTTAGACTTGTCACCCTGAACCATTTGCACAATTCTTTTTCACACTCTATCTCAATAGTACCATTGCAATCAATAGTGGTAAGCAAGGCATGAAAGACCATGGAAAGTAAACCCTACTCTTCAAACACTACAAGTAGCCACCAGCTACCAAAAGCTAAGGCATCAATGAGCTCAACTATGCTACATTGTATTGTCAAAATCACAAATGATGTCTCAAGAAGCCTTCAAGTGTACTTCTCCTCAGCATCGACAAATTTTTCCACCCCATGGAGCCCTCGCTTCATCCACACATTGCTACGAGGAATCGGACTAGTAGTCTTCTAACTACATAATATCTTAGTGTGCATGTGCACTCACACAATATCTGCACCACAATCTATACACAATTTGGATTCTCAAGTGCAGGACAATACTCTCAGCTTGCTTAGAGTGACATGTCTCCCAAACTAGTCAGACTATGTCTTGTGCACAATAAGAAGGCTAGCACTACCCCCAGGGAGAGACCACATATGAGAGGTTTTTCAATTGCAGGTATTGAAGACTCCAACAAAAGTATCGTCAACTCTTCATCAATATTCAATGCTAAATTCCTATCCTTTATCATCCGACAAGCCCACCAAAGAATTGTCGCCCGCAGAATCCCCAAAACATCAACACCTGTGCCAACCCTTGAATGCAACTCCCAACAAAAACCATCCCTATCACCAACTTCAACAACCCTATCACAAACCAATCAGGCCACCAAAGTGCCCCCAACGATCTTCAATCGTACCACCACTAAAACTCCTCTGCATCAAACCACAACAGTCCCTTCCACCCATGTCTTCGGTGCATGCCCGAGCCTACTACCTATGATGGTGAGTGCCATGGGACTGGCATTCGTCTAGGAAGGGGTTAATGTTAACCCTCAGACGAACAAAGTGAAAAATCTAAAAAATTTAAAGCAACATACAAGGCCAAGGAAAAATTGAAACGGAAGACGAAGGTGCGCCAAGAAAAATTCGGAAATACAATAAGTATAGAAAAGTCCTAAATCAAGGAGAAAGACGCACAAGAAAAATTGCAAGTCAATACTTTTGTAAAAGAGCGCAATGCGCATCATAATTTATTTTAAAAGCGTTGGGCTCTCACCCCTCATGAAAATTGTAAAGGTAGATGGGTGCTAAGAAGGAATCTAGGAAGATAGGAGGACAATGGGGAAAAGGGCCTAGGCCACAACTGCCCATGCAAAAAAGGGGATAAGGGGATGACCACTCAAAAGGGATTTAGGGTTTTTTATATAAAGTTGAAAAGTGAATGAGAAGCTCATTCTTGTGTGTGGCCAAATGTAGCTCTCCTCTTCTTCTTCTTCTTATTCTTCTTCTTCTTCTTCTTCTTCTTGCTTATTTGCTTGAGCTTGTGCTTGAGAGAGGAAGTGTGAGAGTGCGAGGGAGTGAGTGTGTGAGGGTGAGAGACCGTGGTGGAGAAGCTCTCCATCTTCTCTTCTCTTCTCTTCTCTTCTCTTCTCTTCTCTTCTCTTCTCTTCTCTTCTCTTGGGCAATGGAGCTTGGAGTGTGGAGCTTGAGGATGGATTTTGCTTGAAGCTTACACTTGGATCGCGGAGCTACCGAAGTGCTCAGGAAAGGAGGCAACTCGATCAGGCATGGAGGTAAGCTCACTACATTTGTAGAGCTGGATAGTGCATCGGCTATGTGAGAGGTAGCCATTAGTGTTGGGCTTGGAACACTTGAAACAATAAGCGGTATGTGGGACTTGGTGGTTGACTCGCCTCTACAATGTCTACCATCATTATCAATCATCGCATGTATTTTTCTTGATGAACATAAGATATTTTACTTTTTCCCTATAAATAAATATTTATTGAATAAATGTGTGGTTTGTGTAAGTGTGACAACAATGTGTGGTACATGAATGACACATCTGCATACGTTAACATAATTCAATGCATAGTGCTGCACTTGCGATTGTGCATAAGCAATAATGTAACTCGTATCTGTACGTATTACTACTTTTGATGCATTCATGCATTAAGTAAAAATTAAGAGTCATGTGTTTTAAGAAACAAAACAAAACAACTTTACTCAATTGCCCGGTTTCCATCTCCTCTTCTTCTGTGGCGGTTGTTGGGCTCTATAGAGAGTACCTACTACTACACTAGAGAAGGCTCCACCTTGTGCTCCAGGTAGCAGGCCTTGGCGTGAGGTCTTCTCGAGGCCGAAATGGTGACATGCTTGCTTGGTGCATGCCATGCAAGCTCGAGGAGGGCAAGATGGAGAAGAGATAGAAGTTGGGGGTGTGAAAATGGAGGAATCAAAGAAAGCAAGATGTGAAAATAAGAATAAGAATGAACTTTTAACCCATTTAAACCCCAAAATCAGGTTAATGTAATTGCCTATGCGTTGTCTATCATGTGATCGTAAATCCATAACCTTTTATTTGAATGCAACAAAACTTCACACGCACACTCGTTAGGTGGCCAAGATCCCAAATTTTTTTAAAAAAATTTAATGTCTGCAGAGACCCCTGGTCCGAAGTTTGGTGTCTGGAGCCGCTCCAAATGCCAAGGGTCTGCATGCTTTTTTTTTTTAAGTGTATATGTGAAGTTTCGTCGCATTCCGATACAGTTTAGTATTTTAAAAATTATCTCACACCAAAATTGTGGATGGATTGATAATCGAGAAATCAATATTGCGACTATTGGCCCTTTGAAACTTCACACCACATAGACTATACAAAGGCATCAGGAGTAAAGTCTGCAACAAGAAATGGTAAATTTTTGCATGGTTTTCCTATTGAAATTGACAGTGCTAGCAAAAACTGTAGGTAAGAATTGAAAATAGAGTGAAGATGAACAGCCAAAGTTGATAGCGAAGGACAATAGTAAAAATTTAATTCATATTTTAAGGGCGCATACAATAGTTTTGCACTGGGACACAGTCATATGTCCAATGCACGAGGATAACATTATGCCAAAAAAGATAACATTACAAACTGTGTGCATTCCATTGGAACAAATGCATCCTTCATTGTTTGAAGATTTCTTACAAGTTGGAAGTCCTTGGGAGTTATAGTAATGCGCTTCGCATGTATTGTACAACACTGAGCATTAGTCTGTGCCAAAAACCACCTCCTGCTTTCTGTGCGGTAGAGGTCTTGCACAATTTCGTGAACAAGTCTCGAGAAGCTCACCTTCGAAATGATGAGATCAAAAGAGTATTGATACCTCCTAATTTCTCTCAAGGCCACTGTACCTAGCTTCCACTTGTGTTTCTTGTGGGGCTGCTGAGAATGACCCTTGTGAGGGCGGCTTGAGAAAGCTAGGTTAGGTTGAGAAGGGGGTGTATTTGAGCTAGTAGATGCTCCAAGGGGCTAAACACAATATGGGGCTTTGAGCGAAAGCTTATTTGCAACTATCTTAGACCAAGCTATATTTTCTGCACAAGAGATGTGAGAACTCAATGAATAAGATAGAAAGTGAAACCCTCTTTTGTATAATCCTAAACTATAAGACTCATTCACATAGATGCATACTCTCTCTTTCTCTCTTAAACTATGAATTGCATTCACATTGAACACATTGTTCATCTTTCTATCTTAGCTCTCTTCGAACCCATTTGCTGCCTTGTCAAAGCCTTGTTTCTAGCCACTTTACATGGTTTTCTTTGGCAGTTGAGGCTTCATAACACACTCTTTTAGTGACACAACGTGATTCCATCATGTTTGCAACTAATTCATCAGCACTTTCATTTTCTCTCTTTTGCAAGAGTTTAAATTGCACGGGTGAGAGCCCGGTGCTCTTTTACAAGATTTCAGGGTGCGCCTTTTTATTTTAAAATGCGCATTTCCCCTTTTGTATTTGCCTTGGCCTTTTAAGGTTGCCCTTGCGCTTTTGGCCTTTTCTCCTATTCTTTCTTCAATCGGGCTACCTTTTTCCGCCTTTGCCCTGTGTCTCTTTTATTTCCTTTTACTTTCTTCGTGTTGGTCTTTTATTTCCTTTTGCTTTCTTCGTGTTGGGGTTAACATTACCCCCCTCCTAGACGAGTACCAGTCCCATGGCACTCACCGTCATAGGTAGCAAGCGTTTAGCATGCACCGAAGACGTGTGTGACAAGGACTCCTGTGGTTTCCATGGGGGAGTGTTGATGGCAATGTGGCAGAAGGTCTTGGGGGCCTGTTGGTGGCCAAGGTGGCTGGTGGAAGGTTGTTGGAGTTGGTGGTAGGCCTATGCTGTGTTGGAGATTGCATTGATGGCCAGCACAAGTGTTGGTTTGTTGGGGATGCTGCACATGACGATTTTTTGCAAGCTTGTCGATTGGTAAGGGATAAGCATTCATAGTTGGAAATTAAGGAAGAGCGAACGACACTTTCGTTGGAGTTGTCAACACCTGCAATTGAAAACCTCTCATGTGGTCTCTCCCTAGGGGTAGTGCTAGTCTTCTTATCGTGCACAAGACATATTTTGATTAGGTTGGGAGACAGGTTGAACTCTAAGCAAGCCTGGAGTATTGTCCTGCACTTGAGGACCCAAACCGTGTATATACTTCGGTGCAGATATTATGTGAGTGCCCGTGCATATTTAGGTATTGCTTAGCTAGAAGACTATCGGACTGGTTCCTTGTATAGCAATGGGTCAGTGAAGCAAGGGCTAAGTTGATGGAAAAATTTGTCGATGAAGATGGGGACTACACTTGAAGATTGTTCGAGACATCATTATGGTCTTGTCAAGGCAATGTAGCATAATTAAGCTCTGTGATGTCTTAGCTTTTGATAGCTAGTGGCTACGCGTAGTGCTTGAAAAGTATGGTGTACTATCCAGTGTTTCATGCCGTGCTTACCACTGTTGATTGTAATGGCATTGAGATGGAGCGCAAAAGAATTGTGCAAGTGGTCCAGTGTGACAGGTCTAACCATTGGCGAGACGAGTGCCCTAGGTATGTCATGCCCTTAATGTGCCCTGAATAATTGTGGGGGATGTACAAAGGGCTAGGGGATTAGGGACGGAGCCAGCAGACCAAGGTCACTGGACGTACCTAATTTGAGGACCCCTAGGTGCGGTGCTGTGATCGTTTTTTTTTTTTTGTGGAAAAAGTGAATACAATTAATGCCATACATTGAGACTATTAGCCTTTCATTTGGATTGCAAAATGTTGGGATTCAAGGCTATGAAGAATTGATATTACAGAGATGATTGTGTCACCAGCCTTGATGCTAGAGGAACTGTTGTTGGGATGAAGAGATACACTTGAGATAATGCCAACCTCCTTGCAACACATGCGATGTTGGTACAATTGAGGTAACGACTGCCGTGAGCCAACTGTAGAGCTTGACCCAGAAAGAGACCATAGCCCATGAATATGCTTTGGGCTATGCGATGTGGGTGGTCGGCAGCGTGGCTTTGTCGCGGCTCTTTGTGGGGTCGATGGTTTTGCGGTGATCGGGCATTGAACACTTTCGCTCAAAGACCTGTCTCATCCTGTATCCACTTGTCGCTTCATGAGAGTACATGCATGGTATATGCCGCAACTATAATAAACCAATGCAATGCAAGGAGACATTACTTATCTGAATTCTATGGTGTTGACTTAGATATTCATCACCTGCGCTTGATTAGCTTTTTCTTTTGCTAAAGATGTGAAATATATTCTTAACCACTTAAAGACAAAAAGTCATGGCCAGGTAGCATTTGATAAGCCCTTTATACAACATGGGGCTACTCTATTTGTACGAGGCGGGGCGAGTCTGGGTGGCCGGGTGATTGGGGCTCTGCTAGTGTGGGGCTCCCGAGGGGTTGGGCAGGGAACATGTCAACCGGGACATGAATGGTGTAGTCAAGTCCCGGGCCGCTACCGTTTCCAGAATGTCTTTAAACAATTCATTAAATTTTGCCCTATCCCTGGCCACCTTTTCTGCCCTTGAGCATCTGGTGCCCGAGCGTAAGTTGGGGGTTTGTGCCACTAGTGTTGCCACCTGTTGCGCGTTTTGAGTCTCGACTTTCTTGACTCGAGAATTCTTCGGCCTTTGTTCGAGACGGTGTCGCTTAGGGCCTCGCTTCTTGGCATACCTCTTGAGGGTGGGCACATAGCGCTCCGGTGGAGGGGCGCGTGCCACATGCTCTTGTCGTCTGTGAAGAGCATCTTTGCATGCCAGATGTCCATGGTTCTCCATGTGTTCCGTCAAAAAAGGAAGCCTGCAAGATGCAATCCAAGGGTTAGACTTGGATATAGGATACAACTGTTTTCATGGAAGGGATTTTAGTGTGGTCTATCAAGCGCATATGACAAGAAGGGGAGGGGTGAGGCATGCAGTGTTTGTTGTAAAGGAATGGCCCCCATGCTGATGTTCGCTTTGCCTCCAGTCATTAGCGGATATTAGTTTATGCTAAGTCGCGTGGACTGGTTGTCATGGAGTGGGACAGGGCACACCCTCGAAAGGATAGACCAAAAAGGGAAGAAGGTGTATAGAAAGGGACTACACCCTGTCTACACCATCAGAGTTGTTGGTCAAGGCTTCCTATGGCAGCAATGTGGGTTGCATGCCCTTCACTTGGAGGTGGGGATGGTCACATGGCTTTTAAATGCGTGATGAGAGGAGGACTTGAGGAGCTTAGTTTATCTGACCCAACTCTTCTCCCTGGGCTTGACTATCATTGCTTGTGTGTGTTGACATTGTTTATACACGGTGACACAAAAAGCAGTGTTTATTTATATACATATTTATGAATCCATGTCACTTCCCGAGGATAAGAACCAAGTGTAGAACTCGGGGTTGTACCAGAGAGTGGCACACGCATCTAGTATTCGCGGCAGCTTACTTAATACCGATAGATATTTTTCCACGTCGAGTAGCATGGAACCTTGACCAAGTCTACTGGCAATATGTAACTCCTCCTCAGTGAGAACCTTATCAATCAAAGGGCCCTCTATTCTAGTTCCAGCTAAGTCCGTACCCCGAATGTCAGTTAGCACTCGAAGGGAAGTTGGTACTAGATAGGTTGGGTCCTTTTGAGACCGCCATTTGGCCAATCGCTCTTCTAATACTGTCATGATCTGAGCCCCTACTTCGGCCATTACAACGCGGCTTTCGCACCAATGCTGCTCAAATTGACTCTGGCCTGCTGACAGCCGCTTTAGTTTCTCTATGTCTACGAGATTCGATCGGCAGAGCATTTCATTGAACGTGACAGTTAAGCGCAGTTCTTCAGCCTCCTCGTCAGAGATGAGTCGCATGTGTTCATGCAGGAGCCTGTCGTAGTGCTCGTTAAGATGTTCTTGCTCTTCCCATGATAGAGGAAAGGTCAAGTAATCTCCAAGCTGCTCCTTGGGGATTGTGCCCATGTCCGCAAGGACCTAGACACGTGCGACCACTTTGAGCTTAGCATCCAACTCAGTTAAGCATTCTGTGACACTTCTATGTTCAACGAGGGCTTGCTCGGTTGCTATCTCATGCAAAGTTCTAAGAGTTTCCTTAGGCTTTAGCATGGCTGGGGGCTCAGGCCTAGATGAGCAAGATTGGTCAACGCTAGGATTTCTTATGCTCTTGGGGTTCTCACGTTTCTCCTGAGGTTTTGCTGCTATTTTGTCATGGTTCTTCTTGGATGTGACTGGTATAGATTTGTCACCCTGTTGTGATGACGTTGTATCTACTCTTGATTGGTCAATGCGAATTCTATTGTCAGTGGATAGAGTGTTGCAAGCAACTATTGATGGCAACGGTTGCTTTGGTTTTTCAAAGCACACGGGTGCGTCTGAGGGTTCACCGCTATTAGGAGAGGCATTAACGGGTTCATTGGTGGATGGACTCGATGCTTTATTCCCCAGTTCTCCATCGCTCTTGGTCTCAATGCTCTTGGGATCCACAACCACCTGTGATTGTTGTTGCCTTCGTTGTTTTCTCCTTTTTTTCTTGGTCAATGAAGGTGCATCGCTCAATGACTCAGGACCCTGAACTAGATCAACCGTTGATGTGCTTGGTTGGGCCTCAGCGTTCTCTTCCTCTAGTGTGTCCTTATGGGACATGGTCGTGGCCTGCTGAATAGCCTTGCTAGGTTGTGAGAGCACGATTATCTCCCTTTTCGGAGAGTCTAGCTCTTCAGCCAACTCCCTTGAGTTTAACTCCTCCAGCCTAGGCTTTAGGCACTCTGAAAGTGCTGGAGTTTTTGAAGAAGTTGGTTGCGACACCTCTTCCATAGGTAAACTACTAAGGACACCCTCCGCAAGGGGTCTTGTCACGGCTAAGGGCTGTAACTGCTGTGATTCCTGATTGGAAGTAGGAGCAACTAGTTTAGTGGGCTGGCTACCCTTGGTGGGTTGCGGTGTCAAGTCCTTAGGGCAATTAGAAGTGGTCATTGCTCTTAGAGCATTCCCTTGTGTAGGTCGAGTATCAGTTGAGCTAGCCACCTTAGGTTGCATAGGCATATCCTTGGGCCGAGAGCCACAGATGGTGTCGTGTCCTGCCTCTTGGACATTTGGAAGCTTTGATGTAGGTCGAGATTGGGATTGAATAGCCGCACCTGACGAGTGTTGTGCTTCCTGTGTCCGTGTAGGGGAAGAGGGTGCAGGAGACTTAGGACTCCTAAGTGGCTTTGACACTGGCTTGGAGATTTGCTCGTGGCTGTTAGATGATTGTGCTATTTGCTTTGTTGAGCGCTCAACCTTGCCCTAAGCAATGTTGTGCCTATGATGCTTGCTATCCTCTTGGGGAATCAAAGGCTCCTTGGGCACCAACGGCTTCTACGTATCCTCAACGATTACATCTGGCATCTGCTTGTCGAGCACGGTAGGCCGAGGATCTACCCTCCGATTGGTCCCGTTTGGTTTCTTGATTTCGACCATGAAGGGCTCGGTCACTCCACTGTTGTTGATCGAGACTTGGTTTTTCGCTTAGATCTCCTCCTACGCTTCCTTGCTCTTGATACGATTTGGCCTTCAGTCGACCACGGAGGTTTAGCAAGGGGTTTTGGCACCCAAATCCATCGGTTGCCTGCATAATACCCTTGAGCCCGAAGCCACGCCTTGGATATCCATCGTGGCATTGTGCTAGCTCTCCATCGATGCTTGCGTCTATAAGGCTTGGGCTTCTTTTGGGGTCTTCTACGATATTTGTAAGTCCAAAGCCTGTCCTTGGCATTGTCTCTTGACCTTCTTGGTTCAGGCATGGCCTCACTCACTGGCTCTCGTTGTTCGACCTGTGCTTGTATTAACTCTTCCAACAAGTCCTTGTTCTCGTTAATGGGCTTGACTGTTACGTCAGCACCTTCCTTGCCTTTCCCTCGAGGTTTGTTGAGGTCACCCTTGCTAAAGGTCATGACTATCCTCACACCTGGTAATGTCAAGTGTATCCTCTAAGCTACATAGTCCGCCTCACACTTGGTAGCCTTTTTGAAGGGCCTTCCTAGGAGGATTTCCTTTCCACCATTCTCGCTATTGGGAGGGACATAGAACAGGAGTGGCAAGCTTTTTGTTTCAATTGTTACAAGGATTCTGCACCTCCCTAGAAGTGCTTGTGGGTGTTCCCCGTAAGGATTAAGAGTTGCATCAGTCGGTGTGAGCTCTGGTTGGCCTAGTTGGGTCCATGATTCATAGGTCAAGATATTAAAATCTGCTCCTTCATCAATTAGAGCATCAATAGTATGCTCTCTTTTCGCGGTGAGTTTGACCCTAAGATAAGCAGGTGATACTATGTCCTCATCTTCCGAGCCTTGGCTCGTAAATTTAGACCTTCTGACAGATGCCCTTGAGTTCTCGACTGCATGACCATATGTGGATTCTCCACTACTGTCTTGGATCGTCAGTGCAGTGCTATTTAAGGTACAACTCTCGTCAAGAGTGTCATGTCTAGTCATCTTGGCATTTGTAGCTTGCTGATGTTGCATTTTGCGCTGACTAGACATGGTATGAACACAATGTCTTTGTGTTCTCGTGGTGCGGCCTTTTTGCCCTTGATGGCTAGATTGGCCCATTGATGTTCTAGGGTCTCTGTTTCTCTCTATTCGGGTATGGGCTTTTGGTTGCTCTATTGCAAGTGAGGCTCCATGCTCGTGTAGAGCCATTGCTACACTAGGGTCCAATTTGAAGGACCTGTCACAGCGAGCGTTTTCTCTCCAACCTACCCGGGGGAGGTGCGGAGGGGGCAGAGGGGGCAGAGGGGGCAATCCCCCCCGACCCACAGGGCTGTTACGGTAAAAGCCATGCACAATTTGGAGGACCGTTTATAGCCAAATTTGAACCACTTACTCTCAGTTTCAGCCCGGTAATGGATCTGTGATATGGTTTCGGCTCTATATGGTTTCTCAGTTAATTTCACTGTCTTCAGGTTAAAATTTGAGAAAATCTAAATTCGGCCTAACAGGTCCGAATTACAGGGTCCGAGTAGGTCACTCGGACAAGCCGAGGCGCATGGGCCGAGGGCTAAATTCGGACGATTCGGATGAATTCGGATGAGGTCACTCAGCGGGCCGAGGCACTTGGGCCGAGGGCCGAATGTGGGACGTGGCCGATGGCCGAATTTGAGTCTCGGACGGGTTTTTCCTCGGACGGTCTGAGGCCAACTAGGGTTTGGCCGAAAGGACCGGGTGGCCGAGGGCCGAGTCTGGGCCTCGGACCAGAGTCGACGTGACTCGGACGCGCCGAACGTCGCGCGTGTTTTTTCATCGAAGCTCGCAAAATTCGTCGTGCAAGGCGCTGGGGGTCTTCCCCCTTGTCAAGCAACTCCGAATTGGTTCTACTACTGTAGGGGGAGGTATAGAATTACCTGGGCTAGCCAAAGATCTCCCTGATGCCAAGATTGAAGCGGATTTCCTCACCAAGCTTTCCTCTTCTCTCCTGCTCTCCTGAAACCCTGCAATGCACACTGTGGCCTTTCTTGCCACTTCTGGCCCTTATACCCTCTTCCGGGTATGGTATTGGCACCCCCAATAACTCACTTACCGACCTTAGGCATCACAAGTAAGTTTTTTACCCCTTTTGCACGATTCTTGCCCTGTTTCTGCCCTGTTTTGCAACAGTAACCCTAATGCTTATTTTCTTTGTTTTTCTTGTTTTCTCCTACTCTAATGCATCCAAATCACAAAGTAAATACCTACACTACTCCATCTCACAACATAAATCTCAAGAAAAACAACAAACCTACTTGCCAAGGAGATCGAATACCATCTTCAACCCCCTCGCTTCCTACCTATCTCAAGCACCGGTTCGGGGGAAACCCTACTCCAATGCTCGATTTGAAGCGCGCAAGTGCTCAAGGCTTAAATCCATTGGTCCCGGCAATGGAACCAAAATGTGGGAGCCTTCGCTCAACCACCGAGACCCACGGACCGCTTATTATTTCAAGCGTTCCAAGCCGAGCACTAATGGCCACCTCTCACATAGCCGACGCGTCATCCATACCTACGGGTGTAGTGAGCTCACCTCCATGCCGTTCGAGTTACCTCCTCTCCCGCGCACTCCGGTAGCTCCACGATCCAAGTGCAAGCTTCAAGCAAGCTCCATCCTCAAGCTCCATCCTCAAGCTCCACACTCCAAGCTCCATTGCCATGAACAAGACAAGAGAAGAGAAGAGAAGAGAAGAGGAGAGGAGAAGATGGAGAGCTTCTCCTCCTCGGTCCCTCACCCTCACACACTCACTCCCTCTCTCACTCTCACACTCCCTCTCTCAAACACAAGCTCAAGCAAGCAAGAACAAGAAGAAGAAGAAGAAGAGGAGAGCTACTTTTGGCCACACACAAGAATGAGCTTCTCATTCTCTTTTCAACTTTATATACAAAACCCTAAATCCCTTTTAGGCGGTCATCCCCTTTTCCCCTTTTTACATGGCCGGCCATAGCCTAGGCCCTTTTTCCCATTGCCCTTCTATCTTCCTAGCTTCCTTTCCACCGCCCATCTACATTTACAAATTGCACAGGTGAGAGCCCGGCGCTCTTTTACAAGATTTCAGGGTGCGTCTTTTTATTTTAAAATGCGCCTTTCCCCTTTTGTATTTGCCTTGGCCTTTTAAGGTTGCCCTTGAGCTTTTGGCCTTTTCTCCTATTCTTTCTTCAGTCGGGCTACCTTTTTCCACCTTTGCCCTACATCTCTTTTATTTCCTTTTGCTTTCTTCGTGTTGGTCTTTTATTTCCTTTTGCTTTCTTCGTGTTGGGGTTAACAGCATCGATAAATTCTTGCTTATCTTCATTGTTAAACACCATCTTGTGAAGTAAGGGAGCCAATTTGTTAAGACTTATCCAAACCTTAGCTTTGGCCAACCTTGTTTTTCCTCCATTACTTTGATCCGAAATTGCAAAATGTAACTTTTTCCACCCATCGTAGTCCTGCAGGACCTACAAACCATGACATTCCCTTCCTCATTGATGGGTGCTAAGAGAAACTTCCTAGCCTTTGCTCCTCCAAAGCAAGGCTTTTTTGGCAAGTTACCAGATTTTCCTGATCTCTTCTCATCTTTTTCAATCGTCACTTGATGCTTGTGTAGCCCAATTTTTGATAGCACTCGCTCCACATTCCTACACATTGCAATGGCTTCTTTTTTTGGTTGCATCCTAATAGCAAAGCAAATGTATTCATATACAAGTTTCTCCATGATTCTGACAAAATCATGCAATGAACAAGATCCAATGGAATGTTGAAAATGGGCTTCCAAGTGGAATCTTCTCCATTGGCCATTGGTGCAGTACTTGTCACCCTTTGCCAGTTCTTATTTCTGTCCTTTCCTTCCACCCTCTATGTCAAGAAATATAGGCATGGATTCTTTCTATTTGCATCATTGGATATTCCACACATACATTTTAAAGTTTTCAAGTTTCTCGCAAGATGCCATTCAACCAAGTATTGACCATGCTCTTCAACCGAGAGCATCTCACCATGTTCCTAATGATTGATGATGCTTGGAATCCTTGTGTGCATAAATAACAGTTGAGCATCTCAAATGTTTCCTTAGGAACTTCAAATGCAGCGAGCCACCACACATGGTGCTCGGATTGAATACTAAAGTTCCTTGGATTGTTCTTGTTGAAACAACACTAGGGCTCCCCATGGTGAGTTATTTGACTTGATATATCCATGATCAAAGAGTTATTTGGGTTCCTCTTTTAATTCAATGACTTTTGGGACACACATTTAGTATGGTCTTTTTGCAATCGGTGCAACTCCTAGTTCTAGTTTAATCTCACGATCAAATTCCCTTTGGGGTACGTGGCAGTTCAATAAGCTCTTTTAGAGATATGTTTGCATATTAGTTTAACTAGGATTGCTATTTCTTAGCTTCCTTTGGATAATTAATCTTATTGAGTCTGATTAAATTGATGGATAGTCTTTTTCTTAAGCCTTTCACAATTTGAGAATCTTTTACTAGTTGGAATCTAAGTTTTTCCGCTTCTCCTTGAGTAGTTACTTGCTCTCCTTTTAGATTTTGGAATGTGATTTGGCTTCCCATAATGAATATGTGCATGATTGGGAATCAACCAGACCATTCCTAGTAAACACTCATAACCTCCCAAGTTTATAACTCTAAATCCCATGCTAGAAATATTGCATCCTAAGTTAAATTCCACTTTGGTAATTTGCTAGGAAAAATCACTTGTTTTCCATTTGCGAATTCTACTACCAATTTTGATGCAAGTGTAGTGTCTATTCCTAATCTTCTTGCACATTTTGGTGAGATGAATGAGTGTGTACTCCCACAACGAATCAAAATATTGAAGGCTTTACCTTGGTAAAATTTGTTGTCATCTAGATCACTTAGAACTGGTGATTCGTGTCAAGAATCGCGTGGTGGGGGGAGTTGCTCAAGATGTTGCGCCGAACACACACAGAATGCACAAGGAGAAGCTCACTCAAGAGACAATAAGAGAGATGGAGGCCAAAACGTTTTCTTGCTGATTTCTTCTTCTTCTTCCACACACTTTTACAATGTACAAAAAATATAGATAAGGTACAATATAAAGGAAAGTGGCCTACTAAGTCAAACAATGCATAACTGACTACACTAGTCGACTGGCGATATAACTATACCAGCTGTAAATAGGTGTAACAACCTGAATATAATAAGTAACGAGTCAGTGGCCATGTGTGAGTCATAATGACCACTGATGTGCTAAGTGTAGACGTGTGGACCCATCTAACCAGGCGGTCCATCATCAATGTACGTATGTGTTGAGCTTGTCATCTCAACACTCCCCCTCAAGCTCAACTGCATCTCTGCAACTCCAAGTAAGCTTCGAAACTTTTGAAGCTTCTCTGTACCCAATGCCTTCGTGAAGATGTCAGCTATCTGATCATGTGTACTGACATACACCAAGTCAATCTCACATGCTAGTACTTTCTCTCTCACAAAGCGATAGTGTACCTCAATTTGTTTTGTCCTGGCATGGAACACAGGGTTCCTAGCCAACTGTATACTGCTCATGTTGTCACAATAAATGACAACTGGACCTTCCACCTGCACATCCAAATCAGCTAATAACTTTTGCACCCATAGTACCTCACATGCTGCAACAGCAGCACCTCTATACTCAGCCTCTGTACTCGACAAAGCAACTGTACATTGCTTTTTGCTGCTCCAAGCAACTTCCGCACTAGCAAGAGAGAACATGTATCCGCTGGTAGATCTTCTATCAGACATACTACCAGCCCAATCTGCATCTGTGTATCCAAACACCTGTACATCTGTACCTACCTCATAGAAAAGTCCATAATGTAATGTGGACTTCACATATCTCAATATGCGTCTGACTGCATCCAAGTGTGGCTTTCTAGGTACTTGCATAAACTGACTCACAAGACCAACAGCGTAGCTCAAGTCTGGCCTTGTAATGGTCATGTAGATCAAACTCCCCACTATCCTCCTGAACATAGTAGGGTCTTCTATCTCATCCCCAACATCAGCACTCAACTTTACATTCTGCTCCAACGGAACTGAAAGTGGTTTGCGTGCTGTCATACCATACTTGGACAACATATCCAAGCCATACTATCTTTGGGACAGCCATATACCATCATCACATCTGATCACCTCAATGCCAAGGAAGTATCTTAGCTCACCTAAATCCTTCATCTCAAACTTCTTCTTCAAAAAATCCTTGACTTCAGCAATCCCACTATCACTATCACCTATAATAATCAAGTCATCCACATAGATGACTATGATGACCAAACCTGCATCTCCCTTTCTCACATAAAGTGAGTGATCAGCATCAGAAACATAAAAGCTAATATTGACAAGATACTCTCTGATCTTGTCAGACCATGCTCTAGGTGCTTGCTTGAGCCCATAGAGTGCCTTCTTCAACCTGCACACATACGTGGGATGCTTTAAATCCTCATAACCTATTGGCTGATCCATATACACTTCTTCTTGAAAATCACCATGTAAGAAGGTATTCTTCACATCCATTTGCTGCAATCTCCAACCTTTGGCTACTGCCAAAGCAATCACACATCTGACAGTTGCCATCCTAGTAACTGGACTAAAGGTTTCATCATAATCTATGCCATATGTCTGGGCATAGCCTTTTGCAACCAGCCTAGCTTTGTACCTACTAATAGAACCATCTGCGTTGTGCTTAATCTTGTAAACCCACTTACATCCAATAGCTTTCTTGCCCTTCGGCAATGATACTAGATCCCAAGTCTTATTGGCCTCTAATGAAGCCATCTCCTCATCCATTGCTGCATCCCAATGAGCATGACCAACAGCCTCCTCAAAACATGTGGGCTCAACATCCTCAACTAGTTTCACCATATAAGCATAATGGTGAGCTGCATAACCTTCAAAACCAAATCTTTTAACAAGGTATCTCACCCTGCTAGACCTGCGTACCACTGGATCACTCAATGGAGTCTTTGCATTAACTTGTGCTCTCTGCACACCTGGAGTCCTCACTGAAGGAATGCCAAGCTCATCATCCAAGCTCTCTGAGCCACTGGAGTCTCCATCAAGAACTGCATCAATGCCTTCTGACACTTTATTCTTTCCTTTGTCTTTACCTGTAGTGCTACTAGATGCACCCGAAGATGTAGAGGTACTCCTTAGTCTCCCAGACCAAGGACTAGCAGATGATGTCTCTGGTCCACTAAGAGTCCGTGATTCTTGCTTTTCAGCCTGCACATGAGTGTCATGATCATCATCATCAACCAATGCATCACTACTAGATGCATACCAACTGCTCATTTCATCAAAGATGACATCCTTGCTCACTCTGAACTTACATGTGACAGGGTTGTAACAGCGATACCCTTTCTGCTCTAAAGAGTATCCAATAAAGACACACTTTTCAGCCTTTGGATCTAGTTTCTTCCGCAACTCATTTGGCACATGAACATACGCAATGCAGCCAAACACTTTCAAGTGTGAAACATCAGGCTTCTTACCTGTAAAACATTCTTCGGGGATCATACCATGAATTGCAGTTGTGGGAGTTCTGTTCATAATATAAACAGCAGTATGAACAGCCTCAGACCAAAAATGCTTAGACATATTCTTTTTAGCCATCAAGGCACGTGCAACTTCTGCAATATGCCTATTTTTCCTTTCTACAACCCCATTTTGCTGTGGGGTATACCTGCATGTGAACTGTCTCTTTATCCCATGAGACCTCAGAAAATCACTAAACTCATTTGAGAGGTACTCTCCCCCTCCATCTGACCTCAAACATTTTACTTTCAAGCATATTTCTCTTTCAACTGCAGCCTTGAAAGTTCTAAAGTGCTCAAACGCTTCACTCTTTTCCTTCATAAAATATACCCACAGCTTTCTAGAACAATCATCAATGAATGTGATAAAGTATGAACTGCCTCCGAGAGATACATTTTGTGTAGGCCCCCAAATGTCTGTATGCACAACATCAAGGATATTTCTGCTTACATCTCTGTCATGTGAAAAGGGTTGTCTTGCCTGCTTACCAAAGTGACATGCTTCGCATACCTTATGAAATTCAGCAACTCTAAATGTAGGCAAACCTGTAACCAACCCTTTGGACTGCATTAATTTCAGCCTTTGTACATTTTCATGTCCAATGTGTTTGTGCCAAATTTCAATGTCTGCAACAACACCTTTTCCTTTAGCATACATAGCAGCATTCATAGTAGGAATTCCAGCATCCAGAGTAAACATACGTCCAACTCTACTTCCCTTTGCAACTAACTTGCACTTGTCATTGAAGTCTTCTACAAAGCAGCCCTTTGCATTAAATCTGACTTGCAGCCCTTGCTCTACCATTTGATCGACTGAAACCAAGTTCTTTATAATAGATGGCACATGTAATACATCTGAAAGACTCTTTGTCTTACCATCATGCAAGGACAAGGGAACTTTTCCAATGTGTGAAATTGGGTGGCATGAATCATCACCCGTCTACACATAACCTGCATTTTGCAAATCCTGCATCTCTCCAAACCATTCAGCATGGCTGGTCATATGATTGGATGCACCTGAATCAACATACCAAACATTGTCATGCATTCCCTTTCCTGTAACAGCATTCAGCATATGCTGCATAACAAACAGACGTTCATTTTTTAATTCATTCTGTCGTGAAGATGATGCATAGTTTCCTTGCTGCAATGAACCATTGCGAATATCATCTTTCTTAGCATAACATTGGGCTGCAATATGACCTATTTTGCCACATTAGTTATACACAATACCAGAGTTGTTAGAACCTCTGTTCTGCCATCCACCTCTTCCTCTAAAGCTCCCCCTGCCTCTAAAGTTACCATGACCTCCTGAAACCTGCATATCGCCAAATTGTTGATTCAATCTGTTTTGTTGGTTGTTACTACCACGTCCTGTACCACGACCTCTTGAAGAGAACTTGCCACGTCCCCTTCGTGAACTGGAGTAGAAAGCTTGGACATGTTCACCACTTCTTTCAGATGTCTCACTCTGCATGTTGATCTCTTCAATGATCATAAGGGAGACCAACTCATCGAAATCTGGAAATGGCTTTCTAACATATACGGAAGTTACAAAAGACTTCCAAGCCTTTTCATTGTTAAGTCCACCCAGGGTAGACGACACCAAATCATCATCATCGAGCATTGCATCAATCGCTGCCAATGCATCTGCAATGCTTCTTACCTTCAGTGCATACTCATTGATAGACATCTTCCCTTTCTTTAATGTATTCAACTCTTGCTTGAGTTGAATCTTTCGTGCCTTTGTATTTACAGAAAACATACTTTCAAGTATGGTCAAAGTTGCATATGAATTCTCTGCATTTCTGATATGTCCCAACATATTATTGTCAATTACTGCTGACAGCCAATACATGACCTTCTTGTCTTTTGCATTCCATTCCTTCCGTGCCTTTGTCTCTTCTGCCATTGGAGGACACTCACCTCCAGCTCCTTTTCTTCACCTAAAACAAACTCATAGAGGCCTTTTCCAATAAGCAAGTTCGTGACACGGAACTTCCATGAAGGGTAGTTGTTCTTGTCGAGCTTCTTAATGATGGGGCTTCCACTGTTCTCTACCATTATCACAAAATTAATACCAAACAGCAAGCAAATCTTCTGCAACCCTCGACCTGTAGTGCACAGCAATACACCAGACAGCCTTTTTCACTGTCTGCTCAACAATACATGGAATCTGCAACATGTTTGCAGATAAACCTTGTGTTTACTCACTGTAAACACCTTTGAACTTACAGATCTGAAATCTGTAACTTGCCCATCCACTTTTGGACAATACAGTCGAAGTCACAGTGTACCCTGAAACTGCTGTCCGCAACCTTGCGGCTCTAAAACGGGCCCTGAAACGGCCTCAGATGCCCAAAATAACTGCGGAAAAACCCTAAAGGGCTAATCTGCAAAATATACAGTGCTCTTCGCGCACACCAAATCTCACTGCAATCTAAGATTTTTGCTCTGCCCTGCTTCCGGTGCCTCCACATGCACTATCCAAGAGAGAGAGTGGAAGAATGGGAGAGCTTCTTACCCATGGCTTGCTTGCTCGAACCTTGCTTCTTCTCCTTCGCTTCAACCTTCAAAATCAGCCTCTCTCAGTGGCGCGGCTCTGATACTATGTCAAGAATCCCGTGGTGGGGGGAGTTGCTCAAGATGCTGCACCGAACACACACAGAATGCACAAGGAGAAGCTCACTCAAGAGACAATAAGAGAGATGGAGGCCAAAACGTTTTCTTGCTGATTTCTTCTTCTTCTTTCACACACTTTTACAATGTACACAAAATATAGATAAGATACAACATAAAGGACAGTGGCCTACTAAGTCAAACAATGCATAACTGACTACACTAGTCGACTGGCACTATAACTATGCCAGCTGTAAATAGGTGTAACAATCTGAATATAATAAGTAATGAGTCAGTGGCCATGTGTGAGTCATAATGACCACCGATGTGCTAAGTGTAGACGTGTGGACCCATCTAACCAGGCGGTCCATCATCAATGTCCGCATGTGTTGAGCTTGTCATCTCAACAATTCGGCCCTCTCTTATTATAGCATGTACTCTTGCTCTCTCCATATTTGTCTCCAGTGTAGGGTCATTGCATTCTTTTATTCCTTTGAGGGTTACACTAGCAAATTTCCACTTGGCTATTGTTGCTTGCAAACTATCCTTGGAAAATAATTGGGCTAAGCTTCAGGCACTATCTCTTGACGTGTCCTGGCTCATTACAATAGAAACAACTTGTTGCTTCGTTATTGCCATAAGTAGGCACAAAGTTTTTTACTGCATTTGTTTTGGCCTTCTTCCTTTAGCTAGGTTAGTGTTGTTCTTGGACTCTTTTGATATAGCAACATAGTCTTTTGTATGGAGAGTGACTAGAGCAACCCTATACATTAAATGCAGTGTAGGAGTAACAATAATACCAAGGTCTATCCACCAGATGGCCTAAGCATAGGGCCTCCTTGCAAGCCTTATTGTGACTGCAATATACTCTATCTCAATAGTAGATAAGGCCATACATTTTTGCACCTTAGACATCCAAGAAAGAGTAAATATAGCAAAGGTGAAGACATACGTAGATGTCGACTTTCTACTATCTACATATCTTGCATAGTCAAAGTTAGTGTAACCCTCTAGATGATAAAAATTGGTCAATCATAAGCTATGATGATAAGACTTGAGGGTGAGTACCTATTGATAATAAATCCATCTTATCGACATTCATGTTTCATCTCTTCAGACATTAACACAACTAGCCATATCTAGGAACAAACATCTTTACCAAATAGTAATGCACAACTAGCCATGCCTAGACAAAAATATTTCAGCCAAACATTAATCCATATCTAGTTATACCAAGCTTAAACATTTCTATCAAATAAAGATTCCTCTTTCATGGCTATTTTCTAGCTACAACATCTCAAACAACTAATTATTTAGTTACATTAAATCATAAGCATTTTTTCTAAGTTTCAATTCCATTCTAAACAACCAACTTTAATCATAGCATCTCTTGCAACCATTTAACAATACTTCATGCTTATACAAAAACCTATTCATGTTATGTCTTTATCCCACAACATGTGCATGCATACACAATGTATCTACAATTGGATATTGTATATTCAGTATCTTAAATAACATCACATCCATTCTTCATTTTACCTTTTGCAATCTACTTGAATGACTCAAACTCATTTATCAAAATAGTTTATTAAGAAAACTTCTAGAATCCCTTGTAACAACAATCAATCCTAGTCCCTAGGCCCCTTTAAAAGGCTCTTTGGGAGCTACCTGGCAAAAAAAAAATTCTTTATACACGAGAATATATGCAATAAATATCATCACATCCATTCTTCATTTTACCTTTTACAATCTACTTGAATGACTCGTACTCATTTATCAAAATAGTATATTGAAAATTTTTCTAGAATCCCTAGTAACAACAACCAATCCTAGCCCCTAGGCCCTTGTTACTATTCCTTATTAATAGCAATAGATTTTTAAGTGATTCTTTTAATCAATAATGCAAGGGAAGAACCTAGACTTTGTGAAGGGTGTTGACATGCCTTGAATCAAGTTGTGTCGTCCATGTGCTCTCATACTTGTAGCATATTGTGATAATGAAATAGGACACATAAAATAGAAAAAGGGATAAGAAGCTGAGGATTCACATGTGAGTCGAAGCTCAACATGTCTTCATTCCTTTGTGTTTGTTCTAGAGAAAACCCTCCATTTATCTCACTTTTGTTTGTATCTCTCGCACTCACTCGCTCACTCAAGCTCTCTCAGACACTAAAAGGACTCAACCTTTGGGCTCTCAAAATTTGCATGCCTCTCTCTTCATCCCATGGGTCTATTTATAGGAATGGGATGGGGGAGAAGATGCCGGTGTCATTGGCATTTTGCATTAAATGGGAGAGGAGGTATCAATCAAAGATATGGAATAGAGAGAGTTTTTTATTCTCATGATTAGGCGAAGGAAAGATGTCGATAACAAAGTTGGTGCGAGGGATTTAATTTCACATGTGGAGGTGTATAATCCATATGGGAAAAACAATATCTCTTGTTAAGGACTGAGAATAATGGTATACTAACTCTTGGGTTTTTAAATTGGGGGATATGGGGAGAGGGAGATTTAAGAAAAAATAAAATTAACCTTCATGTGAGTAAATTCAAGGGAGAAGAGAATCTCCTATTAATTGAGAGAGATGAAAAGTCACTTTATGGGGAATTTATAAAGAGGAGTGGGAGCTCCCTTCAAGGGAGAGGATTAATTGATGAGGGAGGTGAATTTAGAAGAGGGTATTAATGGGATATGAATTTATGAGAGAAACTAATCATTTAAATAAACTAATCCATTGACTTTTCTTAATGTGGCATGCTTACTTAGTTGTTTGTGTATCATGAAATTGTGTTGCTCTCAATATTCTTCAAGGAGAGTGTTTGCATACATTCGAAGGTCATGATTAGATATATTACATTCACTTCCCCTTAGAGAAATCAAGATATCCTTATCTTGTTGGGGGTAAAGGTGCCTCTGCCTAGCCACCCATGTATTACTACACTAATAATACCCACCACTGCACACTGTAGGTGGCGAGCGCCAGTCACCATCACTTTATTCTTTATTCTTTTAGTGACAGATTGAATAAAGGAAGGCCCAGTCACACATTGTGACTGTTGGAGTTCCCATTTGTGTCTCTCTCCCTTCTTGCTCTTGCTCTCCGCCATAGCTCACCTCCAAGTAAGCTTCGATCCTTCTCACCTTTCAACTAGTATCAGAGCTTTGGATCAGAGCTTGATCATGGAGCTTGGCTCGGCATTACTTTAGCTCGGATTAAAGACCTAGAGCTTGGAGCTTCAATGCAAGCCATGAATTCTTCCCCCTGAGGTAAGATTTCACCTCCCGCCTCTCCCCATCCCTCATAGGCTCTTTGCAAGTGTTCCTTGGCTTCATTGTGCACCTTGCATGCCCCCATTTTCCCCCTTATCCTCAGCATAACCAGCAAGTCCCATAGTAGAAGCTCTCTTTCTTTTTTTTGCATTTTTAAAATTTGACTCAAAATTCCCATTTTTTCTCATATCTTGGGCATCTGAAACTTGATTTAAGCAAGATGTGAAATGATTTACAACAAGAAAATGGCATGCTCTTAGCTTATGTGATGCTCTCAAGGCTTGGTATTTGATGCCCAAATGCTTTGGGGATGTTTGACCAATGTTTTGAGATGCTTTTGGGACTTGATATGAGCTTCCATATAGCTAGATTTATGCAGGGATTTACTGTTGTATATTGTTTGGGCAGCGAGATTTTATCAGGGAGGACGGCTTATGCATAATGCTCTTTGTTGACATTCGGGTGTCTTATTGGATGTATTGATGCTTGGTCATCATGGTTTATGCCCAAATATGCTATTTGAGAGCTATTGAGCCTTGATTTGGATGGGGGCACTTTGTTGTTGGTTGGGATTTATGCTACCTTGGTTGACATGTTATTTTACTTCCAGTTTGGTTATTCCTATTGGTTTCGGGTTATGTCTTTGGGATATGCAAGAGCTTGATCTCGGCTTTGGAATGCATTTGATGCTCCGTCTTGGATGTACATATGGCATGTATGTTACCTATGTCTGACCGGTCTTGACATGCTTGGCCTATGCCACTACTACATGCTAGTTACATTGTTTGGAGCCGATTGCTACTAGTGCCTTGTCTTGTCTTGCATTTGGCTTCCCGAAAATTACTTGGGATATTTCTTGGCTTTCCAGAGTTTTATTTGGGATACAGTTGATATCTATGGATTCTCTAATTGGAGGCTACATATCCTATATGCTCATGATGTCTTATTGATGTTTGGTCTTGGATCTTTCATCACTGGTGCTCTCATATGCCTTTCTTGAGCTTCTTGGCTTAATCCATACGACTTTTGTGCTAGTGGGAGCATCATTGGATGTTTGACAGACATTGATCAAGTGGTTTATGCTATTGAGCTTTGAATCTTCTGAGATTGGGATCTTCTTCACTTGGATGTTGCATGGTTGATATGTCGTGGTTTGCATACATATACTTGGCCTAATTTGGGCTTTGCACTCCCTAAACACACACCTTTTTGTGCCAGGTCACCTTGCCAGTGTTGTGTACACTTTGCCCTATTACACAGGGGGTGTACTGGCTCACTGACGTATTTGTTTAACATGCTTGGGTGTTTGCTCGATGTCCGTATGATTGTCATATGTTGATTTATGCCTGCTTGATGCTGGTTATGCTTTGATAGTCAATGGTTGACTTTGTGCATTGATTTTGCCTATAGTTTTCTCTCATTGTACTTGGCTGTAATTTATTACAACAAGAAGTTATGTATGGACTGATGTGGAATTTTCATGTTGAATCATCCTGATTTTATGTACTTTTGATGGTACTTGGTCAAACAACCTTAAAACCACTGCCAGAGCAAGCTAAAAACAACTGCACAAACTATCAAAGCAAGCTATTGCAATTATTGCAAACAACCTTAAAACCACTACCAGAGCAAGCTAAAAACAAGGGGTACTAACCACGTAATGAACTATCCACACAAACTCAATGCAAAGAATTGTCAAGTGAAGGTGACTACTCACATAAACAATGCAATAAATTGCAATTGTAGTATACTAAAGATAAAGTATATCAATAAGAAATCAATGTGAAAGAGGGGCAATCATTGAGACAATACAAATTGTAATTACTAGGGATAGCTCCAACTAGCAATGAGAATATGTGATTGGCACCAAGAACTATCAAAGAATCTATATGTCAGACCAAGATACATCCCATAGCCATAATCATCATGCATAGAGTAGGTCTCACGGTAACAGAAGAGACCAACTAAAGCCACAATGGACTGAGCAATATAATAAAAACTCAATACATAACCAACCAAGATGCACACTTCACTAATAATATCATGAAAAAGATAGGCCCAAAAGTAATGTCAGATTAGTCCACTAAGCATCAACTATGTACATAAAGCATAACAATAGCATATACATGTCACCAAGTCCCACGGTCTCACTGTAATCCTTAAGCTCAACTTTGAAAGGTGAGAAGGATCAAAGCTTGCTTGGAAGAGCTATGGCAAGAGAGCAAGAGCAAGAAAGAGAGAGACACAAAATGGAAACTCCAACAGTCACAATGTGTGACCCGGCCTTCCTTTATTCAAACTGTCACTAAAAGAATAAAGAATAAAGTGACGATGACAAGTGCTTGCCATCAACAATATGCAGTGGCAGGTACTGTCAGTGTAGTAATACACGAGCAGCTAGGCAGAGGCACCTTTACCCCCAACAACCTTCCACTTAAAGAAAAAATCTACCCCAATGAGGAGTGAAAAGAAAAAGAAAAGGCAATACACATGTACAACAGGATGAGGAAAAACATCATCTCATCCAATGCCCATCAATCTCTGAGGAAGGCAAAGCGCTCAGTAGTGAGGCTTTTCCTGAGAAGATCTACAGGATTTTCGTCAATGGAGATATTGACAAGGTCAACACACTTGTCCTCCACAACCCATGTATGAAGTGATACCTCACCTCAATGTGTTTCGTCTTTGCATAGAAGACCAGATTCTTGGCTAACTAAATACCACTCACAGAATCCGAATGCAGCATAGGTATAGCATCAATCCCAAGTCATGAACTAAATGATCTAACCGTATGGCCTCTTTGCAGGCCTCGGTGGTTCTAACATACTCGGTCTCAGTGGTAGATAGATCCGTACACTTTTAAACCCTGGATATCCAAGAGACAACACCTCCAGCATAGGTGAATACATAGCCAAAAGTGGACTTCCTATAATTTGCATGTCCTACATAATTAGAGTCTGTGTGCCCCACAACTCCTGTATCCTAGCTGCCATAGAAAATGCACATATCTGTTGTACCGTTCAGGTATCTCATGATACCCTTCTAGCATCTCAATGCTTCTTGCCAGGGGTAGCTATATAGCATGCCACAACACCAACTGCAAAGGCAATATATGGATGAGTGGCTATCATGGCATACATCAAACTACCCACAGCTGATGCATAAGGATTCTTGGCCATCTTGGCCCTCTACTCATCTGTCTGACCTGTGAAACCTTCACATAAGAAGGTAATGGACAGCCAATAGGCTTCACATCCTGCATGCGGAAACGCTGAAGGACTTTATGAATGTACTCCCTCTGGGAGAGGTAGAGTAGTCCCTATGTGCCTGTCGCACTTTATGCACATACCAAGAATGTGAGAGGCATGTCCCAAATCCTTCGTCTCAAAGCTCTTCTTCTTAGCTAAGATTTAAGAGCATCCAGCTCATCATGAGCTTTCCCTACTATCAGCATATCATCCACATAAAATACCAAAATAAGCAAGGAGTCATCACGGGCTTTCTTCCTATAAAGTCACAGATCCATAGCACTCCTGCTGTAGCCATGTGACTGCATAAATGCATCAAACTTATGATGCCACTCCCTAGGTGCCTACTTCAAGTCATAAAGACTTTTCTTCAATTTGCATACTAGGTGCTTCTTGCCAGGTTCGCAAAACCCTTAGGCTACTCCATGTATATCTCATCATGGAAATCCGCATGTAAGAATACAGTCTTGACATCCATCTGGTACAAGTCCAAGTCAAGCTGCACGACTAAGGCCAAAACCAAGTGTAGGGTGGTCATCTTGATCACAGGAGAAAAGACTTCATCAAAGTCAACTCCATGCTCCTAAAAAAAGCTCTTAGTGACAAGTCTTGCCTTATAAGTGAGCTTGGGGTTTCCAGGGGTACTTTTCAGCTTGTTCACCCATTTGCATAGCAAAGTCTTCTTGCCATGAGGCAGTGCAACCAAATCCCAATTCATGTTCTTGTGTAGAGAGTCCATCTCTCAGACTGCATAGCCCTCTCCCAGGCATGACTGTCACCCCTGCACATAGCCTCATCATAGGTGAGAGACTCTCCTACATCTGTAACCAAGACATAATGCAAGGAGGGCTCAAATCTATCAGGTGGACCTCTATCTCTAGTAGACCGCATCTCACGGCAAGCTCTGCAATGATCCAATACCCCGACCATGTGTACCAACTGTTGTTGCAAACTGTCCAACTGGTTGTGTAGGAGCATGGAGCTCCTCTTGGAATATAACCCTGCGTATCTCTACCACCTTCTTAGGCTGCCTATGCATCTTGTCTTCATGGAAGACTACATCATGGCTGCGGATGACTTTCCACTCTTGCGGATCCCATAGGCGGTAACCCATCTCACCTGCATCTCCATAGCCAAGAAAAATGCATTTGACACTCTTAGGATCCAACTTAGTACGCTTGTCTTTGGGCACATGGTAGAATGCATCACATCCAAAGACATGTAGATGCGCATAAGACAAAGGTTTCCCAGTCCATACCTCCACTGCAACTTGGAAATCCAAACCAATAGAAGGTGATCTATTTATGACATGCACAACTATATTGACTGCCTCACCCCAAAAGCTCTGTGGTAAGCCTACATGGCTAAGCATACTGTGTACACGCTCTTGGATGGTTCTATTCATCCGCTTAGCCAAACCATTCTAAGGTGGGATATAAGGGGCCGTCAAATGACGCTTAATACCCCTCTCATCACATAGATGCTAAAAATCACATAACACATATTCTTTCCCATTGTCATTCCTAAGGCATTTCAGCCTATGCCCAGTCTGGTTCTCAACCAATGCAAGCCATCTCTCAAACATAGCCAAGACATCTGACTTAAGCTTAATGGTGTAAGCCCAAAATTTACGTGAAAAGTTGTCAATGAACATCACAAAATACTTTGCATCACCCATAGACTGACAGGGTATGGGCCCACAAACATCTGAATGTACCAATGTCAAGGGCTCACTCATATGTGTCCTACCAGACTTCTTATGCAGATTCCTAGTCTGTCTACCGCCATAAAGACAATGCTCACATGATACAAGACATGCATAGTCAAGGGGCGGTAAGTACTGCAAGCCAAAAATCATTTTCATTTCCTTAAAGGACATATGGCCCAAATGGGCATGCTAAAGAGATACATGTGGGATGGAACTGATTGACAAAACATGGTCAACAGAGGACCCATCAACTACAAGAGGATAGAGACTACCAGCCTTGGCACCTCTAGCAAGCACTACTCTGCCACCCACGGGTGATCTTCCAAGCAAAATCCCCAAGGGGAACATGAAACCCAGCATCATCAAGCTGCCCTGCAAACATAAGACTGTGTATAAGCACAAGTACATGATGTACATCTTGTAATAGAAAAGTACTGCCAGTAGAGAACTACCACTGTCGTACATCCCCAATGCCAACAATAGTAAGTGATTTGTCATCACCCAAGTGAATTGAACCAGAGACAGTGCACTAGGAATGGAACCATTCACAACATGGTGTAACATGAAATGAAGCACCAGAATCCAAAATCCAACACTGCACATACATAGAGTGAACCTCAGTCAACAACATAGCATCACAAGAACTAGCTGCAAGTATGTATCCCCCATCAGAGTCATCAATCTACATGACATTTATCTCCTCGATTTTCACACTAGATTTCACAATACCATGCTGCGATCAGAGGACTTTTCTTGTACTTTGTCTTTTCCCTTCTCTTTGCGCTTCTCATTGTGCAACTCATGTCACTGTGGGGGTATATGACCCTTCTTGCCACAATGATGACATGTCACATTAGCATTTCTCCCACGAGACTTGCTATGTGACTTACCACACGCGACTTAGACCTTAACTTCTGTGAGTCTCTGCCATGGCCATTCATCATTATTTCCAATACCATCTCTACCTCTAACAGTCAAAGCATATGACACAATAGAGGCATCCAAGTTCTTATGATTGATCTCTTCCTGGAGAAGAGCACTCTCTACATCAGGCAAGTTCAAAATAGTAGCAGGAGCACATAAGGCAGTGCAGCATACATCCCATGACTCACTGAGAGTCCCAAGCAAAAACAATGGAGTAACCTCATCATTGAAAGTAATGCCCTACAAAGTCAAGTTCTTGAGAATAGCATGAAACTAGCTCAAATGAGCAGACATTGTCATATTCTCCTTCATCCGCAAGTCCATAAGTTTCTTCAACCAATATATCTAACTTGCTAGACTTTTCTTGTTATAGAGATTCTTGATTTTATCCCAAAGCTACCAAGCACTCTGTGCTTCCTCAACCACATTGTAATGCACATGTTCAGTGAGAGACAAGATGAGGGTGGACTTGCATAACTCATCAATCTCATCCCATTCGTCTCATCAGTCATAGTTCCAGGCTGCTCGCCATGCATCCTTACTGGCTTTATCTACGACTTTTGTACCAATACCTACCAAACTTGGCTCTTCCAATAAGAATAATTCGTACCATCAAGCTTAATGATGTTGAAGATATGTCAGTGGAAGAAGATGCCATACTGCAGTCCAAAATGGTGCAGACAGTTCAAAAAAACTACTTGCTATAAACTGCAAAAAATGACAAAAAAACCACCAAAACTGAGGCAAAATGGCGAGAAATGAGTATTTAATGATACTGCCCACCAAGTACCATCGAAAATGCATCAAACCAGGATGATTCAGCATGAAAAATACATGACAGTTCGGAGATATATGCGTGTTGTAATTTATGACAGTAGTGTATAATGAGAGTTGACAAAACCCAATATTCAAATTCAATCACTGATTGTTAATGCAAAACCAGCATCAAACGGGCATAAACAAGCATGTAACAGTCAAACTGACATGAGCCAATACCCAAGCATGTCAGACAAAGTTTGTTGGTAAAGTCGATACACCCCTCAATCAACAGGGCAAAATGTACATACCACTGCCAAGACTTGACACAAAAGTTGGTGTTTTCTTAGTGTAGACAAAGCCAAATCAGCCCAAGTACATCTACACAGACCAAGGTATATCAACCATACATCATCCATACATCATCCACGAGGAGATCCCAATCTCAAAGATCCAAAAGCTCAATATGCATAACCTGCATTGCTCAATGTTTGATAAGCATACAAAGATGCTCCCACTATCACAAAAGCCATAAGTGTCAAGCAAATAAGCTCAAACAAAGCATGGAAGAGCACCAGTGAATAGATTATCCAAGATCATACGTTAGTAAGACATCCAGAGCATATGAGCAGTCAAGTATCCAATGATAGCATCCAATTTCATGAAGACAATCCCAATCAATGTTTGATCAGCCAAAGAAATAAAATATCCAAAGTCAAGCCCAAACAAAGTTCCAATAGCATTCAAGTCCAAACAATGTAACTAGCATGTGTAGGTAACATAAGCATCAAGCATGTACCAACAGGTCATACATAGACCAATGGTATAACCTCTATCACAAAGCATGCCAGTGTAGGCCAATTTCAAGTAAATGCCAACCAATACCGAGCTCAAACAAGGCTCAAAATACATTCCGAAACCATCCAAATCATTTTCCAACCTTCATTTGCATCCCAATAGTCATATGAAACACCCGGGAAGCATCTGTGGTGGCCAGTAGGCAAAGCATAAAGTGACTAAATAAGCTTCAGTCATGGAGTGTACAGCAATTATTTACTGTGTAAATTTGAGTATTTCAAGCCACTAAATCATCTCCAAATGATGGCCAATCAATAAGCATACATTCCCCAAACATTCGGGGACTACTCGGGACCAATTGGGCATAATCGGGCATCAAATGACCATGTAGTATAAGTATAAAGTGTAATGACAGGGGGCTTCCCTAATTTGGGCTACATGTGGACTGTGTAAAATAGTCAATGGCTGAGCATATTCAGTCCCAAAAGCATCTCACATCATAGGCATACATTCCCCTAGCATTTGGGGAGCATTCGGGACCAACCGGACATCAAATGTCAATGCCAAAGTGATCTAGACATAAAATGCTAATGTAGCACTACTGTGGGATGCATGTAAATTGTGAATAATAGTCCCAAATCTAAAGTAAATCACATCAATGCTCAATGCCAAGGCTCAGGTTCAAATGCCAAGCTTAAACCAAGTGTATAGTGCCCAAATGAGGCTACCAATGAGTGCCAAGGGAGGGCTGAAGTAAAAAAATATTTTTTTTTTGCAGCCCCTTCCTACTATACCTTGCAAATTGAAATAAACACTCAAAAAAATGCTTCAATACCTCTGAAGGAATGCCCTAAGGGTGCCCAAATGGGCCGGGTAGGTGCTCGGGAAGCCAGGGAGTGACGAAAGCTCGAGAGAGTTGGCTATGGATGTCGGGAAGGAGACCCAATGAGTGTAGGTAATCAATAGGAAGCTGAAGGAGTCATGGACCAAGCTTGAATGCTCAAGCAACCACACTCTGATACCAATTGAAAGGTGAGAAGGATCGAAGTTTGCTTGGAAGAGTTATGGCAGGAGAGCAAGAGCAAGAAAGAGAGAGACACAAAATGGAAACTCCAATAGTCACAATGTGTGACCGGGCCTTCCTTTAATCAAACTGTCACTAAAAGAATAAAGAATAAAGTGACAGTGATGGGCACCCGCCATCTGCAGTGTGCAGAGGTAGGTATTGTCAGTGTAGTAATACACGGGTAGCTAGGCAGAGACGCCTTTACCCCCAACAACTCCATAACCAAATGCTCAATGTAATATCCAAATATCAAGTAGAGGCTCCCACTAGAAAAAAAATTGAATGCTAAACAAGCAAACAAAGCTTGAAACATCATGTGGAAGGCATCTATACATCCAATATCCAAGTAGCATATACCCAAGAACGTCTAACCCAAGTAACTTGTAAAGCACTTATTGGAGCATCAAATAACCATAGATAATAGTGAATTACAACCAATGTCAAGTTTCAAAGCTCCAATCTTAGCTCAAAAGCAAGTCGGAAGCATAAGCATGTAACATGAACCATAAGCATCGATATATCACCTCGAATAGTTGGTAAGCACCCGAGAGCAATAGGCATATCCTTTATCTAATACAATAACATTCAGCCCTTTTTATTATAGCACTTAAAAACCTCTATAAAACTAAGCAAAAGAGTGCTCAAATTAGTCCAATGGCATCTCACATCAATGCCATATCATCCCCCAAGTATCTGACATCAATATATAGCATACAAGCATCTCTCGGGAAGCATATGCAAGCTCCAATGGGTGGCTAAGAAAACTCTTTTTAGACTTATATAATAGCATATCTGCTATATATGATAGCAAGTAATGGATGTTGCATGTTCCAAAACTCAAGTGCCTAATGCCAGGGAGTGCCGAGCATGATTGCCCAAGTACCTAATGACCTCATGGGAGATAGAGGAGTGACCGGACTGAACAGGGATTCAAGCTAGAAAACTTGCACAAATCAAGTCGATTTTCTTCTAGTCCTACTAGTGCTAATGATTGCTAGGGAGTACTTTTTGAAGCTCAAACAAGGGTTTCTAAGCTCTAGAATAAACTTCAAGTGGAGGGAGCAGTCAGGGAAGAAGTAGGAGCAAGATTCATACATTGGGAAGAAGAGGGCTAAACTGCAATGGAACCTTCAAGCTAAAGCCTTTCTCGAGTTGAAGTGAACTAAAGGGAAGAGATCCTTAATATTGGTGAAATGGATCTGATACCAATTCAAGGAAGTAAGCCTTGAAGTGGAAGCATGAAGTGGAAGCAAGAGCTATGGTGGAAGGAGCAAGAGCAATAGAGAGACACACACACACATAATGTGGGAACTCCAACAGTCGCAATGTGTGACCAGCCTTTCCTTTATTCAAATGCCATTGAAATAATAAAGAATGAAGTGATAGTGATGGTCACCTATCACCTAGAGTATATAGGTGTGCGAGTATATGGGTATTGTCTCAGTGTAACTAATAACACGGGCAGCTAGGCACATGTGCCTTTACCCCCAACAACAATTGATAGACTTAGTTGGTCAAGTAGCTTCTAAGTCTACCTTGCAATGAAATGTATGGTCTTGTCCCACTATGATCAACTTGAGGGTACCTAAGACCTAATAGTATCAATCAACATTCTAGTTCCTAGTCAAGAAGATCATGTTGTAATCAATCAAGGCTAAGAACAAACTAATCATCACACTTAGTTCAAAGAAAGTAAGAGATGAGAGGGAGTCAAGATCGACTCCTATGTCCATTTAAAAAAATGTCTAAACAACCTTAGAGAGTCAATTTTTAACTTTCTTTCTATTTTCCATCAATTGAAAAGAATCCAACTAATTGGGTCTACGCAACCATTGGACGGCATCTTCGTGGAACGATCATCAACTCGCTTTCCATGCATGCACTGTGGCATGATTAATTATCTAATAAAGTCCTACCACACTATGAAATGTATAAAAGCCACTTCATTAATTAATCCCATTACACAAGGTTCATTAAATATTGTTAATCATTCACAACATGAAAACAATGAAATCAAACTTTTTCAAATAGTTTTTGTTCCTTTTATTAATCATCTCTCGCCTCAAATCTGAGACTTTGATCCTTACCATTGGACATTCTAACCTCAACTAGGTTCCCTTCCTTACCCTTGACCCCTCTCTTCTAATCTAAATTCTTTCTAGTGCCCACCACTATGCACCACCCCTTTGATGATTTCTTTCCCTATCAAAGAACTAATTACAAGTATTACAACTAGAGACCTAGATCTCGTGATGTCATAACAGTTGAACATTCCTTATACATTTGAATCTCTTCAACCGCCATAAACACAACCAGCGATATCTAGGTACAAATAGTATTGCACAACCAACCATGTCCAAAAAATATATTTCAAACAACAATAATACATATCTAAGGCTCAAATATTTATAGAGAACAGCCATTCCTCTTTCATAGCTACTTTCTAGTTATATCATCTCTACAAACCACTAATTCACATTATTTGACCATCATAAGTATTTCTCCTAAGCTGTAGTTACACTTTAAACAATTAGCCTTAATCATAACACCCCTTATAGCCATTTAATAACACATTATGCTTACAAAAAAACATATTCAAGTCATAGAAAAAATCCCAATCTTTATGATAGCACATCCATGCATACTCAAGGTAGGTATCTACAACTAGATACTATTGTATAATCCCTATCTTAGATAACATCATATTGATTCTTTATTTTACCTTTTTACAATATAGTTGAACCACCATACCATTCATGGAAAGAGCACATGGAGAAAACTCCTAGAATCCATAGTGATAGAAATCAATCCTAGTCTCTAGGCCCTTCTTACTATCCCTCGTTAATAGTAATAAATTATTAAGTGGTTATTTAAATGAATGGTACAAGAAGGGAAGAAGTTGGATTTTTTGAAGGGTATCAAGATGCTTCTACTCAAATCACGCCATCAATGTGCTCCCATAGTTATAGTATATCATAGGGATGATATTTGATAGATAAAAGAGAAGAAAGGAATTAAAAGTCAAAGCTTCACATGTGATTTGGATCTCAACATGCCTTCATTTTTGTATTT
This sequence comes from Lygodium microphyllum, assembly GCF_053477565.2. Lineage (NCBI taxonomy): Eukaryota > Viridiplantae > Streptophyta > Polypodiopsida > Schizaeales > Lygodiaceae > Lygodium > Lygodium microphyllum. The sequence continues at coordinate 35,855,309 of NC_141147.1, forward strand.
ATTTCAATGCGCTCTCTCTCTTTGGATTTAGCATTTTTGCTCTCAAAATTTTACATGCCTCTCTCCCACCCTAGGGGTATTTTTATAGGAATGAGAGGGAAGGGAGAAGATGTAAATGATATCATGGGCATTTTGAATTAAATGGGCGGGAGGAGGTGTCAATCAAAGAGATGGTAGAGTGAGATATTTTTATTCTCATGATTAGGGGAGGTGTTGATCACCAAGTTAGTGGGGGGAGATTTAATTTCACATGTGTGAAGGTTTATAATCCACATGGGAGAAACAACATCTTTTGGGAAGGGTGGATAATAATGGTACATTGACTCATGGGGTTTTTAAGTGGGAAGGGGTGATTTAATGAAAAAGGAAATCATCTTCGTGTGAGTAAATTGGGGTAGAATCTCTTATTGATTGAGGAGAGAGGTGGAAAGTCACTTTATAGAAAACTAATTGAGAGGAGGTGGAAGGTCAATTTATGGAGGAGGATCAATTGATGAGGAAGGTAACTTATGAGGGAAAATGAATGGGAGGTGTCTATAGTTGATTACTAAAAGTTGATTGTACTAAAAGCTATGGGAGAATACTAAAAATATGACCATCATTGCATAAAAATTGATTGTATTTGATTTTCTTGATGTAACCCTCTTAAACATTACCATGAATTTCTTCTCTATCCACAATCATGTTGGAGATTATTATGACTTGAAAAGCTATCAACATGCCCCACTTATTCAACTAAATCACCAATGTGAGACTCTTCATCATAGCATACCACAATTGATAAGAGAGGCATAGAATAACCACATACCTACTATGTGGACACACACACACACACACACACACACACACACACACACACACACACACACACACAGAGAGAGAGAGAGAGAGAGAGAGAGAGAGAGAGAGAGAGAGAGAGAGAGAGAGAGAGAGAGAGAGAGAGAGAGAGAGAGAGAGAGAGAGAGAGAGAGAGAGAGGAGAGCTTCATCTCCCCATGGAGAGGAGAAGAGAAGAAGAAGATAAATATTGGCATCGGAGACAGAAGAAGGATCCACTAGATCCTCATGGAGCTCATAATGTATACTACGAATGGTCTCTATATGCTTAAGAAGTCATGGAAGCTTGATGTTTGCTTTTCTTTTCTATATCTCCTTTCCTCTTCTAAACTATCATCTCATTAGGGAAATCTAGACTCTCTTTTGGGCCTTTTAAGCTCTTTGGGATTCTAGGCAATATTCTATAAGGAAAAACGAGGGTGACGCTACTGTCATGGAACTTCTGAGGATACTTTTTTGGTCGAGAGGCCATAAATTGAGCATATAAACTCCAAATTTGTCAGAGATTGGTATGTTAGAATCCTCCCCCCTCTTTCTAACACCTTCCTCATTAAGTATACCCCAAACCCTAAACTTACTTCTTGTAATATGTAACTGACATACTACCCTCTTTTATTATTTTCCACAACAACATAATGTATATTTGTGAGAGAATGGAAAAAGCATAGACATTTCCTTTCAAATTATCAGCACATAAAGCTAAGAAAAAACAAAAGTTCAAAGCTCTATTGTGGTAAGAGCTTATAAACTTTGGTAAATTTGCTAAAAAGAAATTTTATAGCTCTTTAGTGTTTTGAGTAAGAGCTTAAAGAGCTCCAATCTACACCAGTATATGCTCAGGTATTAAGGAGCTCCCCCTCCCCACACATGTACACCATACACACACACAAAATACATTTCTTATTAATTATATCTTAGAAATTCAAAATTATAACTACCGATTCAACCCTGTATATATGTATGCAAGAAAGTAGACATTAGTAGTGTATTCGTTGGTATTGGTGCGCCAATCGGATGTTGTATGCGTGCATAGTGAACTCCGGAAGGTGGCAAGAACAAAGAACTCTACAAAAGCTCATAAAGCAAGAAGAAAGATTTGCACAACATGAGACAAAAAGACAAATTGGGTACAATCTCCCCCCGTGCCTTGTGTGAGCACTTCACAAGGCATGTATTTATAAATTTATTGATCTCCAAGCTCAAAAATAGCCCAATTTACAATTAGCATGCTTTTGGATTTTGTGTTTGCTTTTGCCCAAATAAAGAATAAAGCAGTTGGGCATCCCAAAAATTGGGTTGTGCCCAAATACAATGTCTAATAATAAAATATTTAAACTGAGTGCCTATGCGCATACAAAATAATAAATGTTTATCAAGCGCTTTAATAAATAAGAGCGCCTAAGTAAATATGCCTAAGTAAATATTGACACCACACCTTTAGTGATAAGATGCATGCCCATCAAAAATAATAATTCTTCTAGGTAATCTAAATACACGCAATAATCTAAATACACACCATCGCTCGATGCTTCCCAAGCCACCGCTGCCTATTCTACACATCAACTGAAGCATTCACAATTGTTAGAAAATAATAAGATAAAACCCACAAAAGTGAATACCTAGTGATAAAATAAATAAATAGGTTAGAACTCTATCCTAACCTTAATTTAATACGAGTGCACTCTAAACTCATAAACGTCCATTAATTTAATTATATATTTTGCGAAATCACCCGTTGTGGAATCACCCACATGCACATTAAATTAACATGATGCCCAAAAAGGATAGGCATCCCCGTCAACTTCTCGCACAAGGAATCCACCTTGTATACAAGCCCTGACAAATAAATATAGTTTTACAAAATCCACCGTGGAATAAAAACCTCATGGAATCCACCATGGAATATGCCTCCTGGCATCATACCCTCGGGGTGGGATATCAATTGTCCTCAGTTGCTATTAGCTCAATGTGGAGCGAGCAGTGAGGGGTAAGCACTTAGGGTGCGAGCATGCATCCATTAGGCCTCTTCAACAATATGATTTTTAAACTTAACCAAATATCTAGAATATCTATGGCCAATTCTAGTGGTCATAAAGTCAGTATCTAGAATAGTTTCAAGTTCAAGAATTTCAGTTTTATCTTCTAACAAAAGAGGGTTTTCATAGACAAGGGGGACAAGTAATTGGCCTCTAAAAGGTCATAGTAAACTGATATGAAAAGTATTATGGATCTTCCAATGTTGGGGTAGTTCTAATTTGAATGCATTGTCATTGATCTTGTGAATTCTTTTAAAAGGTCCATAAAATCTATGTGCTAATTTAACAATTAGGGTCTTTCTCAACACTTTGCAATATTCTATTTTCAATGTGTAACCAAACATAATCATCGACATTGAAACTCATGGCTTTTCCTTTCTTATTAGCTTGTTTAGTGTATGATTGTTGGGCTTTCGCAATCATATCTTTAACTTGAGCAAAAATAGTAGCATGGATATTGGTAATATCATCATCAGCTTCAACTTTGTTCGACAATGATATAACAAGTGTAGGCATTCTATGTCCATAAATGATTTCAAAATGTGCTTTTTGTGTAGTTGTATGTGATGTATTATTGTATGCAAATTGAAGTAGATGCAAGTGTATATCCCATGTTTGTGGTTTTGAAATTGTATATGCTCGCAAAAGATCTAGAATTGTACTGTTAGTAGCTTCTGTTTGCCCATTGGTTTCTAGATGAAATAGAGATGAGAAATCAATCTTAGTACCTAAATTAGCAAATAAAGTAGTCCAAAAATTGTTAAAAAATCTAGAATCATGATAAGAAATAATAACTTTTGGCAAACCATGGTTAGTGAAAACAATCTTCAAAAACAATTGTGCAGCTTGAGATGCATTTAATGTTTTCTTGCATGGTAGGAAATATGCTTGTTTACTAAATCGATCTACTATAGTCCAAATCATATCATGATTAGCTTGTGTGTTAGGCAAACCAGTTATGAAATCCATTGAAATATATTTCCATGGACGTTCACCAATTGGTAAAGGCATTAACAAACCATATTGCTTACCATGGTGTTGCTTGACTCTTTGACAAATTAAACACTCAGAAATAGATTTAGAACATCAAATTTCATTTGTGGCCTATAAAAATCTTCAACCAATGTTCTTAAAGTGAAAATAATACCTCTATGGCTTTGATATGGGGAACAATGAATTTTTGGAATCCAATTATTAGCAACTAATTTGTTCCAATCACCTTAAAAACTAGGGTCATGTCATAGGTATCTTTAATAGGCATAAGTGAATCAAAAGATAGAATGGAAATATTATGGATACTTGGTCTTCTACTCAATGCATCGGCAACAACATTTTCTCTTCCAGATTGATATTGGATAAGTAGATGGAAACTTTGAATGAAAGCAGCCCATTTGATATGACAATCAGAAATATGTGGCTGACTAAGGAGATATTTGATACTTTGTTGGTCAATTTTGATCATAAATTCGGATCCCATTAGACAGTTTTTCCATTGATGTAAGGCTTGAATGACAGCTAACAATTCTTTATCATAGGTGGAATACTTCAGTTCAGAGGGTTTAAGTTTGCAACTAGAATAGGCTATGGGATGTGAATCTTGCATAAGGACAGCTCCTATTCTTGATCCACTAGCATCAGTTGACTACTAGAAAGAATGGTCGATTAAAGTCATGTAATTGCAAAACAAGTGCATGTGTTAAAGCATGTTTCAATAAATCAAAAGATTATTTTTGGTTATCAAACCAATTATATACAACACCTTTCTTTAATAATTTCATTAAAGGCAATGCAAGCAATGAAAAATTTCTCACAAATTTTCTATAAAAGCTGGCAAGACCTAAGAAAGAACGTAACTCATGCACATTTTTAGGGATTGGCCAATTCAAATGTGCCCCTATCTTTTTAGGATCAACACAAATACCATCAGAAGAAACAATGTGACCTAAGTATTCAATTTGGGTTTGGAAAAATTCACTCTTGTCAGGGTTAGCATATAATTGATTCTCTTTCAATAATTTGAAAACCAAAGATAGATGTTCATAATGCTCATTCTCATCCTTACTGAAAACCAATATATCATCAAAGAAAACAATTGCACAATGTTGATATTTCATAAATATATGATTCATCATACGACTGAATGTAACAGTGCATTGGTCAAACCAAAAGGCATAACAAGAAATTCATAATGACCAAACTGAGTTCTAAATGCAGTTTTGAAAATGTCAGGTGTATCCAATTGTACTTGATGATATCCAAATTTGAGATCTATTGCTAAAAATAGTGGCTCCTTGTAGTTTCTCCATGAGGTCGTCTACCCTAGGAATCAGATATCTATTCTTAGCAGTGATCTTGTTTAGGGCACAATAGTCAATGCACATCCTATAAGTATTATTTTTCTTCTTAACTAATAGAATCAGTGCACATAAAGGAGAACTGTTGGGTTGCCTATCGGTTCAACAGTTCTTCAACTTGTGCTTGGATTTCTTTCTATTCAATCTGATTATGTTTATAAGGTGTTTTACATGGTGGTCTAGAACCAAGGATTAAGTTTATTTTATGGCCTTCGGGACGTGTCAGTGGTAATTCAGGGGGTAAATCAACAGCAAAACAATCTTTAAATTATAAAAGAAATTGTGCACGCCTAGGATGCATCTGATTTTCCTTAGCTTCAATTTCATTCACCCATACTAAGTATGATTTTCTACCTTTTCTCAATGCACGTTTAGCCTGTGTGTGACTAAGCAAGGGAAATTTATCAAAAGCGTGTGATCCATGTAATGTAATTTTTTTTCCATTAAGATGAATTTCCATGGAATGTGTGGAATAATCTATGTCGGGATTATATTTGTGATGCCAAGGCATTCCTAAAATAAAGGCATAACCAAGAAATTTCTGTGCTCAACATAATCACCAATTTTAATTTCTAAATCATGAACTTATTGTGTACCATTTTATCTAGTGCTTAAGAGTACAGCTTTTATGCGATAATGAGTTGGTAGATAAGTTTAATTTTTTTACCAACTTTGCAGAAAATCATGTGTGCTCCCATCATCATGCAAAGCAATCTTTTCTTGACCATGCAAAAAACATTTCATCGTTAATAACGAATGAGGATTTGGCATACCTGGTAAAATATTTGAAGCAGTACCCGATATCATCATCATCTTCAGTGAAGTCTGGCATATCTTCATGAACTTCGTCTTTAGTCACTCCCAAGTAATTTATTTGAATAGGTGGCTTCTTGAATTGACAGTTCACTGCTAAGTGTCCAGGTTGATGGCACTTGTAGCAAACTATAGGCTTTGCTTTGGAAACATTATTGGTAATGGTTGGAAGTTTGGGTATATTGGGATTCGGCTGGAGAGAAGGCTTAGGGTTTGAATTTGTGTTTGATGGTAAAGCAGGGGGTCGAGTCCAGGGTTTATAGAAAGAAGGAACAAAGTGATTTTGATTGAATCTTTAAAAGTTAGAATTGAATTTCTTTGTACCAAAGTTACCATTAGTTGGAAATTGTTGTGGTTGCTTTTCTCGTCCACAAATTTTATCTTCAGCATCATGGGCCAAAGAAATCGCATCCTCCAAAGTCTTTGGCTTGAACATGTTCACTTCCGCATAGAAGTGACCAAGCAAACCGGACATATACTTATGCTTGTGGATCGCCTCAAGAACATCTTCAAGCATTCAAAGTTGTAGTAAGGCACTCCAAAAACGCTCAATGTATTGCGATATGGATTCACGATCTCTTTCTTGCAAAGAAGATCCCACTATTTGATTGCTTTTTTATGGAAGTGAGGTGGAAGAAAATTTTGTAAAATCTTCTTTTCAAAGGCCTCCCAAGTAGAGTGACAATCAACACTCTTGTGGACAATAGTCTACCATAACAATGCTCTATCTCCTAGATGGTTAGTGACGCATTTAAGTTTATATTTCTCAACATACTGCTCTTCATCAAAATAATCATCAAACTGTCTAATAAAAGCGAGAACCGTTCTTCCGTCATGTTGCCCATTAAAATTACGGAATTTGAAATTTCTTTTACTTATCTTAGCTTCTTTCTTGAGAGATTATGCTTCGAGTGCCACGTCAATCGTACGTTAAATAACACTTTCGAGTTGCTCTCCATCTTGATCAACAGTGGATCATTGAAGTGTAGCCAGTTGTGCTTGCAAATTTTGACGTGCTCTTCGCTCTTCTTGAAGTTGCATCATGATTAGGTTCAATTTTTGCTCCATAGTTGGTTCCGGCAAATCATCTTCAGTCATAAAATCTTCCATGTTTTAATCGGACATCTTGCAAAATCTCAAACGACCTCACACACTCAAAATCTCATTAGAGGGATGAGCATAGCTCAAACTTGGGTTTATAAGGCTTGCTTTTCTTTTAATTTAAACATGGCTTTTGCGATCTTACTTCTTTTGCAGGTATGGCGATTGATGACGGTCTTCTTCCAAGCGAATACATCTTCCTTATTGTATGTGTGTGACAATTTTCTTGCTAGAAATCGACGTTGTCAAATTGCAGGTAGAAACAAAGGTTTGTTCAAGTTTTCGAGAGTGGTTCGAGAAGAGCTCAGTGTGAACACCCGCTAAGTAGGAGATTTAAGCTTGAAATTTTTAAGCCTTAGTAAAGCTTAAAAACCTTAAGCTTTATAAAAGCTTAGTGACTTTTTTTTGTGAAATTGACAGGACGGCAGCACGTTCTAGGAAGATTTGGTGACCCCAAGTACATCCTGCCGCCGTCAATGCTGAAATTCAAAGAGCTTAAGCTCTTTCTCTTAAGTTTTTTTAAGCTTATTGAACTCAAACTTAATGAAAGTTTCTTATCTGCTTCTCTAAGAATAAACGACTTACAAAGGAGCTTGGGAAGTAGTCCTCCGCCGCCTAAAAGTGGTCCTTCACTATTTAACAGCACAACAGGGGGTTCTTCACCGCCAGGAATACGCTAGTATTGATGGTTTTTCATGAGACTACCTATAGAGCCCATTCATTCTAGGAGCTTCACCTTCACGCGAGATGGTAAGTAAGTGATTGGAAGCTCTTGATCTCAGCTTCACCTTGATACCACTAGTGCACAAATTGGATGTTGTATGCACACGTAGTGAACTCCGAAAGGTCCCCAAGAACAAAGAACTCTACAAAAGCTCATAAAGCAAGAAGAAAGATTTGCATGACATGAGACAAAAAGACAACTTTGGTACAATCTCCCCCCATGCCTTGTGTGAGCGCTTCACAAGGCATGTATTTATAAATTTTTTAATCTCCAAGCTCAAAAATAGCCCTATTTACAATTAACATGGTTTTGGCTTTTGTGTTTGCTTTTGCCCAATTAAAGAATAAAGCGGTTGGGCATTCCAAAAATCGGGTTGTGCTCAAATACAATGTCCAATAATGAAATATTTAAACCGAGCATCTATGCGCATACAAAATAATAAATGTTTGTCAGGCACTTTAATAAATAAGTACACCTAAGTAAATATTGACACCATGCCTTTAGTGATAAGATGCGCACCCATCAAAAATAATAATTCTTTTAGGTAATCCAAATGCACGCAATAATTTAAATACACGCCATCGCCCAATGCTTCTCAACGCTACTGTTGCTTGCTCTATACATCAACTGAAGCATTCACAATTATTAAAAAACAATAAGATAAAACCCACAAAAGTGAATACCTAGCAGTCTTTAGCTACAAAATAAATAAATACGTTGGAACTCTAACCTTAATTTAATATGAGTACACTCTAAACTCATAAACGTCCATTAATTTAAATATGTATTTTGCAGAATCACCCACATGCACATTGAATTAACACGACGCCCAAAAAGGGCAGGCACCCCCATCAACTTCTAGCACAAGGAATCCACCTTATATACGAGCCTCGAAAAATAAATATAGTTTTACGGAATCCACCGCAACACCTCATGGAATCCACAGTGGAATATGCCTCCTAGCATCAGGTACAATCATTAGGAATTCCTCCCTTTGTCCTTCCCTCCTTTCCTCTTATATGTGCATCTTTGTGTGTGGACTTGCATGCATGTGCACATATGTGGGCAAAAGTAACTAATAAGGTACTTTTGTTAAGCATATGTATATGCTAACATGTATGAGACCTTTTTAGAAGAAACATGCAACTTTCTAGATTTCTTAAAAGGCAATACAAGACCTCCAATGCAAGTGGATATTTATGGTATCATGCATATGCTCATGCAATTAGACCATTAGTATTATATCCTTTGACATGATCATTAGCAAAATCACTCCCTTTATCCCTCCCTCCTTTCCTCTTTTTGTGTGTGTGTGTGTGTGTGTGTGTGTGTGTGTGTGTGTGTGTGTGTGTGTGTGTGTGTGTGTGTGTGTGTGTGTGTGTGTGTGTGTGTGTGTGTGTGTGTGTGTGTGCGCGCGCGCGCGCGTGCGCGCACGTACATGTGTGAGTAAAAGTGTATCCACTCCTAGCATATGTTTTAAGCTCTAAACACTATATCATAGCTTGTTGAACCAAATGCTTTTTGTTAATGGAAACTAATGAGATTGCTACTAGGTTTAATTTTTTTCATGCCCACTATTGTCTTATGCCACAAATCTCAAGGAGAATAAAGTCAGCCTCCACTCCCTCCTTAATGAAGGATTGACTATATTAAGTACCTATGGATGCTAGAAGATCCAAGTAAGAAATTAAGTACATGGAGCCTAGAATGTAGGTATTATACATAAATACAATGTTGGGCACAATAAAAAAGCTTATCTTTTTCACAGAATCATTGTATTATGCTCTAGATCTTCCAAAACCTCTTGTTCCTTGATTGACTTCTCATCCTCACTAACATTGTTTGTTGCCTCTTCAATTTTATATGCAATTCTTTTTAGAACTCAACCTACAAAGCTAAAGATTGAATGTTGGATCCTCAAATTTTTTAAAAAGTTAGTATTCAAAATAGGATAGCATGACCAAGAGATTTTTGCATCAAGCTTCTTCTTTGCCTCCAAGGTCTTGGCAACTTGTGAGGGTTACACTTGCAAGTACATTTTTATTTCAATCCACAAATCTTGACAACATTGATTAACGTGTCATTGGGATTTGTAACTATCATTCCATGCTCATTCAAGCTTCAAGATGAATATATTAGATTCAATTTACAAATTACATAATCCAAGAGAGATAGATAATTAATTACTCATTCATGTACAAAAGGACGACAAGAAATGTAACCTCACTAAGCTCGATGGGATCAATCATAGTGCCAACAACCCTCAAATGCCATGACCTCACATCCTAAAATTTCTCTAAGATAAGCTCCATCCAAGCCAATATGCCGCCATGGTTCCCTTCCTAAGCATAAAACGTCTTGTTTGAAAGAAATCAAAGATTTCTTTTTCCTCTCAAATCATGCCCAAACTCCCTATCCACATCTTGCCAATGGCCATCCCACCTAACAAAATCTCTCGAGTGTATTTTTTATCCTATGAAAGAACATTTCTTTTGAAAGTTGTAGATGAACTCAAAAACCTCTTTTTCATTGACTTGTTGAGCTACACAAGCTTTCACTTACTTGGATAAGTAATCTACTCCAATCAAAACATAGCTTGTGTCTTGCAGTCATTGGTAATGGAGACACTACATCAATACCCCATCTTTTAAAATTTTTTAAAGACAAATGTACTTGCCTTGACTCAACCTTCAAGATGCTCTTCCCATTTGTTGGCACTATATAAAAGTCTTGCACCAATGTGCATTGTCTCTTCATAAGGATGGCCACACATAGCCCTCCATCGATATTTTTCGAGTAGTGGTCTTGAAAGAAAAGTGACCACCACATGCACCTTCATGATTATCTTCTAGGATTTGTTTCAATTTCGCTCCCTAGGGTACTCGTATCAATACCAAATTTGCATCCTTCATATATGAATCATTACCCACAAGCATTTATTTTGTTGCACTCTTCACAAAAGAATATTTGTAATTCTTTCATAATCCATCAAGAAGTTTTCCTATTAATATAAAGTTCTCTTCTTTTTCAAAGTTTTCTACCATGAAAAAGGTTAGGCGCATTTTGTAAAGCTACTATCCAAGGAACATTCGTGGTGCCACAACATATACCTCTTCATTTTTTGTATAATTGATGTGTTTTATGGAACATTTTTTCAAATTAGACCATTCCTATAAGTAATTAGATCGGCGAAACTAGGTCTTGTTGTTGAGGTTTCAATCATGTTGTGTTTCATCCTCATGAACTTCACTTTATGACTTTACCTACCTCACATGTATCGAGCCATCCCTATGAGTAAGTAGATCAGCCAAACTACTCTTGTTGAGGTTTTAATTAAAAAAGAGAACTCAAATTCCTATAGTAGTTCAATCACCCACTTCATCATTCTCTTGGGATAGGTTGGTGTTATTCACAAGAGTTGTGGCAAGAGGTTGTAACATGTAAGGATAAAAAAAGGTTCTGGAAAAAAATAATGTCTAAAATGTCTACAAGTCAAAATGATGCTTACATATGCCCTCTCTACAAGGACATTGTTCTAGTAGCATAGTATGCATGCCTCATGTACAAACTGGAGCTTTCTTGAAGTGGTGGAGCTTCTTAGCTCCCAAGGCCTTGGTTAATTGGCATAAAAGAGATCTTACAAAGGATTTTGTTGAAATTTTCAAATAGAAGATTGTAATCTTTAGACCATTTAACATCTTGAGGAGGAGAAGGAAGTACTAGAGCTTTGACTTTGTCATGATCAGACTCGATCCCATTTTTTGAGAGAATGTGTCCCAAAATCTTGATCTTCCTTCTAGCCAAAAAACACTTCCTTGGGTTAAGTTGACCTCCTTATGCATCAAGCTTCCTTAAAACCATATCAAGTTTTTCATGATGCAAATTCTTGCTTGAATATACACAAATTTAATCCATAAAGGCCTTCAAAAACTTATTAAGGAATGACCAAACGCTTGATTTCACCTTCTATAGTAGTGGTCTTTGTTTAATTCTCAGCTGCTATCTTTAGTTGGAAATGCCTAGAGTATCCATCACATATACTGTAACACTAGTAAACAATCCCTTTCTTGTTGTTTCTCTTTTTTTGCTAGACTTGGTCTATTTCCATTACTTTTCTCCCTAGCTCTTTTAGCTAGCATAACTTGTGGTTCCTCTAAGTGAATGGATGAGACAATTGGACGAGGCTTCATCCATCCTCTGATTTCCTTTTTCTTCAAGGGTTAAACCACTTGTACTAGGTTCATCCTTGACATCAATATTATAGTCTCATTTGTACAATTTGTGAGATTTTTTGGAAAAGGGAACATGTCACCAACCTTGCACGAAGGTTTGTCACAATTGGGTCATGTATAAGCCCACCCTCCATAATTGAAATATTGATCTGGCTCATATCACTATCAGTAATCTTCCCTCTCAATATCTTATGCTTGACTTTGATTGCCTCTTAACTTCCCTTGCTCTTGACCTTGTCCAATATAAGGTGGTTGCTACCTTCCTCGATCTGTAAAGCCTTAACGTAAATTCAACATATCAACAACTTCATGCATTTCTTTCCTCAACTGGTTCTCAAATGCGCTTATTACAGAGTTGGCAAGGATAGGGGAAATAATCACTCCGTGGTCCTTCTCTTGATTACCTTGTTGTATCTCCCTCCTAAGCTACCCCAGGCAGGTAATGTTCTAGTCTTTTTCCTTTGCCAAATTGATTGCTTCTTTATAAGTAGAAACTAGATTCAATGTTCCAACTTGACTCAGAGAGGCCCTTGAATTCCTACCCTCTCTACCTTCCTCAATCTACAAAGCCTAACCTTAGGTTCTTAAACATATCAATAGCTTCAACCATTTCTTTCCTCAATTGGTCCTCAAATGGGCTTATTATGGAGTTGGAAATGATGGGACGAATAATCACTCTATGCTCCTCTTGATTGCCTTGTTGTATCTCCCTCCTAATCTACCCTAGGCAGGTAATGTTCTAGTCTTTTTCCTTTGCCAAATCAACTACTGCTTTATAAGTAGAAACTGGATTCAATGTTCCAACTTGCCTTAGAGAGGCCCTTAAATTCCTATAATAAATCTTTCTTTCTTTTTTGAGTATCTAGGGAGTTTGCTCTTTCCCTAGAGCTTGGCATCAACGATCCTAGGTGTGATTAAAAAGATGAATATAATCTTGCAACAAGGAGTTATGTTGGACAAGATTTGAAATCTCATGCCACAACTTGTCTAGATTTTCCACCTTTCTATAGTGCTACAAAAATTTTCTTGTGCCCCTTAATATGTCACCCCTTGATGTGGCACTTATCCCTGTTGGGTAGCCAAATGGCCTTGCAACCATTTACTAGCTTCATCTTGAATACAATATGAAATGATCCTAAGCATAAATTGAGGATCTTGCACCTTCTTTATGAGACAAGTAATTTCCCATTATTTAATAAACTTATCAGCATCTTTATTGGGGGGCCCATGAAACACAGGAAAAGGGAAATCTTGAGCCAACTTGACAATGTTTACCATACACAACTTACTGGTTACTCCAATTGAAATGTTGAGAAAGCTCAATTGCACACCAAGACACTAGTAGAGCACTTCAGTTTAATCCTCTATAGCTATTTTCCCTTCTTTGCACTTATACTTCTCACAAAAACTAAGACCCAAACAACAACCCAAAGCATACAATTTTGCAAGTAACATCCAACATCTTCCTTTACTACAAGGCTTCAATCTTCTTTATTTCCATGTGTGTACATTACATGTGATGCTTGAGATTGCATATACAAAGGCACTTTATAAGCAAGGGACATGTACATGGTGTGACTCTTTTTACATGGCAAACTCCTCTTCAAGGACAACAAAAATCCCATAAACATCTTCAGGTAGATGTACTATGACATCTCCAATATAAGATGGAAACTTTGGAATGAGAATCCACTTATCAAAGAATTGCCAAGAAAATAACCTCAGCACCTGGGCACCCATAAAGTATTACAACGAAGAGAGGAGGTGACAAAGCAAGGATCAAATAAAGAGCCATCTTCCTTTGCAAGTGTATGTTAGAAAACTGACAAGCAAATGCTATATTGGTACAATATGCTTAAATGTGTCAAACATATTCCTCCTCATCTGGATATTACATTAACGATTCCTCTCAGCAAAATATAGGGAATCACAATATGGATATTGATCACCACAAAGTGCTCATACAAGGTATGCATTTCATATACAACTTTGAAAGGCAAACCCTCAACATGGACAAATTGAACCCAAGGTTCAAGCTAGATAATTAGATACATGGCTTACTAGCTTACAGTTAAAACATTTGCTCTCATAGTTTTAAGAGAGTAGAAGGAAAGAAAGATAGCCCATATGATAATGCTGGTAACTCCAAATGAAAAGGAGAAGAACAATAATTGCAACCCATGCCCATCTTTATATCATGGAAAGAGAGGAAAGAGATGATAGCCTTGTAGCATAATGGTGTTGCCCCTTCCCTCTCATTATTGCAAAGCTAAATTTCCATTTGTATATTGCATGTGGAGTACACCTCAAAATGATAGACTACACATGTCAATCCAAAAAGCCATGATTACATTCCATGTACCCTTCATCTAGCTCGTCATTGATATCAAAAAATGCCAAATATGGATGTCGTGAAGCTTTGAGAGTAAGTGCAATACGCTACTCAAGCAAGTTGATTTCTTTCCCACCAATAGCCTTATAAGGCTTTATCAAAACTCTTGTTTTACCCTTATCATAGCCCCATTCCCATGCTTCAAGAGTCGAGCTTTTTGGAAGGCTCAAAAAGACATGTTCTTATGATAAAACTTCTTGAGGCTTTGATATGCTCAGTAAGCATTATATCTCCTCACTACTTCATGAGTTCTTGTGTAAGAAACAAACCACGACCCCCCTGCCCCCCAACTCCTTGCTATGAACAACCATTTTGCTTTTACAATCTCTTTCCTTCACATCTTTTGAGTAACTTGGAGTTGCGTATACATAAGTTCCCATAGAAGGGCTCAAATGCTCATCATCATCGTTTTCTAGAGCTTGTATGACGTTTGAAATAATGATAAGCTTAATACGACACAAACAAACAACCAATGTTACAAGGGTTCTTGAGTGATCCTAGCAATGCCTACTCTTGTGCTTTCTGGCTACTTGTGCAACTAAGTCTAGTGAAAAACCATAATGTGCATCATTTACGAGAGCCTTTTCTAGGCTAGCAAAAAGAGCCCATTAGCAGGTGGGTACCTTTCACTCTTTTCCTTTCTCTTGTCCTGTGCATTTGCCTATTTATAATGTCTATACTTCATGACTTGCCTGCAGTATTTTAATTGCCACCATTGGACTCACAGACTTGAATAGACTTGCCAGCGATCAAAAATGTGTATGGGACTTCTACCTGCATACACGAGACGCGGGTTTATAATCATGGCTTAAATAAAATTTGGACACGATCAACCCTTTCACTCAGTTTAAACTGAAATTGTAGCCTTATGCCAGAGTACCCCATGGGCAAAGATCATGGTAGACCATCATCCCCCAATCCACCATAGCTCTCCTTCGTTTCCTGCATGCGTCTGCAAACAACGAGTTTACATTTCGAATTACCTTAGATCAGGCCTTGTTCTTTACCTAGATATGGTGGCACTTCCAACCCCATTCACAGTCGCACATCTCCCATCTTCGGGCAACTTCAACTCGGAATATTGCATCCATTTGACGCCCGAGACTGAACATTTATGCTGCTATCAAGGCTTCTGGATAGTTACCATCATTTTGTTCACTGGGTATACTTCTGCAAGGAAGTTCTGATCTACTAAATGATAAGTAGACATTGTTAGGCGTACAATGTAAAATCACAAGATGCAGAAGATCCCTCTGAGCATCCCAGATTGCATGTTTCGCCAGGCTTACTTAGGTCGCGAGTATGATCCAGTTTGCCAGACTGCACAGGATTTTGACATGCTTGATTCTCTTCTACTGCATTGAGCTTTGCTTGGGATCTGAAATGCATATGCTAGCCTAGGAATAGCTCAGAGGGGCGATGAAATGCATGCTCAGACACGTAGAGAGAGGGCCATGGTCATGCGCTTATATATATATATATATATATATATATATATATATGGCAAAAGCACATGTTTGAGGAGCTTTCTATGCGGATACTCTGATGGAATGTGCAAGATGTAAGGTAAATAGATGCTGTCATCTCTCGAGTTGAAAAAAAGTACGATATGTATCTTTGACCGTTGTTAGGGCAGTCCACATTGGTAGGTCGATTTATACACGCTCTATGCCGTCAATGCAACACAAACTTTTAAAGTTTGAGCACCAGAATTGTGTGGTTGATCTTTTTGGTTCTATACAGAGTGCTTAAGTGTTGAATCTGATCATTGAAGCTATCAGAACAAGCTGGTCATTATGAGAAGCCTTGAAAGTTGGGGCTGGCAAGCGTCAGTGGCAGGAAGCTAGTATACCTTATGCATTCCGTCAGTACATCTCATCTCAGCAACCAGACTATATGCTCCAGGGAGTTACTATAGTTAACAAAGTAAAACACGAATCACACTCCCTTATTTATCGCACTTGCATATGACTTATTTACCTTTTAAAGGAAAGAAAAGCCTGAACAAAGCCAGCTTGAGTGCAAGTAAGTCGTTAACACTTGCAACCAAAGATGAGCTTCAACCCATCTATGGCAAACAGTTCTCTTTTCTTTTTCTGTGGCATCAGATCCACCTTGCAAAAACACATCTGACTGCCTACTTGGCCCTCATACAAGAACTCGGCCGAATAACCACAGTTCAGAAGAAGGCATACAGAGCAAACAAAATTGGACAGGAAATTGGAGGATTCTTTTTGGTGAGTCTCGGCCATTGTCAGAAAACAAAATCTAAAATTAACACTTGAACGTTGATACTGTGGGAAAGAGGTTTGCCATCAACATTTTGAATAGAAAATTGGCAATTGAGTTGAGCCATCTTTGCTGGTTTTCTTGCAGAGTAAAAACGAGTAATCATTTTCCATTTGGAAAGCAACAGTAGTCAGACTTAATAACAATCCCTGAAGTTAGTCTTGAGCTATTGGGAATGCCGAGCCCAGCCTGTCCCTGCCTATATGGTAACACTTAATGTTAACACTGTAGGGGCCCAATTCCACATAATTTTCTTCTTGTCCCCCATAGAAGCACAGTGTGTACAGGGCTACTTCAAATTCGGGACTAACACCCACAAAAGTACTTGATACAGGCTTCTTCACCCCATTCCATGTAAACTGTATGGAGAGGCACTGTGAATGAGCGTCTGGCTGCAGGACCAATAGATCCATCAGTAAAGAATAAAAGAACATTTTGTCGCTTATATTCTTGAGCGATACACCTTATACAAGGTTCCAATTATACTAACTCTATTATAGGTTCCCAGCCTTGTACTCTACAAAAGTGACAAAACAGAACTCTAATTCACCCAATCCAACACATATTTCAAAAGTCATTACACTTCCATTAAAAGATATCTCATAATTGTAGAAGAACTTGCCGACCTTACAGATTATGTTTATGCATCAATCGAGTAAAACCTTCTGCTGAGCCCATGTACTCCTTTTACTTTGAGTAATGTAATGAAAAACACTGTTTTGGAAAAGATGTACCATATGTGGTGCATTGGTCTTTGAGATTAGGTGTATTGAACTTACTGTCTTTATGTCTATTGCTCGGCCTTTGTATTATTTGATAATCAGCCTCGTCTTCATTAACCCAATTTCAATGCCCCATCTTTATTGAACTAATTCAGGAGAGCCACAAGAGCTCTCTTGCTTAGTGGACAGGCATATTGCCTAAAACACATGATAAATTATTGCATTGACAGAGGATTCAATGAGCTTTTTCGTGTTTAGACTTTCCCATACTAGTAATGACTGGAAGAAGCACTACTTACCATGCTGTGGTTTCGCCTTCTTGGAAGAATATAACCCTGGTAGTCAACTCTTCCTGCTGCTTCTTCCACAAAAAACTGCCAAAAAGCTACTATGTCAATTTGCTTCTTACCCAAAACAGATCAGGTCTCTTTTGTGCTACATGGAGAAGAGGACAAACAATTTTAAGTTTATCAATTTAGCATTAGAATAAAAGAATGTCATGCACCTTGATCCAGTTATGAAAGCCTGAAACTTCGTTTTCATATCCGCTTTTAATCTCCCCAATAAAAACGTGTTCAAATGCTGAAGAGGACCCATGTGAGCCACCTCTTCCATACAAATCAAACCACAGTGAGTGCAAGTGCTGCTTGAACTCCTGAGCACTTTGTGAAACGATTCCCTGTGATGCCAAATACTTGAACAAGTATTGGATGGGTGCTGTCCGGCTTATCTCTTCTATGAAAGCAACCTCTTCTTGTCTTTCCTCTTCTGTAACATTTTCTTTAACCCCTTGTTTAGCAGTGTAGTTGTCCAAGAGAGCATAAAAACGAGCATATGTTGGCTTTCGGAAAACATCCTTACTGACATGTCGAAACAATGAATTAGCAGCCATGTCCTCTTTTTCATAGACCTTTTTCCCCTCTCCACAGTTTATCTCATAATCCTGACCAGGTGTCAAACGATTCAGGTCAAGTTCCCACAGCCGACTACATGCTGCAGAAATATCTCTCAGCTCTTCTTGAGTTGGCTGTACATCAACAGAAGAATTGACCGCATTTGCATATCCTTGTTTGTGAGCAGGCTTTTTATACTCGTGCCATTGGTCATCTGGCACCTATTTGTAGCAAGTGATACATCCAAATCAAAATCTTGAAAGGGATGAAGCTTAAAGAAATCTGTAACCACCAAAGAAAGTGTAAAAGCTATTTCTGCAAGTATGCCTCAAAATAAAGAAAGAACTAACTACATCTGGTAAAGTAAATATATCAATGCCTACCTTATAGTAATGATCAGGAGAAGGATGCTGGTGTGAAGGATGCGAACCACTTCCTCCTACCTTTTTCCAACCATCAGAATTCTCAAGGTCATGACCTGGTACCTGCTAAAAGACCATCTCTCTCTCTTTTTTTTTTCGTAAAACCATCTCTCTCTCTCTCTCTCTCTCTCTCTCTCTCTCTCAAAAGAAAGAGGATTATATCAATCAACTAGTGGAAAGACTACAATAGGCCAGATGGTTCTCATACATGCACACACACAAATGAAAGAGGATTATATCAATCAACTACAGATACAATAGGTCAGATGGGTGACATGGAAAACATTATGATGAAAGAATCTAAAAACAAAACACAAGCTCATGTTTAACTTTGATGACCGAGGCAAGAACGCAAAAGCAAACAGAGTAGGAACAACTCTCACACTCCACTACATAACATGAGATACAACATAGAATGCCACTCTTAAGTATGTCAATGTCCCAGGAGTGGATACAGCCATGGGGCATGCAAAACAAAAGACAGAATGAAGACTGTTTGTACTAGTCTTGAGACCTATGAGCAGAAACCCTAGCTTGAACTCAATTTGAAACAGGAAAAATGTCCTCATTTCTTTGGTAACTTGTCCTAGAAGATGAAGTAATGTCCTTCATAAGCTCTATGAAATCAACTTCACCTATGCTTGGAACTTGCCAAAAGACAGCATAAAAATCCCAATGTGGGACTAGGTGAGCCCTCAAGGACAAGATTGACCACCAACCTAAATGGCCCCTTTCAACCAAAAAAACTTCCTTTGGAGTCAAAATTCTACTACTACATGACAGCATTTTACTTGACAATGCCAAAAGATCAGCAGTCTCAGCCAATCAAATGATCCAAATCCTTGTTTAGAAGGATTCCCGTCCATGTGTATATAACTGCCCAATTAAGAATGATCCTCAACAATCATTTTAATGGCAGATGTATGTCCCAAAAGATGTGATTGACTTGTGTGGTCCAAATGCTAGCAAGGTGTAGGTTGGCCTACTTGGTATTGACATGTTGGAAAATTGTCGCCACCTAGAAAATGGGAGAGTAAAACCAGCCTTTGTTCTTGGACAGGGTGGTAATTCCTGATCAAGCACTTAATTGCAACAATTAGTAAATAAACAGTAACTGAAAATGCACAATTTACCTCAAAGTTCTCGGACAGTAGACACCGTGTCAGCTCCAATACTAGTGCCCCTTTCGGTATTTCTCTAATTTGATTGATTAATGGATTGGATAAAAGCTGAGATTCCACAATCTCCTTGGTTGATCCAAAAGCCCCTTGCTATAGATGCAATTAACACACAAAACGGGCCAATTGCCCCTTCAATTTCACCCACAACTAGCTCTAATTGGACCCCAACTGGCCAAATGCTGCCCCAAATTCACAATGGATGGGCTTGCATCTGAATTCGCTAATAATTCCAGAAATTTCAGGTGCTGAATTTAGTGTACGATGCCTTCTACTAATGGCACGGATCCCTAAGGTGGCTGTTAAACCCTAATTTCTGCAAAATTTTAGGGTTTACAGAAGAATTCTTCTGCTGTCCAAATCTGGCTGAGATCTGCTCCTAAAGGGTGAGATAAAAGCTGAGATCTTCTGAGAATTGACTGAAGGAGATGAGAGAATGGTAGAGAGAGAAAATTCAGAGATTTCTCATGGAGAAACCCTCCAATCTGCCAGCTGCATGTTTCAACCAGCAAGAAAAGCAATCACTTGCAACCTCGGAACACCAAAATGCTATTGCTAGCCAATTGATGATGGCGCCAGCCCCTAATGGGCCTTCTCCTGCTGTGATCTGCTTGTTGATGGCTCCAAATGGTTGTCTGAATGTCTAAGACCAAGCACCAAAAACGTTTTCTCTGTTGCATGACAGCATTATCCAACCATTACATTATTTTTAAGAATTAAATAATTCTGAAAATTAACTTCAGCCCCTCTGACCCTGCCCAAAACTAAATGTGCCCATTCATAATTAAATTGGCTAGGCCATTTGCAACCTAGAGAGGTCCCCAACCTCTATTGACCCTTAGACTGGCATTAACTAATTAACTAATGCTAGTCCCTAACGTCATCACTGACACTTATTGGCCAAACAATGATCCTAGGGTCAGCTAACACGAACTAACCACCAAAGCCCAACTCGCATAACTTGTCACAACTTTTGCCTCTGAAACCCACTACATTCTTGGGGTCCTTGGCCTATTACCATGAAATAGCTACCATGTGCATCACATGTGCCGAACAACCTTGCACATTTAATTAGTAACTTTATCAAAATGGTATCAGCAAGATTAAAGCATCTCAAAATTTTACGTCCCCGTGACATAGAGTAGGGCCTAAGATGCATATTAGTGTTCATTGTTTATAAGTTACTACTAACCTCTATCTTTTGTCATTATCACTTTGTGTTTTATTGTAAGCTTGTGTTTTTTTTTTTTTTTCTCAAGTATTTCTTTACATGGTATCAAAGCTAGATACACTCTGAAGAAATCCAAGCTTTGATTTGAAAGCTCAATATCCAAGACAAAGAACTTTGAAGGGAAGATGGCATCAAACTTGTCGTCATCACTTCAATCTCTTGAACAACCTTTGCCAAGAACTGAGCATAGGTAGGTCTCTCAGCTTGCTCCATGCAATTCCAATGGAGAAGAAACATCTTACTTTCCTTATAGACTATATGAGATTTCATGCACCGAATATGACATGATTCTCATACATCAAGCCCAACAACAATTAGTAGGTAACATTGAATATTTACCCTTAGATCTAGTACATAGATCTAATGGACTTGTAGGGAGGACGGAACCTCTATTTGGGATTAACCATCCTATTGGAGAAATAGACATGGAGCACAAATCTTCATACACTTTTTCACCTTCACTCCAATGCCAGGTACACAAGCTTTTATTTCTATTTTCGCTTCCTATGTTTCGAAAGAATGAATAATAAATGAATACGATGCTCAATGCAATAAACACACTACGCAAAGTGAATATAAACCTTGTACTCCTATGTCCTTGAAAGGACAAAGGCAAAAAGATAAGTTGGAGAGTGTACTGTACTCTAAATAGTGTGAAGAAATACCCTAACACAGAAACATAAATGAAAGCGTACGACAAAGAATAAACTCAAAAAAACACAATTAGGGTTAGGGTAACACACTGACAATGAACACAGTGGAATCTGAATGATGGGTGGAGACTGAAAACAGACACCAGACTAATGTAGATAGCAATGGGCAGCTTTAGATGAGATGCCCTTCGTAAATAGGGTTTGGGTAACAAAGCTAGGCCTGAAACCTGGAAAAACGAGATTGAACTCAATGAAGGGCAGCATGCATATTTATAGAAACATTCGGGACCTCATACCATGCACCATTTTAAAACTTCCTCAAACCACACATGACTTTAGGGTTTTTATTAATTAAGCATTTGTGGGACTATTTAAGTGGCTAATTCAGGATGTAATGCTTATGTTAGCTCAACAAACGGATCTCGAAATACAGTAAGTAACCTGACCAACTAATGCAAATTTTAGTAGACAACAGACCTCTCAGAAGGGGTTGTCATGGGGACGTGAAATTTTGAGACGCTTTCATCTTGCTGATAACATTTGATTAAGTTATTAATCAAATGTGTAAGGTTGTTTAAGCACATGTGATGCACATATTCCATAGTAATAGGCCAAGGACCCTGAGGATGTAGTGGGTGTCAAAGGCAAAAGTTGAGATAAGTTATGCTAGTTGGGCTTTCGGGGTCAATTGTTGTAGTTTTAACCTTGGGACAGTTATTTGGCCAATAAGTGTCTATGGTGACACTAGGGACTAGCATTAATTAATTAATTAATTAATCCCAATCTAAAGGTCAATAGAGATTGAGGACCACTCCACATTGCAAATGGCCTAGCCAATTTAATTATGGATGGAAAAATCTAATTTTGGGCAAGGTTAAAAGGAATATTTAATTTTTAGGATTATTTAATTCTGAAAATTAATTAAATGGTTGGATAATGCTGAAAAATGGGTTTAAAAGACTGCCATTTAGCAAAAATGCCCATGCAAACTTAGAAAACGTTTTTAGGGGCTGGGTCTCAGCCATTCATTTAGTTTACAGCTTGAGGGAGGGAGAGAGAGAGAGAGAGAGAGAGAGAGAGAAAGTTACTGGTCTATTTTCTCATCTTGATGAATCAAGTGATAGCATTTTGGAGGTGCTTGGAAATAGGTGATTGCATTGAATGCAAGCCAGAGTAGGCAACAAGTAGAATTTAGGGTTTTCTCGCAAAGAAAATCAAATTTCTCTCTTATCTTAGCTTTCTCTCACCTTCTCCAACCCATTCTCAGGAGATTTCAACATTTCTTAGTCGTTTCAGCCAAATTAAGTGGACAACACAGAGATCTCTGCTGTAAACTCTAAATTTCTACAGAAATTAGGGTTTGACAGTCACTTCAAGACCCATGCCAATTGGTAAAGACATTGTATAATGAATAAAGTGTCTGAAATTTGTGTAATTGTTAGGTAATTCAAATGCCAACCCATTCATTGTAATTTGGGGCAACATTTGGCTAGTTGGAGGTTCCATTTGTGCAAGTCCTAGGTGAAAAATCAAGGAGCAATTGGCCTGAATTGATTGTTGATTGTTGCTACAGCAAAGAGACTTTTTGGAACAGCAAAGGAGATTGTGAATCTCAGCTTGTACTCATTCCATTAGCCATCAAGGTAAAGAAATACCGAAAGGGGCGTCAATTTTTAGGCCAACAAGGTATCCAATATCCAAGATTATTAAGGTAAATTGTGCATTTCAATTGTTTATTTGTTGATTGCTATAATTAAGTGCTAATCGGGGAATTACCATTCTCTCTAAGAAGGAAAATTCGTTTCAAGCAACAAGAGCAAGCAAGAAGGCACAAAACCAAAATCAAAATCAAAATCAAAACCAAAAACAAAATCAATCAACTGAATCATAAGGAAACACTCAGTATGCTTTTTAAAGCCCGGTGATAGAATATATCAAAGAAAAAATACGTATTGCCAAAACTATCAAAAGGTTGACCATTTTGATAACAAGTGTTGATCAAAGGCAAAATGCACCCAACCAAGACACAAGAATCTGATCCCCACCCTCAATTCGGTAGCCCCCATCCCCTACTAGGGGACACAGGGTAGACAAGATCACAATAAAGAATCACTTTTCGATCCCTCCGATCGATGATGTTGTGGATAGATTACAAGGGGCAGCCATATTCAGCCGTATAGATTTGAAAAGTCGATATCGTCAAATACGCATTAGACCGGAGGATGTGCCTAAGACAGCTTTCAAAACATCTTTTGGGTTATATGAGTTTCTTGTCAAGTCTTTTGGGCTTACGAATGCTCCTTCCGCTTTCAATTGGATGATGGATTGCATTTTTAGACCACATAGAGGATTTGTGGGTACTTTCTTTGATGACATGATTGTCTATTCAAAGAAGGAGGTAGAGCATAGAAGACACTTGGATATTATATTCAATGAACTATGTAAGAATAGGCTAGTTATCAATGACAAGAAAAGTGATTTCATTTTGCATAAAATCCACTTTTTGGACACATTGTATCGGCTGATGGTATTCGTATAAAACCTGCAAAGGTTGAGGCAATACGATCATGGTCGCCCTTGGGAAATGTGCATGAGATCCATAGCTTCTTGGGTTTGTTCTTACTACGGGAAGCGCGTTTGCTGAAATTGCATGTCCATTGCATGCCTTGCAGAAGAAGGATGTGCCATTTAGATGGACAACAGTGGAAATTTCAGCATTTGAAAAGTTGAAGAGTAAGATTACTTCATATCCTTTGCTTGTGTTGCCCAATCTAAGAAAGTCATACATGGTTCAATGTGATGCTTGTGGTAACAGTATTGGAGTTGTTCTTATACAGGATGGCCACATTGTGGCTTATGAGAGTCGAATTCTTCACGGTGCAGAGAAGAATTTGTAGGTCTATGAGAGAGAGCTCTTGGCTGTAATTTATGCATTGTCTATGTGAAAACATTATTGGTTGGGGGCTAATTTTACAATGCAAACATATCATCACACTTTGAGATACTTTCTAACATAGACAAGGTTATCAAAGAAGCATATGAGATGGGTGAATTTTCTCTCTATGTTTCATTTTTAGATTGTATATATTGACGGTAAAAAGATTGTTGTGGCTGATGCACTATCACGTAAGCCACAAATTTCAGCTATCAACATGATTTGTCACACTGAGCTGGATACCCTAAAAGAGTGATATATTGTTGATTTGGATTTGTTGATATTTATGATCAGCTTTACAATGGCCTAAGACATGAGCACTTTCTACTTAGAGATGGATATCTAATGATGCATGGATGGCTGTGTTACAAAGCAATTGAGGCCTAGAGTTATCACTGAAAGTCATGCTCCTCCATATGCAAGACACAGAGGTATTGATGCCACAGTCAAGGCAATGGAGATTTTTTTTTATTCGCCAGCTTTGAGGCTTAATATAGAGCAATTTGTTAGGACATGCGTTGTATGTCAGAAGCTAAAATATGATAGGCAAAAGATGCCGAGCTTGTTGCAAACTTTGCCTATTCTAGATAGGCCTTGGTAGAGCATTGCAATGGACTTTATTTTTTAGCTTAACAGGACACCTATAGGAAATGATGGGATATGGACTACCATTTGCAAGGTTAGCAAACAAACCCATTTCATTCCGTAAGGAAAAAAATGAAGGCTGGTCATATGGCACGCTTGTTTTTGCAACATATCTTTAAGTATCATGGTGTGGCAAGGTCGATTATCAGTGATCAAGACCCTCGAATGACCTGTTTATTTTGGAAGGGGTTATTTAAGAACATGGGTGCCGCATTGAAATTCTCATTATTCTTCCATCTGCAAACAAATGGTCAGTCGTCTAAGGAAGCAAATTCCACAATGTTAGATCTTTTGAGGTGCTATGCCTTAAACCACAAGACATAGTGGGAGCAGTATTTGTCCTTAGCTGAGTTTCCTTACAACAATACAGTGCATAGTTCCACTGGCAAAGCTCCATTTAAGGTTGTTGAGGGTGACAAGAAGATACCGCCTGTCTTGTAGACTAAGGATAAGATCTTTAAGGCTAACCATTATATGGAAAAGTCGGATGTACCTATGCAAAGATAAAGCGTGCACTTCAGAGATCACAAGAGAAGCAAAAGAAGGCAGTTGATGCCATAAACGTGTTTTGCAATTTGCAGAGAGCGATTATGTATTATTGCATTTTGAAAAGGCAAGGCTAAAAAAGATGAAAGGAAGAGAGAGATTGTATCTGAAGTTAAGTATGAGATACTATGGGCCCTTCCAAGTGTTGGAAAAGATCAGCAGTGTGGCATATCGGCTGAATTACCTCCACATTGGTAGATACACAATGCCTTTCATGTCAATTTGTTGAGGCCCTTTCATGTTGATGTGCCAGAAGATACGTCTACTGAAATTCAGCCTAAGGTTAAGGAGCTAGATGAGATTTTGGTACATGGGCAGATCTTGGCACATAAGAAAAGAAAGGTTAGAGGTAAAGTTTCTAGGAGATATTTGGTGAAGTTTCAAAATTATTCACCAATGGATGCAAAAACAATGGAAGAGCATAACTTGGCAGACCATCCTCAGTTGTTGTAGCTTTACCTAGATGCCTTTCAGTTAGAGCCGACTTTAGTTTTAACTTCATCAGGTTTAGCGGAGCAAGGATTCAGAGTATTACGTGATGCTCAAGAGAGAGATAGCACTTTCCCTCCTCTAGGTGTAAACAGCTCTTGTATATAATGGATCTCAATTGTATTCAACATGCATCCAAGGTAGTATGTTGACAGTATGTCCACCATGGAGTCTCTACTCATCAGTGTACTAGTCATTATGAATGTATGCAGACGAGCATGGTTGTTACCTAGCTTTGAGACTATATTTTTGCATCAATTTGGGATCAGTTCATGATCGGTTGGACATGAGCTTTTGCCTTAGTTTTGAGATCAATTTCTGATTAGTTTCAGCTCAGTTTTTGATCAATTTGAAAACCGTTCATGGTCACTTTTAGGATCAGTTTTGCATCAATTATTGCATTAATTACAGCTCTGTTTTTGCAATCACTTTCTGATCAGTTTCAGGTCACATTTGCAATAGTTTGTGATCAATTCTCAGATCAACGAGTGATCAGTTTATGATTAGATTATGCTCAGTTTTCAATGGTCTACAACCGATTCCATGTACAACAGCATGTTAGTAAATGCCATTGATAGTTTCAGCTACAGGTTATGCTGAGAATATACTTTATTATGGTTGTGAAATCAGAACACTTGAGAATCATGAGTTATGGATGCATCCAATGGGTTTCTAGCAACAATTCTGGAAAGTATTTCAAATTTATATCATGTTTATGCTAGTTGAAATTTTTAGCAAGTTTGGGGCAATGGCCAATGTTGTGACTGTGATGCCTTGTAGAAATTCCAATGCAGTATGCTTTTACTTTGGCACAATGTAGTGCAATTGAGGATGATTGTAGGGATTTCAAGAGGGATGTCAATTACGGAGACGTGAAATTTAAAGAGGCTTTAATCTTGCCGATAACATTGTGCAAGGTTATTTAGCTTGGAAGACGTCTTCTTGCTGTCCTTTGCCTATTGAGGCAGGCCCCTAGATGGCTATATTCTGCAACAAATTGTTGTTCTCTAATCAGAAAATGGGCCGACAGCTCCCTTTCTCCCTCTCTCCCCTAGGCTGTAAACTAACTAAATGGCTAAGACCTAGCCGATGAAAATATTTTCTCAGCTTGCATGGGCATTTTTTCCAAGTGGCAGCCTTTTAAACCCATTTTTTAGCATTATCTAGCCATTTAATTGATTTTTAGAATTAAATCATCCAAAAATTTTATTTTAATCCTTCTGACCTTGCCCAAAATTAAACTGTCTCTCCATAATCAAATTAGCTAGGACATTTGTACTCTGGAGTGGTCCCCAACCCTGTGCCGATCACGATGACAGTTGAATCAGACCTACAACAGCAATCAACAGAAGAAAACAGCACCAAAAGAACCATGTCAAACAAATGTGTAGCAACAGAAGCAAAAAGATGAAGTTGCGCTGTAAGAGAATTGAACGAAAGAACACAACACATGAACTCAAAAATAATGAACTCAAGAAATGGAATCCATATATCAAAGCACAAGAGTGTGCACAAAGGCATGGGCTACAGGCAACCGGAAAAGTGCTCCTAGTCTCCCTCTCTCCAGCAGCATTCAACATGTATGTATGAACTAATAGATGGAGGAGAGGTAGCCACTAAATAGACAGACATAAGAGAAAACAATGATCAGGTCAGCCAGCAATTGATGGGGCCATAAATGCAGTTCAGCCAGTCATACATGTGCTGCCCTACTCAGAAAAGGCATTGCACTCAAATATATTGCCCGCATGTAATTATATCACCAACATTGTTAGTTGAGCACTGTGTTTTCTCTTCAACCCCTAGCGAAATCTGACAATTATTTCTTCTCATCAACACCCCAGAGGTGAAACATTGAAAAATATTGCTATGAAAGAGATATTCACTAAGCTTTATACCAGCCATGGTAGACCTACTTTATCATTTCAAACTTCTATAAGATCTGGACCTTCTCAAGACTACGATATCATAGAGCTTGAAAGAGAAATCAAAGAGAAGTCTAGTGAAATCTTAATGTATGAAAGCTACTTGAAGAAAAACAATCAAAGGCAGCACATACTTAACAAGTAAGCTCTGTCATTTTTCCCAAGAGTCAAGTCCAGTAATCATATTGCCTTTACGAATGAGTATTTCACTAAGACGGGTGAATTGTACTTCACTCATTGGGAGGGGAGTATGGCTGCCTTGAAACTTGAAGTTTGCAAATATAGTAATACAGATATAAGCGTGCCTAGCTTTTAACAGAAAGGGTGGTCTATTTCATGGCTGCGATCATTAGGTCTTGAGTTGAAGAATCAATGGTGCATAAAACTAGTCTTTATAAATGGCTGCAAATTGATATGATACACAAACAATGACTTGGACTGAATTCAAAGACTTGTCTCACAAAGGAAAGATGCTTCAAAGGGTCGAGGTAGTCTCATGCAGGCAACACACCTACTAAGTTCACAATCAAATGCAAAACACAATACAGTACCACCAAATACACATGAGTAAAGCTTGCACATGAGGTGATAACAATTGTTTCATACTTGAAAAATGCAGTTTTTACTCTTCACACTGACTTGAAAGGGGAAAAAGGTACGATCCTAAGATAAAATACATTGCTCCTACACAAGGGCCCTCAAACTGCCCAAAGTCCAAAACCTTTTTGCCATCGATGATTGTACTCAGCTAATAAATTGATGCCCAAAGGCAGATTAAAATGCAAGGATCTTACTTGGTGTTTGAGTGAACTCTCTGAAGAGTAAGATTGTTGATGAATGCGATTGCTTTCGTGAGGACGCCAAGAGTGCTGACTGTGGGGCTGATCTTTGTGGTTGCTTTTGTGTACTGGCTGTTCTCCCTGACCAGAGACAATCTGAATAAAAGGAGAAGCAAAAATCAGGCAGAAACCATTAGAAAAACCACAGATGAATCTGGCCAACAAGACTGCGAATTGAAAAATGCAAGAAAGCAGAGATCTATGACCCTATGATGCCATGATTCAAAATAATGCTCACAAGGTACGATCCTACAATGCCATGATTCAGAGCAATTCTCACAAAGAAGCGTTCTTTAGAGTACATTTCAGTGCCTGAATTTCAAAATCAGGGTTCAATTGTTCGGTTGCTTAGATGAAAAGCGCCTGAAATTTGCCATGTTTGTTATGAGATGGAGCATAAAACCAGTCCAAATTCTAGCTCCTCCTTTTCACAGTTGGTTGGGAAAAATGGAAGCTTGTGAGTATGGACATTGTCGGATTGCCTCCCAGCGCGCAACAGTGTCCGTCAAGGTGAGTCAAAAATGCAAGAGCTGGAAGAAAACAAGACAACTAGACAGGCAGGAATTGCAACGCTTTTACCTCAGCCCAGGTGGAGCGGTCGATGAAAGCTGGTTCGCCACTGTTGTCGTCCTCGGAAGCATGCCGGGTTGAAGAAGATGACGCGCGGTCGTTAGTGACGAGAGAGGACGCAGCATCAAGTGCAGTGTTGAGCAAACCTGAAATGATGTTGTCCATGGTGGTCGCACTTGCACTCACGCAGTTGGCGAAAGATCAATGAGATGATGATGAACGAGCAGGTGATGGAAGATGGTGATGATGATGAGTTACCGATGTTGACTCAGATATTTGTCGTTCACGAGTCCCTACCTTTATTTTATTATTTACTTTAAAGCGCTAGTCAGTTAGTAGGGAGTGCGATATGGAGGTGCTTTCAATATTTTCCATCTAAAGCTTTGTACAATTTCAGATCATTTGGAGGCCTTTCACGCACTGTTCATGAAAAACCTACGTTTCATGTGAAACTAGGCGCTCCGTGCTTAGACTCGCCGGGGCGAGCGCGATTTTCGCGGCGAGAGTGGGTGCTAGACGCGTTGCACCCGCCCCCTCGTTTCTTTGTGGGGAGGTTGGGGGCTGCCATGTGGCACCCGCCCCCAACCTCCCCTTAACTAATAGTAAAGATGAAGTGTAAATTTTTTTAAGAACTTTTAACTTTAAAATAAGAAAGTTAAAAACCTTAGATTTTACAAGATTTTGAAGGTTTTTATGTCTGCTATCAAAAATGTTTTTCGTGAACATTGCTTTCACAACACACTCCAACAATCGAACGTTTTGCTACACAACTATGCCTCTATGTTAGCACTCTTTTTTTCTTAATGCAATATATTTATCAAGAAATAAACAAGTTTAGCTCGCATTTGCACCCTTTGTGGGCAATTCTTCATGTGTCAACAAACAAGTCCCCCTATCCCCCTAAAGCCACCCAACTAGATACTTATTGTGGGATCCACATAACACACATCATGTACCCACCAAATGGGCTACCAGTTTAGGGGTACACCACTTTAACTTAGCCAGCCACTTTTCATCAAATAAAGCTTTTCCAAGTGAGGAAATCACCTCCATCAAATTGAGGGAAGTGCACTAGCTCTTGTAGAATGAGGAAATGGCT
The DNA here is from genome assembly GCF_053477565.2 of Lygodium microphyllum. Taxonomy (NCBI): domain Eukaryota; kingdom Viridiplantae; phylum Streptophyta; class Polypodiopsida; order Schizaeales; family Lygodiaceae; genus Lygodium; species Lygodium microphyllum. Next base: position 35,886,233 of record NC_141147.1, read on the forward strand.
TACATGAAATTGAACATGACATAGTTAGCCAAACTTTGCCAAAATTGATGAAGTTAAAAATCGTGAGGTCAATCTTAAAAATGTTGGAAACGTTATCACAGAGTTGAATGTGAATGAGCAAACTATGACAATTAATTACAAATTTGGGCTCATGCAAAAGGCTTATTATCAACCAATCTAGTGTGCAGTCCATCCACGTGTCATCTTCATTACAGGATGGTTTCATTTCACTCACAAGCATTTGTTCTCATTGTGCAAAGTATAAGAAGGACGAACTTTTTGAATAGGAATTATAGTAAGGATAGGTTTGAAAACACATAAACTATTAATTAATAAACATGGAAAAGAAGTGTTCAACTAGTATTGAAAACCCTTGTAAACATGAGCAAGTAAGCAAACAAAACATACATATCAAGTTGTAAAAGACATATTATTTTGTCAATGGGATCATAACTCAACTAGTTTGAGCATGGGTTAAGTTTACTTTTCAACTTGTAAATAATTATTCACTCTTCTTTGGTACCAAGTATCATATAAATTTTGTTCATTCATGTGTGGCATTGGTAAACTTGTCAAAGACTTTGAAAGGGCCTCTAGACTTTACTATCGATGACACACTAATAGTCCTTTTGGAGAACATATGATCTAACGTACTATTGTAGAACATCACTTATTATGAGGGTAATAAAAACTTGTCAAGGACAAGGATTGTTGCCTCACAACTTACAAGGGATTAACTTGAAGAAGCAGAAGAGGAAGAAGAACTTGATTCTTTAGTGTAAGAAGAGAGAGTACAACAATATAAGATTCAATATAATGATGTTAAGAAGACTAGGTTCACAATACAAGACAGGTCAAGATCTTGATACAAGACAAGATAAGAACTAGAATACAAGGCTTGAACTATAACTGAAGAGGACTTACCTCACAAGAACCTCACAAATTGGTATTGGCAAGACTGAAGGGCTTGTAGCCCAACCCATACTAGAGTTAGGGAGGTCAAGGGGAAGCTTTTAGATGTAAGATTACATAAGCACATACATTTGCATGATGATATCATCAAATAATATAAGCATCACTAACATAAGTGAGAACACAAGCAATGATGCAGACACTCTTCTAGAATCCTCCAAAGAATCTTTTGGAACTTTCTCAAATCTTCTAACATTTTTAAAAAGATACTAGATTTCCCAATGTCCATGACATTACTCTCTTCTTTAGCAATGAGTTGCATGAGGAGTAGTGGGGTTTCTTGGTAAGATTCTTGGCTTCAATGGATGTTGTTGATAAAACTTGTTTACTCTAGCACACATTCAACAAAGGTTGGAGGCTAGCTCCCATGTTCTCTCACTAGCATCATAGCCCTTCTAATGAATAAGGTATTCAAGCATTCCATGAGAGATGCTAGAATCTTGACTTTATACTCTAGATGTCCTTTGATCTCAATAAGTGATGGTGGTTGTAGATTTCTCTCCCTTATTGAGGATGCATACTAAGGCTCCAAGATTGGGACATTGAATATTAGGTGAAATTTCATAGACTATGGTAATTGGAGACTATAAGTCAGTAGATTCACTTATTATTGGCCAATGATCTTGAATGGACCAAGTCTTTGATAGTATAACTTTTTGAAAGGGTGAGAAGAGCATAAATCTTGTTGTAAAAGCCAAACTCTATCTCTAGATTCACTTATTATTGGCCAATGATCTTGAATGGCCCAAGTCTTTGATAGTATAACTTTTTGAAAGGGTGAGAAGAGCATAAATCTTGTTGTAAAAGCCAAACTTTGTCTCCAATATTGTAAGGTGGATATTGTATCCATTGTCAATGGACATTGCCTTTATATATTTATTGTGTTTGTTGAATATGTGACTTCGACTCCTCATAAATCTTTGACAAGTGTTCGGCTAGCTATTGGATTCTTCATTAGGTAACTCATATATATGTCTATTTTAGGGTGTTCTATATTTTGCAAAGGATAGAGATTGCCTAATAGATGTACTAACGTTCTGTGCGCTTCACGCTAGGCTGCTTCGCACGTAAAGCTGTCGCAATGCGGCATGCGAAGTTGCCGCTCAATAATCCATTTCTCCTCTTTCTCCCTCCTATTTCTCCTCTCCATTTCCAAGATGTTTTATTTCTCTCGCTCTCACTCTCTCTTTCCCCTCAATTCTCTCTATAAATCATCTTTCTCCCTCTCTCCATCGCTGCCTTTTGTTTTATTTTATTTTCGCTCATCTCCTCTCTCTCTCTCTCTCTCTCTCTCTCTCTCTCTCTCTCTCTCTCTCTCTCTCTCTCTCTCTCTCTCTCTCTCTCTCTCTCTCTCTCTCTCTCTCTCTCTCTCTCTCTCTTTCTCTCTCTCTCTCATCAAACTTAAAACTAAAAGTAGCTTATAAAATTTGTAATACAGAACACCAAACATAAAAACAATTTCTCCTACACACCATACTTACAAACTTTCCTCTTTACACGAATGTAAGGAATCATATGCTTGTTTCACGTGATATTTAGAAACAACAATGTTATACTAAAATGGGTCATAATTGAAATAAAGACCAAGCACCACAAAAGAATTTCCCTAAGAGATGTTTTATTTCTCTCTCTCTCTCTCTCTCTCTCTCTCTCTCTCTCTCTCTCTCTCTCTCTCTCTCTCTCTCTCTCTCTCTCTCTCTCTCTCTCTCTCATTATAAAATAGCAACTAATTAAAACTTAGTTTTGGTGTGCCAAATGTGCTTCACTAATGCAATATGCTTACGTGCTTCAATAAGAGAAACTATAAATTATGCACAAATTCTCACTTATGACATGTTCAATCACGGAACTTCAAACCCTCTCATCTATACCCCCGATTTCTTTAGGAAAACTACCATCAAAAGAGTCCCTCAATTTTGGTGAACTAAAAAAAGCAAGTAGTTAGAGCCCTCTCTCTATACATATTCAACTAAGGAGAACTAGGGCTTTACAATTAGCTGAAGGAGGCTTTTCAAAGTTTACCTAACTACTCCACAAATTATCACAAGGGAAAACATGAGACTTTGTACAATCTCACCTATACACTATCGTAAGAAGACCTATGCTTGCTCTCTCTCTCTCTCTCTCTCTCTCTCTCTCTCTCTCTCTCTCTCTCTCTCTCTCTCTCTCTCTCTCTCTCTCTCTCTCTCTCTCTCTCCAAACTTAAAACCAAAAGTAGTTTATAAAATTTGTTACACAGAATGCTAGACATAGAAACAATCTCTTCTATGCACCATACTTACAAACTTTCCTCTTGACATCAATGTAAGGAATCACATGCTTGCTGCGTGTGATACTTAGAAACAACAATGTTATACTGAAATGGGTCATAATTGAGACAAAGTCCAAGCACCACAAAAAGAATTTCTATGAGAGACATGGTCAAAATGAAGCTCTCTCCTTTTTTGAGGTATCATTCTTATCTCCAAGCAAGACACTCGCAGGTAAAGTAGAGCCAGGCTCCAATATATTTGGCCTCTTTCCACCGATCATGATATGATGGCAAGGTATAAGACATCCTACCTTCCATTAGCAAGCCACAAAGGCCAAGTATAAGGCACCCAACTATTTCCAAGCACCATAGGCATAATGGCTGGTGCCAATAAAAAAAGACAATGTCTCCAAGATGCCTAATAGAAAGAAAGCTTCCTCTTCTTTGAGGAATCATTAGCAAAATATTCCTCCTTGAGCAAAACATGTGAAGGCAAAGCTGGGAATGATCCCACATTTTCCATTAGTAATTGCATGGGCGATGCGATAGTCCTACATCTCTCTTTACCACCTGCAGTGGAACAAAAATCACAATATAAGTACATGGAACAACTAACAAAGACCATTTCATTCCAACAATAATAATACCTAGTCGAACATTTTTGAACCATTCAGTAGGTACTGACAAACGTTGATGCAGTGTCATAAAACAACCCAAATCCTTGAACCCATACTTAAACCAATGCCTTGGTATCTTATCAGTATGAGAGCGTTGAAATCTCTTCTTATGGTCAACCTCATACATATGCACCCGAAAACATGGCATGTATCCACAATGTACAACTTCAATAAAAACTAGGAGCTTGATGTCAATATTAACATCATCATATAAATGTTTGATGACCCTTGCAAGTGTCCTTCTTATGATATCATTACTCGTTATTTACTGTGCACAACGTGCACTGTAGCTCCTTTTGATAGTCAGAAGCTAGGTAATAGAGCCACTCTAGGGTAGAAATATGTAAAAGTTAAATAAATACAAAAATATAAAAAATAATTTACTTCTAAGAGAGTATATGCCAACCAAACATGGCACAGAGAGCAATTCACATTTATGCAAAACTAGTGTCCCTACATGGTTGTAACTACATCTCCACAGAGAAAGCAATGCGCGTTATTGCACCTTTCAAAGTACATCCTTGTATACAATGTTTATGGTCATATCCCCATCCTTTTCACCCAATAGGACTTTCATACCATGCGAAGATTTTACCCTTGAAAATGCAACATATAGCTGACGATGTGTAAATACTGGTGCCTTTAGATAAAGCCCAATGATGGACACAAAGTATGTTCATGTGACTTGTTGATTGTCATAGCAAATGCCAACCAGATGGGAAATTGCCTCCGTTTCATAGTAAATGGCAATTGTGTAGCATTGGAAATAAAAGTAATCCAGGGAATAAAAACTCGTTCGCCTACATTTGCCCTTATTATTATCTCAGCATCTATTTCCTATTGAAAGCCCTACATATCAACCGCGTACCATTACACATACCCCTTCTTGGATTTAGGTTTCTAAGAAGAATAATAGGTGCATTTATCTTTAGCAACAATAAATGAGGAGGAAGTCCACCTCCAAGGTCCAATGTATTTAAATACTCAACAATGTACACAAATGAGTCATCTATCTCTGCAATCGAAATTGCACTATAATATTGCATGACCTCCCTTGGCATTAGTTGCAATGCATGATCATTCTAAGTAGCCACCTCTATATATTGCGAGGCAAGTATAGCCCACTCACTAAAATACATTGTGTAGTTACCCACATTGGACACATCACTGTAGACACTACCAATCAAGGTTTCGATAGACTACTCTTTCAACACCATGCTAGGTGGAACACACAACTTATCACAATTTTTGGTAATACCCACTCCATCCCCTATTCCTTGAATCCAACAAATGAATCCATTGTCCACTACACTACTAGTTGTTGACACTTGCATATTCCCAGATAGCCTTAGTACCCTTATGTAATACCACAAATCAGAGTAGCATAATGCATCATTAACAATATCCTCACGTGTTCCCTTTACCACAACTGGCAAGACCTGCCTGAAATCCCCTCCAAATAAAACAACCTTTCCACCAAATGGCTTATCACAACTCATAACATCTCTTAGAGTTCTATCAACCGCTTCATAGGCATATCAATGGGTCATAGGAGCCTCATCCCACAAAATAAGGCTCGACTGTCTCAATAACCGAGCAAGGTCACTTTGAACATGAATGTTGTAGGTGGATCGATTATTTAATTCTACTGGGATTTTAAATTGTGAGGGAGTTGTACGACCACCTGGTAAAAGCAAGGCAGCAATGCCACATGATGTTGTTGCCAATGCTATATGACCATCACTGTGCATCTTCGCAAGTAAACATTTTTATAGAAAAGTCTTCCCAGTCCCACCAAGACCATCCAAAAAGAATATATCCCCAGTATTTGTGTCAACAACATCCATAATTGCACTAAAGGTATTTCTTTGTCCCTCATTCAACATTCCCTCCATGGATTCAGAAACCCTACGTTGTTCGGATGTGTTGCAGCATATTCATCTTGCAAAAGGGGGTTAGTATGCATTATCAACAGTACACAGATCTTCAAGCATTCGCAAATAGTAGAGATCACCACAAGTAGGCGCCACAAAATACATCCGACCGTAATTATTCCCATGCTTCCTCCTAGTCCACATCTTACATTGTGCATTCCACACCCAATACACTGGAAAGTCTTGATAGTAGCGAATAGTCCTAGCCTCTGGATGAATAAAATGCACACAAACCATTCAGTAAGAGTAGTTTTTTGGAGGTTTTCATTTTGCACAACATCTAGTATACTATATGTATCTTGAAATACCACATAGTTCTCACCAGGTAAGTGCACCTACAAAAAAGGTATATTAGGCTTTTCATCGTGCAATGTATAATCATAGATTTTCCAACATGCCTCAGAGGCAAAAACATATCATGCATCCAAATAACTTTGAATCTCATCCACCTTGTGAACATTGCCACCATTTCGTGCTGAATCAACCCCAATAGAAAATTTGATGGTTGCACGGTCATGCCCCTTGTACACATACTTATACAAATACTTAACAGTCACAACTATCGAGCACACCTCCACATTTATATGTGCATTGTATTTGTTACTCAAGAAAGGATTATATGGAACAATCCATGGATTATCAATAACATTACCATTTATGATCACAGAGTTTCCATCGTCTCGTCTTCGATAAATGGGATAGCTAGAACTATCAACCGTTGTCATGTCCACTAATTTTCGTGGGTAGTCTATAGTACATCTACCCTTATCCATGCAGGGACTCTTGGGGTCCAATCCTCTGCAAGGGCCATGAATGTTGCACTTTGAAATTGCCTCAAATAAGGCTGGAAACTTAACTCTATCGGTAACTTAGCACAAATTAGTCAATCGTAGTGACATGCTTCAGAAGATTTGAAAGACCGCTCTGAACTTAGCAAAGTATGAGAATGTGGTAGTCCCCCTCTTTTGGAATTCAATCACAGTAACATAGCTTGCAACCTTTCCAAAGAGGTCCTTCCACAACAATGTGTACATTAAATCAGCATATTTTTTTTGAAACACACGAGCAGTCAAATCTAGACGGTCATAAGCACTTTGCCCAAGCAACAAAGTATTAGTTATCTCCAACCACTATAAAAAGGTCATGTTTCCCCTTGCATCACACTATAGCCATGGTATCCTGATATAATTGATACATGTGCCTTGGCCCACCCGTGAATGACGATAGTAAAACTATCCTCTTGCCAACAGAGGCACCAACAATCTACATTTGCCCATTATCGTTTGCCCCCACCATGTCTACCAAGCCTTTGTAGGCCTCCGATCACAACACTAATTGATTCTGGCAACACCAAGTTAACCTGCACTACTCTATACTACAATAATCACAAACAATAAACTGTTGCAATAGTTGACCACCACGCAATATGCACACCTCAATATCTTTGCGCACCTGAAGACGGAATGCATGAAACTGCATTTGGGTAACACAATTTTTGTTGGACAATTCATATATATTAACAAGAAAACTGACATTACTGTAGGGAACCTTTACATGCCAACCATAATCTCCCATAGGAAAAAGAAGGACATATAGCATTGATATATATGCTCTATGCAAGTTTGAAATAGCAACACATCAACCACCCCAAGTATAAACACGAATATCTCGACAATCAAGAGTATCCTCGTCACCCTGCCCTGGCATGATAGCTACAAGGTTAATCTTAATAAGATTAAACCTCATTATTTCTAAGTATGCTAATGTGGAAAAATGCATTGCAGGTCTATGCTGGGGTTGATTTGAGACCTGCAGGAGAGCTTAAATTGGTTGATGGGGCGATTAATTCCTTATTTGGAGCACCCATATCTCGAGCAAAAATATCATTAGGGGAGGCTTATCTGGTGGAGCAAGGGATATAAAGTAATTGAGCAGGAAGATGGCACCTTTGTGTGGGAAATTAAAGTTTTCTGCCATCACTGTTTACAAATCTTGACAAGTATCCCTGTTGAGTTTAATGAAGAAGGTGCGATGGAGCCGTCAGTTCATCCTCTAAATATGTTGAACTTTGACTATCATAATTACGAATAGGGGAGTTCTTGATGGCTGGCTGTGTAAACCCATTATGGACGTATACATTATATTTTGATGGAGCGTCCCGGGGCCCTAATAGGAAAGGAAGTGTTGGAGTAGTTATCTGAGATCCCTGACATAGAGTTACAATGAAATTAGCTGCTTACCTCGGGGTAGGATTTACTAACAACATGGCGGAGTATAAAGCCTTGATTATGGGACTGAATATTGCCAAGAAATGTGGCATTAGGTGGTTGTTAAATAAAAGGAGATTCCCAGCTGATCTTAAATCAACTCAATAGGACATATATAGTCCGGAATCCTCTCCTTCGTATGTATCATCGAACTGCTATAACCCTACTTGATGAATTTGAGAGCATATCTCTTCAGCTGATTCCACGTTATTGGAATCAATTTGCGGATTCTTTAGCTAATTATTTTGCTTATGAAGAGGACCTCTTTTTCAACTGTGGTCCTAGTCTGGATGTCGCCATTGATAATGAGACATGACTTGGTCGCTTGTGGGGGATGTTATCAGACCACGTGTTATATGGCAGGCGATGGTTGATATGGGTAATGCAAAGAGTAGCCAAGATCCATCTACCGTTGTTATCCTGGACCCATAGGTTGATCCGACGACATGTTATGCGTATGCCTCTTGCTATATATGTAGGAGGTATGGGCCATAATTTGATGCATTTAGCTTAGGGCTGTGAGCCCTATTTTTCCCCTTGGAATGGAGTGTATTTGCATATATTTGCCTTCTTCCAAGGAGGGATTTCTATTAGCTGTTTTGTCTAATTTCATTAGGCCAAGAGGGCCAGTTGTTTTCAGGTTTTAATGATCTATTTCTTTAGGCCAAGAGGGCCAGTTAGTTCGCAGTGAAATGTGCTATTTCTTTAGGCCGAGAGGGCCCTATCTCTGTTTGGTGCAAGTACGTTTAATGCTTTGCTGTTTTAGGGATTGCGCCATACAGGTTGACGAAGTCGTTGGAGGGAGCCTTTGCTGCGAAGAAGCTTCTTGTGGCCATTCCAGGTGGTTTCGTCCCCTTTTTTAGTTTTTCCCTTAAGCAATTAATAATATATGTGTGGGTGAGGATTACTTTCTTTTGTTTGTTGGGGAACAACACTCAAGGTATGAAGTCCCAAGTTTAGGTTAGGTATGTCTGGGGGAGGTGTGAGTAGTCATTGCCTCTTGTCAGGCATTGTCAGGCATTGAAAGACCTGTTTTAGATGGGAGTTCTAGTGACCCTGTTCTGCCAGCCTGCTAGGCAGCTGTTCTAGGGGTTCTTGTTAGTTGTGAGGCAGTTAGAGAAGCCTCTTAAAATAATGATGGAAAGAGACAAAACCGTACAGATTTGAAAGACAATATATGAATATATGGATGTGTGTAAAAAGGGCTTTGACCCCTATAAAAATAGAAAAGGAAAGAAAGAAAATTCCTTGAGCTGTTGTTCATCGCCTTGTGAAGGCCTGGTAGGTTCTTGGGTGTTGAGTGTTGAAATGACTTGTTTTTTGGCTGATTTTTGTTGTTTTTGAGAGCTGAATGGTTGATTTTATGAGATGATTGATTGGTTTGGAAGTGGTTTGAGAGTGTTTTGGATGATATTGATTGTGTTTTGGAAGCTCATGATGTTTATCAGTGGGGATATGTGGTTCTGTGATGTTCTGATAGGTTCTGATTGGTTCTGTATACCTTCTGTTTTGGTCTGTTTTGTTTTGATTGTCTTCTGTAAGGAGGAATGGAGTATTGATTGATGAAGATTGAGATCTTGTGAAAGTTTATTGAATGGTTTGTGAGAGTTTGGAATGGTTTGAGTATGAGTTATGTGGTTTTGATGACCTTTTGTAACCTTTTGTAGGTCTTCTGTAGAGCTTTTGTTTCTGTTCTGTTCTGTTCTGTACTGTAGCTGTTCTAGTACTGTTCTATGACTGTTCTGTATGCTTCTGTATGTGTTCTGATGGATGAGAGTGTAGCTTGGAAAAGTTTTCTAGCCTTGGAAAGAGGTGAATACAAGTGCAAAAGAGTTGAAAGAAGTGAAAGAAGTAGCTGCTGAAGACTCAAGTGAAGACTAGAGTGAAGTGACAGTAGTGAGCTATGAAAGGACACTGTAGTGGCTCTGGTGACTCTTCATATCAGACATACCTCTTAGGAGGGGTATCCACGACCTAAGAAGGATTATTGAGAGTGATTTTGGGAGATTGTAGTGAGGATATGATGTATTATTGATGGAGAGAGAGAGAGAGTCAGAGATAGCCAATTCTGCTGAAACAGAGTGATTGTATATGAAAGATTGAGAGAGAAGACTATGAAGATATTGAAGATGAATACTATGTGATGTATTTCCATTCAAAGATGGTGTATTCCTTTGCTTTCTTTGTTCTATTGATGGATTTTATGAAGATGTTGAAGAATATGGTTGATTCTATCAAATCCGTGGGAGATCTACATGATGTTGTATGAAGATTTGTTGTGCCTGGTGTTCTTTTCTTCATTGTGATCATATGAAACATGATAAACAAGCTTGTTGATGTTACAAGATAGATTTTCTTGCAAGAGAATTCCCTTTTTCCTTGGTGTTCCTCTTGGGGCTCCATGTTTTTGGTGCGCAGCCGGGGAAGCTTGCCATCAATAAGCACCAGAAGAGGCTGAAAATGAAGGAAATGGCATTGCCAAGAAGAGAAGAATTCAATGGATGTTTGTAAAGTTCCTTCTTCCACTGAAGAGTTGGAATTTCTCATAATTAAAGCCACTTTCCACAAGAAGTTCATCCCACAATGGCGGAAACACATCACCATCACGATGCATGCTCTATGTGGTGGACAATTTCCTCTTTCTGTTGAAGCAGCAGAAACTTGCATCTTGGTGGCAAACTGTTTGGGAACAAACTGAAGAGCAAAAACAGAGAGAATGACCATCCATGGAAGATTTGGCATTCATTGAGAAGTTTCCAGACAACATCAAGTGGGAGATTGTGAAGAAGCTTCAGGAGTCTTAGTCTGTAGAGGTTCACAAAGACAAGAAGGAAAAGAGTTGGAATTTGTTCGTGGATGCTCAACAGCAAGATATATGGGATGCTTGGTGTACTGATAATCTTCTATTTGTTCAATTGGCAACCCACTGGAAGTTGGTAGACAGAGTGTTTTTCACAACATACACTGTTGAAACTATCAGAAGTTGGCATTACTATGATGATGGCACCGCCACAATGCTCAAACGTATGCATTTTGACACCTTCAGAACCGAATACCTTCCTCTGTGCAATGGAATGAAAGCAGAATTCAGGGACGTTGAAAAGAAAGAAGTAGAAGAAATGTTGGCAAGAAAGTCCTCCAGAGACTGAAGCCTTCTGTTAACCCTCTGTGGAGCACTAACAACATAGTGGAGCCAACCCCCTGATGAATGACGCAATAAAGAGGCAAGCGTTAGAACGAGTCCAGAGGTACGTGAAAAGAGAGAAAGCAAAAATCAGAGTCGAGAACGAGCTCACAGCAGAAGCCGCCTTTGACGCCCTTGCGGAACTATTTACAGAAGTCCCAATGGCACATCAAGCCCTTCCTCCTCCTCTGCTGAAGGTCCACTTCCAAGCCAGATCCATCCTGGAAATATTGATGACAGGCCAGCGAATGTAGTTCCATTGCGAGTTTTTAAGGGAGAGTACAATGAAGACCCCGATCTTCATGTAGCAGAGTTTATGGTAGCATATGTGGCTAACAATGCCAGAACCCCTGAGCATTGGTTGGCAATATTCCCCGCCACTTTCAAGGGCGCGGCGTTTCAGTGGTATGAGAGACAAGCAGGAGGAACTTTTGGCACATGGGACGACCTGAAGTTGGCCTTCCTCACTAAATTCAGGCGTGAAGGTTTTGAAGAGCGGATGCGAGAGGAATTTATGAACCTAAGTCAGTCCTCTGGAGAAAGAGTGTAAGCTTATGTCTCACGAATGGAATCCATCCTGAAGAGATGGACTAACCATAATCTAGATGATGGCATTCAAAAGGGAGTGTTTCTCAGAGGATTACAGCCAGAAGTCCGTAAGTTTGTGGAGCTGCAAAGACCAGCCACCCTGCAAGCTGCAACAGAAGGTGCAAGACTGTACGATGAAGTGGAAGCTAGATTAGCGATGAATCCAGGAAGAGGAGTCCTACCTCCTCTGATGCCAGGAATGATGTATCCACCAAATGCAGTCCCAGGGACTGTCCCCTACCCTTACCAACAGATGCCCCCAGTATCACACTACAGTGCACCAAATCCACAGTGGCCACAATCCATGCCTCAAATGATGGTGCAGCCACAACAACAATGGTCCCAACGAATTTCCTCAATGCCAAATCAGCAGCAACAGTGGAATCCTACCAACTGGAGTCAACAGCCAACAGTTCAAACAGGAGCTCTAAATCAGAACAAGAACAAAGATCCCTCTGCACCAGCCCAACCTATTTATGCAGTGATTACAGAGACTCCTCAAAACCCTCCTGCTAGTATCTCCGGAGGAGAAAGCTTGAAGGATTACTTATCCAACTCAGTTGCAAACATAAAAAAGGAGTTGATGGATGTGATTACAGAACAACTCTGGATGGATTCAACAAATACAACCAAGTCCAAATCGCAGAAGAGGACCAATCCAAAACAACCTTCACCACAGAATGGGAGACCTACGCTTACCGAGTGATGCCATTTGGACTCTGCAATGCCCCTTCTACTTTCCAGCGAGTCATGATGGCAGCATTTCAAAATCATCTGCACGATTTCATTGAGGTATATTTGGATGACTTCTGTGTCTATAGTTTGATCCGTGAACACTGGGAACACCTGGAACAATGCTTTGATCGATGCCGGGAGTATGGGATTTCCCTCAACCCCGACAAATGCATCTTTGGGGTCTCTTCCAGAGTTCTGTTGGGCCACATTGTCTCTGCACAAGGGATATCAACAGACCCTGCAAAGATTGAAAAGATCGCAGCTCTGACAGCACCCACCAACCTCAAACAGTTGAGGGGATTCTTAGACCATGTGGGTTACTACAGAAGGTTCATAGCTCATTTTGCAGCAAAGGCAACCTCCTTGCACAAGCTTCTGAGGAAAGATGCAGAGTTTACTTGGATGGAAGAATGTGACAAAGCCTTCCACACTCTGAAGCAGTGTCTGATTGAGGCACCCGTTCTGCAACCTCCTGATTGGACGAAAGAGTTTCATGTACACACTGATGCATCAATTGAAGGCTTAGGTGCTGTCCTTTGCCAGAAGGGCTCCTCGAAGCTGGATCAACCGATCTATTATGCAAGCCGAAAAGTCACTGATCGAGAACGGAACTATATAGTGACAGAGTTGGAGTGCTTGGCAATGGTGTTTGCCCTAGAAAAGTTTCGCCATTACCTCCTATCTACCCACTTTAAATTTTATGTGGATCATGAGGCCCTGTCCTTCCTGATGAACAAAGCAGATGTGAAAGGACGAATGATGAGATGGCTCCTTTTATTCCAGGAGTTCGACTTTGAGGTGATTACTAAGCCTGGTCGTTCCCATGTTCTGGCTGATCATCTGTCGCGTATCCCCCAAACTGCAGACAAGGAGCAGGATGATCCAGACCTCCTTGATGCTTCCCTATTCCTGGTAGAAACTGTAACTCCCTGGTATGCAGACATTGCCAATCTGTTGGCAACCCAACAGTACCCTCCTGGCATTTCTAGTCGGGAGAGGAAGAAGCTTATGCTGGAATCAGCCCCCTACACCTTGTTAGGCGGTGCACTGTACAAGAAAGGCAAAGATGAAGTGCTCCGAAGATGTGTTGCAGGAAATGAGATTGGGATTGTTCTGAAGGCTTGCCATGACGAGCCATGTGGAGGCCACTTTGCAGGAGAAGCTACAGCCAGGAAGGCTCTGCTAGCATGATATTGGTGGCCTACCATTCACAAGGATGCCTATGATTACTGTAAAAGATGTGATGCTTGTCAGAGAATGGGGAAACCCACCAAGACAAGTGCCATGCCACTGCAACCTATCCTTCCCTTAAAGCCGTTTGAGAAGTGGGGCATCGACTTCGTAGGTCCAATCGATCCTCCTACCAGAAGGAAACAGAACCGATACATCCTCGTATGTACGGATTATATCACAAAGTGGTGTGAAGCTAAAGCCCTCAAGCGGGATGATGGTAACAGCGTGGCCCTGTTCATGTACGAGAATATCATCACCCGTTTTGGCAGTCCCTTAGAGCTGGTAAGTGACAGAGGCACTCATTTCCTTAACAAAGTCATGGAAGAATTGACAGAGTTGTATAAGATCCGCCATCGCAAGTCCACTCCTTATTACCCCAGAGCCAACGGCCAAGTCGAAGTCACCAATCACATCCTCTGCTCGATTCTGACAAGAACAATTGCTGCACATCGTCGTGATTGGGATGATCGACTTACAGAGGCCCTCTGGGCGTACAGAACCTCCCATAAAGCAGCAACAGGACAAACACCCTTCCAACTAGTGTATGGTACAGAAGCTGTTTTCCCTGTTGAACTGGAATTACCCTCTTTGAGAGTGGCTATCAAAGAGCGTTTGGGGGACGATGATTCATTGCAACGCCGTCTCCTGCACCTGGAATGTTTGGACGAAATTCGTAGGATGGCTCTCCAGTGCATGGAAGCCACGCAAGCTCGACGTAAGGCTTACCATGATAGCTTCATCAAGCACAAGGAGTTCAAAGAAGGTGATTTGGTCCTAGCCTATGATTCACGATTTGGCAAGTTTCCTGGCAAGCTTCAACAGCGGTGGATGGGCCCATATAAGGTACTTGCCGTCAACCCTAATGGCTCTGTCCAAGTGCAGACCATTGATGCCTCTGATGATCCCTTTTTGATCAATGGATATCGCCTGAAGAAGTACTTCCCTCCTTAGGGATCTTGACAATTACGGTCACTTGATCTTTTCCCTCATTGGCACGGCACTGTACTTCTTATGCTGCTACTTCTGATAGCCGTTCTTCAGTCACTCCTAATGAGGTGGACACAACTCTCTATTCCCTCAAACCCCCCTTCCAGCCGTGATCTCTTATCCTTTATTTTCCACCTGCGACAGTGGCGAGGTTGGTTCTGACAAATGGTCTTTCTACCATTCCCTTACTCAATTCGAGAAGAGAAATTTTTTTTTTATACATATCGGTCATGGGAGAAAAGGACTTAGGTCCTTGTCATGCCGACCTATTCTTCGAGACAAGGTGGAAACACCCTCGGGAATAGGGGAAAACAAACAAAAAATTTAAAAAAAAAGAAAAAAAGGGAAAAAAAAAAGAAAAACAAATCTATTATGAGAGAAAAGGAAGTAATTCCCTGTCATAGCAGGCCTGGTTCCAAGAAAAGGTGGCACACACCCTTGGGCAAGAACCTGGCTGTGGAAAAGGTGGTAACACCCAGCAGTCCAGAAAGTAGATTCATCACTTGAAATTTCCAGGATCCAATTCTGAAGCTGCCTCCCTTGGTACGCTGTGTCCTGGGTCTCTCTGCAAAGTGCCTAACTGACCTCTAGCAGAGACGACATGTTCTATCTAACACAACGTTTGATTTGATGGCTACCTCCCTGGGTACGCCTCTTCCACAACTGATGACGCGATCTTTATCGACAAACAATCAAGTGACGTGAGCTTTCATCCTAACCGGATGGGGACGTGAGTATGGGTTGCCCTCTATAATTATCCACAGAGTGTGAGACAGAGGGTGGGGCGAGAGACCAGTCTTTTCCCTTCAAATCAAATGAGAGGTGAGTAGTGTGAATGAAGTGTTGCACGCACGGGATGGGCCTCTCAATGCACAAAGCACAATTTGTTTCTGTGCACTGCACCATAAGGCTCCCTGGCCTTCCTTCTCGCATCGTATGCCGACACAGGGCGGGATGCACAGTTGCACCATCAAATGCGCACAAGGCATACAACCTTTGCACAAGTGACCGTGAGAATTACATCAATGAGTTTCAGGACATGGTTGCCCTCCTGTATCTATCAACAGAGCGTGAGACAGAGGGTGGGCTGAGTGTGACTGGAGTTTCTTCAATCAATTACCGAGAGGTGAGATTGAGGGACGTTACGACACTTGGAGTCAGGTATGTTCCCGTTTCCCTATGTACCCACGGGATGGGTCTTTGCCGTCATCACAGGACACATCACCCTGTTCTGTACACTGCACTGTAAGGCTCCCTTGCCTTCCTCCTTGCACTTATGCCAGACAGGTTGGACGCACTAATGCACCATCAACTGTGCACCCTGGCATACTTCCTCTGCACCATTCCCCTGTCGATTCCTAAACCAGGTATGCGATATGGGTTTCAATCCTTATTCCTCGAGTGATATTAGTTATGGGGCGAGTGATTGTTCTTTCATTCCATTTGAGTGACTGTGAGTTGAGTGCAATATCCCTCATCATCGACAAATTTCCTGCGCTTCCTTCCACCAGCTACCTCCCTGGGTGCTGCCGCGTGGTCCCTGCCATGAAGGACGTGTACAGAGACGATGCCTTAGTACCTCCAGCAGCCGACAACAACACCGGACGTGCCATTGACAATCACCCTTGATTCTCAAACAACATGGGCCAAGTTTTTCTAACCCTACAACTTCTGTTTCTCCGTGACGTTCATGTTTTAAGTGTGGGGACGCTAGTGGATGGTCTGTGGCGTGGTCCTAGGTCCCTGTTGTTCGGTTAACCCTATCCGTTAAGGTCTTAAGTGTGGGGACGCGTCCTTGCGCGTCTACATTGCATACCTTTCTGCATATGCCTTAACCTGCTCATGCCTCTCTACCATGACTTGCTTTTACCCTAATGGGGTCCCTTCCCACCCACCCATTTATGTTCCACCCACCCTTGGGGCTGTTCCCTTGCAGTTTTCCTTCATTCCTTGCTTTTGAGGACCTGCTAGGTGAATGTATCATACGTTCACCGAAGTCCAAATCCAACCTTATCGCCCTATTCCTCCTTTTGAACTGATCATTTTTCCTTTTTACCTACCCCTGTTTCGGTGCACGGTTTTTGAGTTATTAATTTTTGAAGCATTTTGCGCAAATTAGCCGATTTTCCATGTGAACATGCTTTGCTTGCTTCGGAACCGTGATCTGATGTCATAGACCTGACAATCACCTTTCCCCTGACATTTTTCCTTTTTACTTCGAGTCATTCCGATACACGGTTTGTCCAATATTAATTTTCCGGTTTTTTACGATTTTTTCGTGCGTCTTTTTGACATTTTTCCATGTGAACCTGCCCTGTTTGCATCGGAATTCCACTTTGATTTGACAGCCGTGTTCTCAGTGTCTTTCCCTACCTTTTTCCTTTTTCCTCCACCCTTTTTTGACTTCCGGATTTTTACTTATTAATTTTTCAGTGAGTTTTCGGGTGTATTTTTGGAGTTTTTTGCATGTGAGCCCCTCCTACTTCCACCGGAACTGCGGTTTAACATGATAACCCTGTGCCACTCCTTCCTGCGGGCATTTTTTCTTCTTACTGCATGCCATTCCGGCGAACGGTTCGTCCAATATTAATTTTCGATCCCATTTTCGGGTTTTTTTTTGGGTTTTTTCCATGTGAACGCGTCTTATCTCAGTCAAAATTATGTTTTGATGTGATAGGATTGTCGGGCACATCTTTCTGTGTAGTTTTTCTTTTTTCTGCACATCATTCCGATGCACGGATTTTCTGATATTAATTTTTATTGCATTTTTTGGTTCGTTTTTTGTGTTTTTTGCACATGACCACCCTTTACCCCTCCTGGAACCTCTGTCGCATATTTTCCCTGTCTTCCACCTGCCGTCCTGCCCACTTTTTGTTTTTACGTCATTTTTTTTTGACGTCCGGATTGGGAGTTATTAATTTTTCTTTATTTTTATGAGTATTTACGCGCTCCGTCCCGCGCGTGAATGCGCCCTTTTTCAATTTTACGCGCCTTAACGCGCCCCGGTCGTGTCCGCGTGCTCCGTCCCTGCATCCAGGCGCCCTTTCCCTCCCGTCACCGCAAATTTTTTTACCCCTGCCCCGCGCATGCGCGCGGGACAGGGGCGTCTCACCTCTCCTTTTGTTTTCCTTTTTTTTACAAATTAATTAATTAATTAATTAATTTATTTTTCTTCACCCTCCCCTCTCCCCAACGGACACCCTCTCCCCCCCTCTCAACTGCCCTCTCCTCTCTCCTCCCTCTTTCTCTCTCTCTCTCTCTTTCTTCCTCCCCCCTGTCCTGCTTACCCCGCCTCCTTCCTGCTTACCCCGCCTCCCTCCTTTCTTCTCCCCGCCCTGTTTTCTTCCGCCCCCACCTCCCTTCTTCCCCAACCTCCCCTTCTTCCTCCCGCCCCGCCTCCCTCCTTCCTTTCTCCCCCCGCCTCCTTGCTCCTTCCCCCCGCCTCCCTCCTTCCTCCCCCGCCCTGCTTCCCCTCCTTCCCTCCTTCCCACGCTTCCCCCCCATCTCCCCCGTCTCCTGCCTGCCCTCCGCCCTCCGCATTCTCCTCTGCCGCCCCCGTCCTCCCTTCTCTCTTGTCCTGCCTCCTCCGCCTTCTCCCCTGCCCTGCGCCGCCCTCCGCCTCCTACTCCAGGGAACGCCGCCCGCCAGTCTCGCTGATTACGCCGCCCGCACCTGCTCGTTGCCGAACCGCTGCCCTGTTGCCGCCAGCCGCAGGAGCCGCTGCCGGATCGTCGCCGTCCGCCACGCCTCTGCCAGATGCTGCCACCAGTCGTAGCCGCCGTCCGCCCGCTGCCGAGCCGTCGCCGCCAGCCGAGTAGCCACCGCCGCCGTCGCCGCTGTGCCGCCCGCCCGCCGCCAGGCGCCGCCATCTCCTCCTCCTCCTCCTCCTCCTCCCCCTCCCCTTTTCCTGCAGGTTTGTTCCTTTTCTTTTTTTTTTCTTTTTTCTCTTTAATTCATGTTAATTAACACTAACCCTAGTTAGGTTAGTCAACCTAACCCTACCCCACCCCACTAACCCTAGTTAGGTTAGTCCACCTAACCCTACCCCACCCCACTAACCCTAGTTAGGTTAGTCCACCTAACCCTACCCCACCCCACTAACCCTAGTTAGGTTAGTCCACCTAACCCTACCCCACCCCACTAACCCTAGTTAGGTTAGTCAACCTAACCCTACCCCACCCCACTAACCCTAGTTAGGTTAGTCAACCTAACCCTACCCCACCCCACTAACCCTAGTTAGGTTAGTCCACTTAACCCTACCCCACCCCACTAACCCTAGTTAGGTTAGTAACCCTAACCCTAACCCTAACCCTAACCGTAATCGTAACCCTAACCTTAACCCTACTTAGGTTAACTAACCCCCTTTAGGTTAGTCTCCACTGACTTAGTCCCCCTAACTGACTTATCTGACTTCACCTAGACTAACCTAGTTCCCTTTGACTAACCTGACTTGACTTAGTCAGACTTACATGACTTACACAGACTAACATGACTTAGCTGACTTAATTTGACCTTACTTACCAGACTAAGCTGATTTTCTTGATTTACCTGATTTACTTAATTTATAAATTAATTTCCACCTCATAAAAATTCAAAAAAAATTATAAATATTCCCTTCGCTTTTTGCCAATTTTTGAAATTTGTCAGCTGGAAATTTCCAACCCCAAAATTTCTGAAAATTAAATATTTCCCAATTTATCCCAAAAATTACCAATAAATGTCAAAAATTCATTTACAATTAGTAAAAAATTCTTAAAAAATTCTAAAAAATTCCCCTTATCCCCCTTGACCATTTTTCATTTATTTTTCACTTTAAAATATTTTCATACATGGTACCCCTATTAAAAAAAAAAACTCCAAAAAAAAAAACAAACACCAAACCCAAAACGAACCATCCATAATAGTCACTTAAAATTCAAATTTAACTTTTTAAAAAACAACAAACACAAATAAACCAAATAAACGAAACCACCCTATAACCCCACCATAACCGCACCTAAAATATAACCCCCCTCCCATCCACAATAACTACTTAAAAATTCATTCCAAATCAACAATCCCACTAAGGTGTTGTCTTTGTTGTTTCGTCAGTGGTCTTTACTTTTCTTTTACTGGATTCACTTCTTTTGGGGGACTCTTCCGTGCGCATTTAGGCATTACATACACACCCCTTCCAGGTATTTATTTTATGTGCTTTATTTATTTTCATTTCCCCCTTAATCACAAATTAATTGTTAAAATAAACTATTTATTCACCCACAGTTTTCACGCGCATTTATGCTAAACACACAATTTTTTTTAATTAAAATAAACCCGCCGTTCACTTCGCACGCGCTACGTGCGCTACAGAGGCACTTTAATTTTTTATTTAAAATAAACCAGCCGTCACAAGAGCACGCGCTGGCAAAAAAGCGCTCCACATCACCTTAATTTGTAATCAATGAACTTGCATTTAGAGACCCAGTCTGGGTATCGAAGTCCGGGATTCGAATTACATCATAGTGTCATGTGAGATCTGGTTTCTATCACTGTTCTTCTGTAACCTTCTGTGAATCTTTAGTAGCTACTTCTTCACTTCAATTAGCTTGAATAGAGCTTCCATTCATCCTTTCCTAAAACAAAAACACTTCCCAAAACATCCATACATCCAATATAACACTCAATAGAAATGAACAGAACAGACCACAGAGCAATAGAAGTACAGAAAAATAGAACCACAGAACCTTACAGAAGATCAACAGAGGCCATAAAAACCAAACCAAAGCCAATTCAATCTTTCATAAACCTTTCAACACAACCTCAACCATCTCTCAAAACATTCATTCAACCATCTTAACTACCAAATTAGAAGAAAACATAAGAAAATCAGACCTTATAGAACCAAACAGAAAAAATTACAAAACCCTACAGAACAATATATCCTCATCAAAAACCATCAAAAACCCTTCAAAAATACTCAAACCATCCCAAACACTTCAAAGCATCTTCAAATTCAAACAATCCATCACAAAAAACAACCATTCAGCAACAAAAACAACAAAAAATCAACCCAAGAAAACATATCATTTCAGCACTCAACATAATATCCCCACACTTAGAAAGGAAGTGTTCTCGCGACCTCAGAAAAAAATGAATAAAAGCTCTAAGATCTGCTAAAAAGAATCTTCAATCCAACTTAAATCACCAGCTACTATCATGACCCCAACATGTCAGCTTCATAGAACGTGTATCTAAAATACGTATGAAAGGAAAACCAATAACACCAAAAACCATTCCAATACCATAAAACCAAAATAACTCAAACTATTAAAGGATATAAGAGTTCAACATCCCAATTCTCATTACGACCATGTTATAATCATCATTAGCAATCTTGACAGCTTCATCTTCATCAGCTCCTCACAATATAAAAAACAAAAAAAACCCAACACAAAATACTCATATACAAATATAATATGAATGGCACAAATCCCCAAAAAGTTGGAGAGAAAGAAGAAGTTTCCATTAAGAAAGAGAGGATACAATCATGAAAACCCTCCTACTAAGTAGGATGAAGGTATTTCTTCTTAAATTGCATACTAAATGTAAGACAATTTAAGGCTTTGTTCTCATCTACAAAGTACTAAGGTACATTTTGGAGGAACTGTAGACAACACATCCTTTCCAGTAAAATTATGAACCTAGTAGGGAGGGCCTCTGCAAAGTAATACAGAGTATCCATGTGAGCAATAGCTATATCCTCATTTGGATTAATCAACAGCTATGGGATACTCTTTCGAGTATTCAGGGTGGACTGCTGATGCATGAAAGCAAGATACCATAAAAAATGAGTTGCAATGCGAACAATGGTATCCCTAGAAGTAACATGTACTCTAGCAAAATGGAGGTAAGAGAACATGCTGCAGAGGTATCCCAAGACCCTGGAATAAAAGGCCAGTTAAACGCTGGTCCTATCACAGAATCACGTAGTGTCCATTGTCGTCGACGAAGTATGTCACTATCATACCCTAGTGTATCCATCACTGTTTGAGGAGGAAGGTTAATGTAATCGGATGGAGAGGGCAATGGAATAAAAGGGGAACATTGTAATGGAGGATATGATAGATCATAAAAGGAAGGTAAATGAAGGGATAAAGAAGGTGGAAAAGACGGAGAATACATCAAAAAGGTATGAAGGGATTCTGCCGAAAAAACAAAAGGAATAAGAGGGATGGTAGGTGGATAAACATGAATATAAGGAAATCCTGAAGGGGTAAAGGATAAGAGAGGAATGGTGTTAGGACTAGATGAAAGAAGAGAAACATAAAGAGGGAAACGATAAGACATGAGGAAATAAGAAAGAAGATCCGCAGGATCTAAGGGATAAATAGAACAACGAAAATTAAGATCTTGAAAAAATGACTCAGTAAATAACGGGTGATCAGCAATAAAGCTCAATAACTTAGATTGTAGAGGCTGGATATCAGATTTATGAAAAACATTTCTGAGTCGACGAGGCTCCAAAGCAACATCCTCCAAAGGTGGATGCCAAGCATGTCCCTTACACCAAAATGTCTGCTCATGATAGGTTCGCAAACTCTCTGCTAGCAAAAGCTCAACTGAGTGCACATATATCACTTGCAGATATTGATATCTGGCATAAACGCATTGGTCATGTTAATGTACAGCAACTTAAATCAATGCAAGCCCAAAATATTGTTGCAGGATTGCCTAAATTCAAGGTTACAGAAATGCATAAGGTATGTGAAGCCTGTCAATTTGGAAAACAGGCAAGGAAACCATTTCCTAGACATGTTCAAGAGAGTAAGAAGCCATTGGAATCAATTCACTCTAATGTGTGGACTACTAAAGCTGCATCTATTGGAGGCTGTCATTATTTTGTCACTTTTATTGATGACTATAGCAGAAAAGTTTGGGTGTATTTTATGAAAATAAAGAGTGAAGTGTTTGGGCATTTCAAAACTCTTAAAGGTATGGTTGAAAAAGAAACAGGCCTGCAAATAAAATGCCTAAGGTCAGATGGAGGGGGAGAGTACCTCTCAAATGAGTTTGCAAGGTTCTTGCAGGAGCATGGTATAAAGCAGAAATATTCATGCAGTCATATCCCACAACAAAATGGAATTGTAGAAAGGAAAAACAGGCATATTGGAGAGGTATCTCGTGCCATGCTCAACGAAAAAGACTTGCCAGATTTTTACTGGGCTGAAGCAGTTGCTACAGCAGTCTACATAATGAACAGGACTCCCACTGCAACAATACATGGGATGACTCTAGAGGAGAGGTATACTGGTAGGAAACTAGTATTTCTCATTTGAAGATTTTTGGTTGCATTGCCTATGTTCATGTGCCAGATGAGTTGAGATCCAAAAGCTGAGAAGTGCATCTTTATTGGTTACTCTTTGCAGCAGAAAGGGTATAGATGCTATAACCCTTCTACTCGTAAGTTTACAGTGAGTAGAGATGTTGTTTTTTATGAGATGAGTAGCTGGTATAAACCAGTAAATGTGATTGATGATGTAGATGCACAAAATGGTAATGCTGCACAGAATTCACAACAGCAGTCACAAAATCTTAGTGGACTTGGAGTGTCCTCTAGCAGTGGTTCGCATTCTTTGCCATGGACAGGCAGATTGAGATCAGGAGAATCTCCTCAAAACAATACAGATAGTGGTATGCAGGTTTCACGAAAAGGAAAAGAGAAGGTAGATCAGCCCATGTTTGATGTGAATGCAGGTCACTCTTATGTGGATGGTGAATCCAGTGGCTTAGAACAGAGCATTAATGATGAGTTGGGTATTCCTTCTATTGTTACACCTGGAGTAAGGAAGACCAGGGATGTTTTGAGAGCACCTGGGAGTGAACCTACTTTGCGCAGATCTACTAGAGCTAGGTATCCTGTGGATAGGATGAAATATAATGGATTTACAGCCATTCACTATGCCTATATGGTCAAAGTGATACAGGAACCAGAACCCACTTATTTTGAGCAAGCCATAGGAAATGAAAAATGGAAGAAAGCCATGGATGAAGAAATGGATGCCTTAGAAGCAAATACTACATGGGAATTGGTACCTTTGCCTAAAGATAAGAATGCAATTGGTTGTAAGTGGGTTTATAAGGTGAAACACAATGCAGATGGTTATGTGAATAGATACAAGGCAAGATTAGTAGTCAAGGGGTATGCACAAACATATGGCATTGATTATGAAGAAACATTCAGTATGGTTGCAAGGATGGCAACCGTAAGAGCAGTCATTGCTATGGCTGCATCAAAGGGATGGTCTCTACATCAGATGGATGTAAAGAATGCCTTCTTGCATGGTGATTTGCAAGAAGAGGTCTATATGGAGCAGCCACCAGGTTATGTGCATGCTGTTCATCCTGAGTTTGTTTGTAGGTTGAAGAAAGCCTTGTATGGCTTGAAGCAAGCACCTAGAGCATGGTCTGACAAGATAGGACAGTATCTTGTCACTATTGGCTTTCAGATTTCCAAGGCAGATTTCTCACTTTATGTGAGAAAAATAGAGAAAGGTATTATGCTACTTGTCATTTATGTTAATGATTTGATTATGACAGGTGATAGTGATGAAGATATCCTTTATGTGAAAATGCTATTGAAGCAGAAGTTTGAGATGAAGGATTTGGGAGAGCTGTGTTATTTCTTGGGCATTGAGGTGATTAGATCACCAAGTGGGATACTGCTCTTGTAGAGGCAGTATGGATTGGACATGCTGTCCAAATATGGGATGATAGGCTATAAGCCTATTTTAGTTCCTTTGAAGCAGAATGTGAAGCTGAGTGCAGATGCATGTGAGCTTTTGGAAGACCCTACTATGTACAGATGCATAGTAGGAAGTTTGATTTATATGACTATTACCAAGCCAGATTTGAGCTATGCTATTGGATTAGTAAGTCAATTTATGCAGGCTCTAAGGAAACTGCATTTGGATGCGGCTAGACGCATACTCAGGTATGTGAAGTCCACATTGCAGTATTGACTATTTTATGAGACTGGGGTTCAGATACAGTTGCATGGATACACTGATGCTGATTGGGCTGGTAGTATTTCTGATAGACGATCTACCAGTGGATATGTGTTCTCTTTTGGGAGTGCTGTAATCACTTCGAGCAGCAAGAAACAGCCTACAGTTGCCTTGTCGAGCATAGAGGCTGAGTACAGGGGTGCAGCAATGGCTGCATGTGAGGTAGCTTGGTTGCATAAGCTACTTTATGATATGCATCAACCTACAGATGGGCCAGTTGTCATTTATTGTGAAAACATGAGCAGTATACACTTGGCAAATAACCCAGTCTATCATGCTAGAACAAAGCATATTGAGGTGCATTATCACTATGTGCGGGAGAGGGTTTTACTAGGTCTTATTGATCTAGCTTATGTCAGCATAGAGGATCAGGTAGCTGACATATTTACGAAGACATTGGGCACAGAGAAGCTGCGTAAGTTCAGAGACCTGCTTGGTGTGCAGGAATTGGGATTGAGCTCGAGGGGGAGTGTTGAGATATCAAGCTCCACTCATGATATGCCAGGGTGAACGTTGTGCATTTATGTCACCGACTTGTTAGCTACAGATGCGGTTGGTACACTACCCATGAATAATAGCTAGATGACAGCTATCCTTATCTACTCTAGTTCGTGGCTCAGTTAGTATGCCACCTTAGTTAGTTGAGTTTGGTTTGAGACCCATATATAGGGTTCTTCTATTTCTCTGTACTTGAGTTCTTTTGGCTTACACAACTAAGAAGAGGAAAACTATTTTTAGCCTCCACCTTTGTGTGTATTCCCCCATTGTGTAAGTGAGAAAGCTACAAGTGAGATTCCTTTCTTCTTTCCCACAATCTTGACACTAAGTTCATAAAGCGTTGCGATGAGTGCTAAAGGACTAAAGTTCTTACATGAAAGGATAAGATGGAGTTGACCCCTATCATTGCACGGCAACCCTTTGAGAAATGGGGAGTCAACTTCATTAGAACCGTTAGTTCCACAGCACAATACTCATAGGCTAGATACATCATCATAGCAACTGAATATCTCACAAAATGGATCGAGGCATGAGCAACCAGGAATAACCATGCTAGGACCACAGTGAATTTCTTGTGGAAGCAAGTTATATCACGATTTGGTTGCCCTATTGAATTAGTAAGCGACCAAGGCACTTACTTTTTCAATGAGGTGATTGCCCACTTGCTCTCAACCTTCTTGGTCATCCACATGAAATCCTCACCCTACTATCCTCAAGCTAATGGGCAAGCAAAATCCATGAACAAGATCTTAGTCAATGTCCTTACGAAGGTAGTTTCTACCTCGCGAAGTGACTGGGACAACAAACTTCTGGCAGCATTATGGGCTTATCGAATGGCCTATAAAACGGATGTGGAACAGACGCCCTTTAGGCTGACCTACGGGACTGAGGAAATCTTGCCATTAGAATTCTTTGTCTCTAGCTTGAGGATAGCAGTGCAGGAGAGATGGGAAGGGAAGGAAACTTGGACCAACTACCTCATGGAATTGGAACGACTCACTGAGACTTAGCTCCTAGCCACCGACACCCTAATTTGTGAGAAAGCATGATGGAAGATGTGACTTGATAAGCACATCAAACAACATGACTTTGAGTAGGGAGACCTTGTTTTGCTCTACTCGATAAATGGCCACAAGAAGAAAATGAAATTTTGAGGGTTGGGACCTTTTCAAGTGCACACCATTAGTAGGATGGGCGACATAGAACTTGAAACCCTTGAAGGTGAGGGCATAGGCTTCTTTAATGGCAGTTGCATGAAGAAGTACTACCCTCCCACACACCCACTATATGAGCTCCCTATGCTAGAAGCCCCTGTCAATGTCCATGTAGCCACCATCACCAAACTAGAGGACGAGGATGAAGAGGTAATAGCACCAGCATACCTATGCATCATGACCATCACCTGATGCACACACACTTTTGAGGTCTCGATTGACGAAGGAGCTAACTTCAATGTCTTGACTCATGCTCATTGGACCCTCATTGGTCAACCACAATTACAGCCCACCAATGCTAAACTTAGCCCATTCGAGGGAAAGCCATATGTACTCCTGGGGAAGTGCAAAATCGTAGTCTCTTTCGAGTCTGAGAGCCTATCAGTCATCTTCTATGTATTGCCAAGCACGAAGGATGCAGGTCACAAATTGATGTTAGGACGCACTTTCAAGAAGCAAGCACACTGCAACATAGATTACGATTTGCATCGTATTCACCTTGTCATTGGAAATGTTTGAATTAGGACAGCTTTTAGCAAGGGTAGTGAGGCTCCACTCAAGCCTATTATGCCATCGATAGTGCTACCTAGGACCAAGGCTAGGGAAGGGGGTCGTGACTCATCACAACCCACCTAGACTACAAAACCACCACCAACAAAGGCCATCTCCAAAGCCATAGAGCCCACGCTTAAATGGGCACCAAAGCACCAAAAGTGACCTACTCATAGCTAGCAAACCCTTCCCCACAAGGCCAACAACTATCATTCAAGACCTAAGAAACCAACACAATGCTATCAATGTAAGTGCACCATCAAGCCGTGATGGATTCGCAAAGATCTATTGTGAGCCCAAGGATACTATGAAGGAAACACATACATATGGGTGCCCAAGAAAAGAAATCCTAGAGGCATAGCCCAACCAACCACGACCATCGCTTGCCAACCCATCTCCAGAAAGCCACACTCCTGCTAAGTCAGGGAACAACTAGAAAACCCAAGTTGCAAAGCTTGTAGAACCCGCGACGGTTGGGGTCGAAAAACCCCAACCAATCTATTGACCCAAACAATAGCTTAATACCCTGGGATCATCTAAGTCTAAAGAGCTTGGCACCCTAGTGGCTACACAAGAAGAGGGCAATGCACCATCTATGCCAGTGGAGCTACCCTTAGTACCCTAAATCAGCATTGGACACATGGATCATACTACGGAGCTACCCTTAGACACACCATTGTCAAGTCCATTGCCACTAGAACTATCACTATCTAGCCCAATTCCATCGCAACCACCAGCCGGTCTTAGACCTTCCTACGAGAGCGACATTCGTTCCTAACGGTCTCCAAGGACCTTGATGAGAATATGGGAGATGACTTGATGACTTGCATCAAGCTCTTGGACAAGACTTTCACCACATTCGCTAAGAGCTATGAAAGACTTGACCTTAGCTTGCTTGATGAACCCCTTGCCTATGATGTTCATTCTTTATCCTGCACTTGGGAAGAATACGAGTTCATAACTATAAAATCTCCCAAGGTCGCAAAGGAGTTGATCAATAATGGTGAAATCTCAAAAGATCACGTGCTCATCAGATGGCTAATAACATCATACTGCAAGCCCCAAAGGCCTGCGTCACCCGCTGAGCTTGAGGAACTCACTCGCCTCACTGAATTTGACTCATTTTTCCTTTAAAAATGGTGTCACCTATGTCTCCAATGGGTGAAACAAGGTTGCCAAGTAATGACTAATGCTGAGCAGTGATATGCATTAAAACAATGGAATATGACCCAACTTACATAACACCAACCTCTTTCAAGGTCTTGGCCATCACTCGAAACAAACACCTAGACGACCAGGTCTTGTCCCACCCTTACATTGATCACATCCTTACGGAAGAGGAACTACATGTGACTAGCTTCATTAACTCGGGTGATTTTCAAATTGATGTCCTAACTTACATTACCCAAGTATGCATTAGCCCTCGTAATCTTGATCGTCATTCCCACTTGGAATACAACCCAGATTTCTACAATTGGCTTATGCCAAAGTAGATAGCACCATACAGCTCTTAAATGCCCTTCCCTCTCCCATGCCCAATACTAGGAAGGATTCTCATCATTTCTCGAGGAGGGTAAGGTGAAGGTGATTAAGTAAACATAGGCAAGAAGGAAACAAGAAGACTTGATCAAAGTTAAAGGCAGGAAAGAGTGGGAATAAATAGGTTGCTGCTCAAAAATTTCATGTCTTTAATTCAGCTTGTTAATTTTCTTCATGGAAGCAAAATCAATTTTCTACTCACTAAAAATCCATCTGAGGAATACTAATGCTAGACTATGGTAAATGACAAGTACCTACAATGGCAGGGCAAGATAAAGGTAGCAAAATCCCCTTCCTGAAGGAAGAACAAACAAGATACGGCCTAAGCATAGAATCAAGGGGATTTAGTCAATTCACCTTCAAGCACATGCTGAATCTAGATGAAGCCATCCTGGAAGAGCCGACTGTAAAGCAGTTGGTGGACAAATGTGCCCTTTGGAAGTACATGGAGAAAGTAGGGCAAGTAGTTGGCTATAGCAATGCAGAGTTCTTGAGAAGCTTTGATGATGCAAGAAACTGTAGCACAATAACAGTCAGGACATGAGGAGAAGAACACCAAGTGGAGGTGCCCCTAAGTGCTGCAATGGTGGAGAAGTCCATAGGTTTGGCCCCCAAGAAAAAAAAACACCATCGAAGAGACGTGTACACAATGTTGGGTATGAATAAGAATGATGTGCACATGGTGGATAGGATAAGTCTAGCAGACATCCCAAACCCAGAAGTGAGGCTGCAAGCAAAGATGGCCCATGCCCTCTTCTCAGGAAAGAGATACAATGCATTGATGAATAGGATTGACATGCCATTGCTAGAGAGCATAGCCGCAAGGTCCCCTAAAGATGTGGATTGGAATGGGTTTGTCTTTAAAACCATCAAGACCTCGGTCGCATCCTAGCCACATGTGTAGTACCAGCAGGAGGGGAGTCTCCAGCCTCAACGGCTAGATCAACATGTAAGAAGCACCTCCAAGGCCTCCACAATCGGATTTGGTGGAATCCTAACGGCTATCATCCAAAGGGCCATAAAGGAGGCACAAGAAGTTGAGGAGGAGGTAGGAGAGACACCCCAGCAATTGCCATGCCCTGATGTAGAGTAATCCAGTGAGAGGACCATCAGTGATCAGGGAGGGCACCAAGTGCAGGTTACCCATAAGGAGTCCAAGGCACAAGAGAGAAAGAAGGCCATGAAGCCCCATCAACAAAGGAGAGAGGAGATGATGAAGGAAGATTGGGCAGATCTGAAAAGAGCTAAAAAAGAATCCAAAAGGGTAGAAGAAGAACGAAGGCAAGAAGAGGAGGAAGAAATGAAGAAAGTGAGAGAAAAATCACAAAGAGATAAGGAGGAGAGGAGAAGGAGATTGGAAGAAGAGGCTCAGGAGCTAAGGATAAAGGAGGATGAAGACATGGCGGAGGCCATACATAGGTCTGTAGAGGAGACCCATGGCCCTAGAGAAATGGCCACCTTGAGCCCACAGCACAAAGGCAAACTAAGTGATGGCATTGAAGTAGTCCCAGTTTTTGCACGAAAGGGCAAGGCCCCATTGCATCCCCTCCCTTCGACTTTCACACCTTAGACCACCACCACCACCTCCACAACATAGGAGCCAATGCTTGCCATGGACACCACTCAACTCATGTCCATGATGCAGTTTTTGGTCACGAAAGTACACGAGATAGTACTAGGGTCAGGAGCCAAAACATCGGCTGTAGTCGACACTGAGTCAAGTCAAGACCCAAAGCGGTAAAGGTTGGAAGCATCCACCACCATAGCACCACCAACAATGTCCCCGACTGCGGATTATGATGCCTACGTAGCTAAACTCCTAGCCCACCTAGAGAAGGCTAAGGAAGAGAAGAATGTCACGGCTATAGAACTAGAGACCAAAAGAGAAGTTGTAGTGGCTCTAAGGCTAGAGAGAACACGGCAAGCCGCAGAACATCAAAAAGAAATTCAAAGCCCAAAAGAGCAATTCATTGCCAAAGAAAAGGAGGCACAAGAGAATGAAGATCACCTAAGGCAAAGACTAGAGGATGAAGCCTAAGACCTAGTGGTGGAGCAGCGGGGCCAAAAGTTGCTCATTCAACAATACACTGAGCTGCTCTAGCAATTAATGGCACAGGTGGAAGCCATGTATGCAGAACTACGTGAGAGCTAGCAAGAAGGATATCAGGCATAAAAAAAATGATACCAAGAACAAGAGGATGCAGTGGTATTCATGCTGTGGTCGGCAATTGAGGAGCAAGGAAGGCTAGAGAGAGAGATAGGAGTCATGTCAAAGGAGAAGGAAGGGGCCATAGAAGAAGCCACCAGGATCTTGAAGGACAACATGCAAAATGCCTAGCAGGAAGTAGAGGGACTAATGGCCATGGCCATGACTGAAAGAAAACTCCACATAGTAGATCTAGAAAGCCACACACAAACTACTAAATATCTATCAAGAGAGGCTCGTAGAGGCCCACCAACAGTTTTGTGTGGCTAATCAAGGTCAAAGAATAGCCAAAGAGTAGCTGAACTGTCAGGATAAAGAGAAGACCCAAATGCTAGAAGTGTGGAATGAGCAGTAGCAAGTGGTAATGATGTTGTCTCAAGAGATGGAAAGGGGCAAGGAAGATCTAGAAGAGAAGGCGCAACTTTGAAAGAGTGCGAGGGTTGATAGAGCGATTGGCACTAGTGGAGTGCAAGAGGGTGCTAGTAGAATTCAGAGCTGAGGCCACTGAAGCGTGCTCCAACCCGCAGAAGCAAGCATTTTTGAGCACTATGCTTCATGTCACACAAGTTGAAGGCGAGGATTCAGTGGAGAGAATGAAAAGGAACTTGGAGTTGACAACCAGAGCTTTAAGGTATGGCTTGCAAGGGGGCGCACTCCCAATCGGCACATGCATAACCAAGGAGCAGCAATGCAACTACTTGCGACAAGCCAGACTCTCCATTGATGAGCTCAAGGAAATTGGATTTGAGGAACAAGAGTGGCCACATCCACCCCCAGTCCAACCCACAATGGAACAAGACATCGAGGAAGGGCCGGAGGGGACTTTGAGCAAGGCATTCAAAGAAGAATCGCAAATCATAGAGCCTAGTCCACTCTTGTCTGATCTATCCCAAGAAGAGCTAGAGGGTGCCTAGGTTCCCGAGCGCATTATTGCTGTAAGAAGAAGATGATGAGAACTTGTGGAGAAAGCCTAGCAAAGAGTGTGAGCATGGCCACAGTAGCTTCCTAATGAGCCTGTACCAATACGTGAGGATCACGATCTCGTTAATTGGCCGTAGGAGCTGACTATCTGGCAATAGTGGGAGATCCAATCCTGAGCCTTCAAGTTCTCCTTCCTCTAACCATGGGCCTTGGACCTAGTCTTATCCCTGGAGGTAGTGGAAAGTATCATTTTTTTGGGCAATACTCTAGTGAATTGATGGGTCGAGGAGTGGAGCATCGTAATCACACAATGGAGGCAAGAACTCGTGGAGTACCAGTAGGATAAGGTGTATCAGGTTCCCAAAACCATTCAAGGTTACGAGGCGCAGCCAAAGTGGCGGAGGAGGATTTGGGACACTAATTTTGATGCATGGATGGCCATCTGCGGCACACTATAGGAAGAATGGAATGATCCTATCTACATGCCCTACCCTCACAGACATGGGTTGGATTACGATAGGGGGATGCATGGCTGGAATGACTTCCCGAAGTTCTACAATGTCAATGCAGCAACTCGCGAGGAATGCATGACCTTTAGAGTAGGGGACTTGCGCCCATTCATCAACCTCTTCCTTGAGGATTTCTCTTCCTACCGAGACCTAGCCTTCATAACTACTTATAATTACCTTAGGACCATTGGGTTTTTTCTTAAACAAACGCCATTAGATGAGGAAGCCCACCTTCCCCCATTCTTTTTTGAAATTAACCTTGTTGGAGGTAAAGGTGCCTCCGCCTAACCACCGGTGTATTACTATACTAGCAATACCCGGCACTGCACACTGCAGGTGGCAACGCCCGTCATAGTCACTTATTCTTTATTCTTTTAGTGACATTTGAATAAAGGAAGGCGCGGCCACACATTGTGGTTGTTGGAGTTCCCACTTTTGAGTTTCACTCTCACTCTTGCTCTTGCTCTCCATCCGCCATAGCTCTCACTGCCAAGCTTCTTTCTCATGGGTTCCACTTCCCTTTCAACTGGTATCAGAGCCAAGGCATTGGAGCTTGCCCGGCATTCTCTTTAGCCTCGATTTGAAGAGGTTCAACCAGAGCTTCAATGGCAGTTATGGCACCTTCATTTGCATGTATGTTTTGATCTCCCACCTCCTCCCCGATCTTCCGGACCTTTATTGGCTTCTTCCAGGGCTGCATTGAAGCCCCCTCGACATTGCCAAGTGCCCCTAAGCACTATTGAAGACCCCCCAACTCCCAGGAACATTGCCAAGTATTTTTAGGGGGCTGGGCTAACCTACTCCTGGCATTTCTGTTAACCCTCAAACGACAAGGTGAAAAAGTGAGAAAATCTAAAACATAAGACGAAGGCGCACCAAGAAGAATCTGGAAACACAAGAAGTGCAGAAAAGTCCTAAATCAAAGAAAAATGTGCACGAGAAAAAGTGATAGTATATATACTTTTGTAAAAAAGTGCAAGATGCACCATGATTTATTTAAAGAGTGTCGGGGCTCTCACCCGTGCAATTTGTAAAGGTGGTTGGGTGGTAGGAAGGAAGCTAGGAAGATAGAAGAACAATGCGACAAAGGGGCTAGGCAATGACCGGCCATGTAAAAAAGGGGATAAGGAAATCATCGCCCAAAAGGGATTTAGGGTTTTGTATATAAAGTTGAAAAGTGAACGAGAAGCTCATTCTTGTGTGTGGCAAAAAGCTTCTTCTTCTTCTTCTCTTCTTATTGCCTTCTTGCTTGTGCTTGAGAGAGGGAGTGAGTGAGTGTGAGGGAGTGAGTGTGTGAGAGTGAGAGATCGAGGAGAAGAAGCTCCCCATCTCCTCTCTTCATCTTCTTCTCTTCTCTACTCTTCTCTTGTCTCGCGCGGCTATGGAGGATGGAGCTTGTTGGAAAGGGATTGAGGTTGCTTGAGATTTCTTGAGCTTGCCTCAAGGATCGTGGAGCTATCGGCATGCACAGGAGAGGAGGGTACTCGATCAGGCATCAAGGTAAGCTCACTACACCCCATAGGTAGGGAGGACACATCAGCTATGTGAGAGGTAGCCATGGCCGCTCGGCTTGAAACACTTGACCAATAAGTGATCCGTAGGTCTTGGGGGTTGAGCTTGAAGCTCCCTTCATTTTGGTTCCATTTTTGGGACCAACGGAATCGAGCCTTGAGTGCTGCACACTTTGAATCAAGCATAGAAGTAGGGTTTTTAGCCCAAACCAGTGCTTGAGATAGATAGGATATTAAGGTGGTTTGATCTTTGGAAAAAGTAAGTATTTTGGTTTTTGTTGAGTAGGCAAGTAGGTAAATCAACCTCAGCCACTATTTTTGATTTTTTGCTACGTTAGGATAGGATTAGGATCAAGGAAATAGGAAAAATAGGAGCTGCTGAAGACAAGCTAAAAACTGCGAGAAAGGGGCATAAAATCTAAATCTTGAGTACATGGGTGTAAGAGAGGCAAGCATAAGGTTGAATGAGACTTGAGCAGGCAATAAGAGGCTCAAAAGGTTAGGGGGGAAGCCTCATTTTGCAGACAAACATTGAGAGAGAGAGAGAGAGACTATGAGTGCAAGTACAAAAGGGATTCGATCTGGTCATTTTGCTATCGCCTAGAATCTAGAACCTCAATGAGCCAATCTAGCCAACAAGGGCAAAAAGGCCACACCACAAAAACACATATGTGTTGCATCCGGACTGCATCTAGTCAAAGCGGAATGGAACAACATCAAGCTACAACTGCAAGGATGACTAAACGTGACAGTATTAATGATACATGCACCTTGAACAACACTGCACAGACAACCCAATAAATCAGTGGAGAATCCATATCTGTTTGTGTAATTGGGGACTCAAGGGAATATATCCAAAGGCTTGAATTTACAAGCCAAGACTTG
This sequence comes from Lygodium microphyllum, assembly GCF_053477565.2. Classification (NCBI taxonomy): domain Eukaryota; kingdom Viridiplantae; phylum Streptophyta; class Polypodiopsida; order Schizaeales; family Lygodiaceae; genus Lygodium; species Lygodium microphyllum. The sequence goes on from NC_141147.1 coordinate 35,920,939, forward strand.
GAAGACGAAAACATAGTATCACATGCTTATCTTAGGGTCAAACTCACCGCAAAAAGAGAGCATTGTGTTGATGCTCTCATCGACAAAGGAGCTAATTTTAATATCTTGACCTATGAAGCATGGACCCTACTAGGCCAACTAGAGCTCACACTGACTAATGCAACTCTTAACCCTTATGGGGGACACCCACAAACACTTATAGGGAAGTGCAAATTCCGTGCAACCATTGAAACGTAAAGCTTGCCTATCCTATTCCATGTTCCTCCAAATAGTGCTAATTGTGGAAAAGAAACCCTCCTAGGGCGACCCTTCAAAAAGGCGACAAAGTGTGAGGCCGATTATGTAGCACAGAAGATATACTTGATGCTACCATGGGTGAGGTTAATCACAACCTTTACCAAAGTTGACCTCATCAAACCTCAAGGGAAGGACATGGAACATTTTGACATACCAGGCAAGTCTAGTGATAAGAGCAAGGACTTGTTGAAAAAGTTGATAGAAGCGCAAGTTGAATAGAGAGAATTAGTGAGATCAGGACCATGCTTGAAACAAGAAGGTCAAGAGACAATGTCAAGGATAGTCTTTGGACTTACAAATATCGTAGAAGACCACAAAATAAGCCCAAGCCTTACAAACGAAGGTATTGATGGAGAGCCAACACAATGCCGCGATGGATATCCAAAGCATTGCTACGTGCTCAAGGATATTATGTAGGTAACTGATGGATTTGGGTACCAAAGCCCCTGGCTAAACCACCTCTGTTAGCTGAAGGCCACATCATATCAAAAGCAGGGAAGTACAAGAGAAAATCGAAATGAAAAACCAAGTTTTGAGTCAAAAACATTGGAGTGACCGAGTCCCTCACGATCGAAATCAAGAAACCAAACGGGACAATTCGAATGGTAGATCCTCAGTCTAGCATGGTAGATAAGCAGATATCGGATGTAATCGTTGAGGGTACATAAAAACCATTAGTGCCCATGGAGCCTTTGAATTTCCAAGAGGATAATGAGAATCACAGGCACAACGCTGCTCATGATAAGGCCAATTACTCAATGAAGCAAATGGTAGAACCATCTAATAGCCACAAGCAAATCTTCCAGCCAATGTCAAAGCCACTTAGGAGTCCCAAATCTCCTACACCCTCTTTCCCTAAATGGACACAGGAAGCACAATAGCAATCGTCAAGTGTAGCTGCTCAATCCCAATCTCTATCTAAGCTTCCAAATGACCAAGAGGTGGGACATGACACCACCCGTAGCTCTCGGCCCAAGGATATGCATGTGCAATCTAATGTGACTAGATCAACTGAGGCTCAATCTGCACAAGTGAATGCTCAAAGGGTAACAAAAGACACAACCACTTCCAATCTGCCTGAGGACTTGACACCGCAATCTACTAACAGTAGTTAGTCCATTGAACTATCCATTACTTCTTCCAATCAGGAATCACAATAGTCACAGCCTTTGGCCATGTGACGACACCTCTGGTGGAGGGTGTCCTTGACCATCCACCTTTGAAAGAGGTGTCGCTGTCAAGATTGTGGGAGAGAAGGAAGGAGCCTCACTTGTAGCTTTCTTGCTTGCACAATGGGGGAATACACACACAGGTGGAGGCTGAAAACAGTTTTCCTCTTCTTAGTTGTGTAAGCCAAAAGAAATCTAGTACAAAGAAATAGAAGAACCCTATATATGGGTCTCAAAATCAAACTCAACTAACTAAGGTGGCATACTAACTGAGCCACGAACTAGAGTAGATAAGGATAGCTGTCATGTAGCTATTATTCATGGGCGGTGTACCAACCGCATCTATAGCTAAGAAGTCGGTGACATAAATGCACAACGGTCACCCTGGCATATCGTGAGTAGAGCTCGATATCTCAACACTCCCCCTCGAGCTCAATCCCAATTCCTGCACACCAAGCAGGTTTCTGAACTTGCGCAACTTCTCTGCGCCCAATGTCTTCGTAAATATGTCGGCTACCTGATACTCTGTGCTGACATAAACTAGATCAATAAGACCTAGTAAAACCCTCTCCCGCACATAGTGATAATGCACCTCAATGTGCTTTGTTCTAGCATGATAAACTGGGTTATTTGCCAAGTGTATACTACTCATGTTGTCACAATAAATGACAATTGGCCCATCTGTAGGCTGATGCATATCATAAAGTAGATTATGCAACCAAGCTACCTCACATGCAGCCATTGCTGCACCCCTGTACTCAACCTCTGTGCTCGACAAGGCAACTGTAGGCTGTTTCTTGCTGCTCCAAGTGACTGCATCACTCCCAAAAGAGAACACATATCCACTGGTAGATCGTCTATCAGAAATACTACCAGCCCAATCAGCATCAGTGTATCCATGCAACTGTATCTGAACCCTAGTCTCATAAAGTAGTCCATATTGCAATGTGGACTTCACATACCTGAGTATGCTTCTAGCCGCATCCAAATGCGGTTTCCTTGGAGCTTGCATAAACTGACTTACCAATCCAACAACATAGCTCAAATCTGGCCTGGTAATAGTCATATAAATCAAACTTCCTACTATGCGTCTGTACATAGTAGGGTCTTCCAGAAGCTCACCTACATCTGCGCTCAGCTTCACATTCTGCTTCAAAGGAACTGAAATAGGCTTACAGCCTGTCATCCCATATTTGGACAGCATGTCCAATCCATACTACCTCTGCAAGAGCCGTATCCCACTTGGTGATCTAATCACCTCAATGCCCAAGAAATAACGCAGCTCTCCCAAATCCTTCATCTCAAACTTCTGCTTCAATAGCATTTTCACATGAAGGATATCTTCATCACTGTCACCTGTCATAATCAAATCATCAACATAAATGACAAGTAGCATAATACCTTTCTCTGTTTTTCTCACATAAAGTGAGAAATCTGCCTTGGAAATCTGAAAGCCAATAGTGACAAGATATTGTCCTATCTTGTCAAACCATGCTCTAGGTGCTTGCTTCAAGCCATATAAGGCTTTCTTCAACCTGCAAACAAACTCAGGATGAACAGCATGCACATAACCTGGTGGCTGCTCCATATAGACCTCTTCTTGCAAATCACCATGCAAGAAGGCATTCTTTACATCCATCTGATGTAAAGACCATCCCTTTGATGCAGCCATAGCAATGATTGCTCTTACGGTTGCCATCCTCGCAACCGGACTGAATGTTTCTTCATAATTAATGCCATATGTTTGTGCATACCCCTTGACTACTAATCTTGCCTTGTATCTATTCACAAAACCATCTGCATTGTGTTTCACCTTATAAACCCACTTACAACCAATTGCATTCTTATCTTTAGGCAAAGGTACCAATTCCCATGTAGCATTTGCTTCCAAGGCATCCATTTCTTCATCCATGGCTTTCTCCCATTTTTCTATTCCCATGGCTTGCTGAAAAGAAGTGGGTTCTGGTTCCTGTATCACTTTGACCATATAGGCATAGTGAATGGCTGTAAATCCATTATATTTCAGTCTATCCATAGGATACCTAACTCTGGTAGACCTGCGCAAAGTAGGTTCACTCCCAGGTGCTCTCAAAACATCCCTGGTCTTCCTTACTCCAGGTGTAACAATAGAAGGAATACCCAACTCATCATCAATGCTCTGTTCTGAGCCACTAGATTCACCATCCACATAAGAGTGACCTGCATTCACATCAAACATGGGCTGATCTACCTTCTCTTTTCCTTTTCGTGAAACCTGCATACCACTATTTGCATTGCTTTGAGAAGATTCTCCTGATCTCAATCTGCCTGTCCATGGCGAAGAATGTGAACCACTACTAGAGGACGCTCCAAGTCCACTAATATCTTGTGACTGCTGCTGTGAATTTTGTGCAGCATTACCATTATGTGCATCTACATTATCAATCACATTTACTGGTTTATACCAGCTACTCATCTCATCAAAAACAACATCTCTACTCACAGTAAACTTACGAGTAGAAGGGTTATAACATCTATACCCTTTTTGCTGTAGAGAGTAACCAATAAAGATGCACTTCTCAGCTTTTGGATCCAACTTGGATCTCAACTCATCTGGCACATGAACATAGGCAATGCAACCAAAAATTTTCAAATGAGAAATATATGGTTTCCTACCAGTATACCTCTCCTCTGGAGTTATGCCATTTATTGCTGTAGTGGGAGTCCTGTTCATTATGTAGATTGCTGTAGCAATTGCCTCAGCCCAGTAAAAATCTGACAGGTCTTTTTCGTTGAGCATGGCACGAGATACCTCTCCAATATGCCTGTTTTTTCATTCTGCAATTCCATTTTGTTGTGGGGTATGATTGCATGAATATTGCTGCTTTATGCCATGCTCCTGCAAGAACCTTGCAAACTCATTTGAGAGGCACTCTCCCCCTCCATCTGACCTTAGGCATTTTATTTGCAGGTCTGTTTCTTTTTCAACCATAGCTTTAAGAGTTTTGAAATGCCCAAAAACTTCACTTTTCTTTTTCATAAAATACACCCAAACTTTTCTGCTATAGTCATCAATAAAAGTGACAAAATAATGACAGCCTCCAAGAGATGCAGCTTTAGTAGTCCACACATCAGAGTGGATTAATTCCAATGGCTTCTTACTCTCTTGAACATGTCTAGAAAATGGTTTCCTTGCCTGTTTTCCAAATTGACAGGCTTCATATACCTTATGCATTTCTGCAACCTTGAATTTAGGCAATCCTACAACAATATTTTGGGCTTGCATTGATTTAAGTCACTGTACATTAACATGACCAATGTGTTTATGCCAGATATCAATATCTGCAACTACACCGGTCCCATGTGCAAACATTGCTGCACTCAATTCAGGCATGTCTGTATCCAACGTAAACATTCTGCCCTTCTTATTTCCTTTTGCTATCAAGCGACCTTTATTTTTCATATCCTCAACAAAGCATCCATGAGAATTAAATCTGATGTGCAAGCCCTGCTCAACCATTTGACCAATAGAAACCAGATTCTTGGTGATATTCGGGACATGAAGTACATCCGACAGGTATTTCTTTTTCCCATCCTGCATAGACAAAGGAAATTTTCCAATCTACAAAATAGGATGTGCAGTATCATCACCAGTCTCCACAAATCCTGGTTTTTCCATTTTTCTTGCATCCTGCATCCATTTTGCATAACCTGTCATGTGGTTTGATGTACCTGAGTCAACATACCACTCTTCATTGCTTTCTTCTGTACTTGTCACAGAATTGTTCATGTGCTGCACCATAAACAAATGCTCATTTCTATCATCACCATGTCTACTAGAAGATGCATAATTCCCTTGTTGAAATTTTCCATTCATGATGTCATTCTGCTTTTTATAGCAGTCTTTAGCCATATGACCCATTTTACCATAGTAGTAGCATTCAACATTGTTGTTTGCATTTTGGCCTCTTTGGCATCCACCACGACCTCTTTGGCTCCCCCTGCCTCTAGAGTTACCACGTCCTCCTCCATAGGACTGGTTTTCTTGAGTTTGCTGCATATTTTGATTTCTACCACGGCCTCCAGATCGGCCTCCTCTACCTCTGCCTCTACCTCTTCCAGCATTTGAGTAGAAGACAGCTTCTTTTGAAGTTCCTCCTGAAGAAGATGCACCACCATTTCTCTGCTCCTCAGAAATTAGAAGAGCAATCAACTCCTCAAAATCAGGAAATCTTTCACGGACGGAAATCGATGTTCGAAATTGTGCATAATCCTTTCCTAGACCATTCAAGGTCACATAAACTAAATCATCATCTTCCACTGGCGACCCAATGGAAGCAAGTGCATCTGCAATCTTCTTCACCTTCATGTGGTAGTCATTGATGCTCATACTTTCTCTTTGCACATTGTGCAACTCTTGCTTGAGCTGCATTTTCCTGGCTTGCGTATTTGTGCTATACATTTTTGACAAAGTATATCCCATGCCTCCTTTGGCGTACTTGCATCCTGAATATGCACAATCATAGAGTCTGAAATACTGATAGACAGCCAATACATAACTTTTCTGGCTCTCTCATGCCATCCTTTAAATGCCTGCATTTGTTGTTGATTGGGAACATCAGGAAGAACTGGTTCTTCTTCATTTCCTGCAACGAATTCCCAATATCCTTTTCCCATAAGGAAATTCGTCATTCTAAACTTCCATGCTTGGAAGCTGTTTTTGTCAAGCTTTTCAGTGACAATCTGTGAAAGAGAATCAGACGCCATTACAGAACACTGCAAAAAATTCTGTCACTACAAAAAACACAGCTTCAGCCTCACAAGGGCAAATCTGCAAAACTGACGAAAGTGGTATTTGACCACACAGTCACTTCCTAGTGATGATTTTGCATCAATAGGCAACAAGGATGACTCTGTAACTCCCAATGTCTCTGCGCACAGGCATACGATGCAATTTCTACAGTAACTTTTCACCGACCTGTAGAACAGTGGTCGCACAGCATAAAACAAGGCCTTTTCCTGAGTGCGTGTAGAAAACTTTCACCTCCAAAACAGGCCCCGAAATGGCCTCAAATAAAAAAAACAGAGCAACCAAGGGCTAAAGCCCAATCCCGCAGCATATACTGCCCTCTTGCTACACCGCAAAGGGCGTCTCAATCTGAGACAATGCACTCTTGCACTTTCCGGCTGTGCTACCTGCAGAGACTTGCTCCCAAAATAGAAAAATGAAAGCAACACTGGTCCTCTTACCAGAACACCACGAACTTGGTTTGCTTTCTTGAGCTCCTTACCACGAACAAGGCTCTGATACCATGTCAAGATTGTGGGAGAGAAGGAAGGAGCCTCACTTGTAGCTTTCTTGCTTGCACAATGGGAGAATACACACACAGGTGGTGGCTGAAAACAGTTTTCCTCTTCTTAGTTGTGTAAGCCAAAAGAACTCTAGTACAAAGAAATAGAAGAACCCTATATATGGGTCTCAAAACCAAACTCAACTAACTAAGGTGGCATACTAACTGAGCCATGAACTAGAGTAGATAAGCATAGCTGTCATGTAGCTATTATTCATGGGCAGTGTACCAACCGCATCTACAGCTAACAAGTCGGTGACATAAATGCACAAGGGTCACCCTGGCATATCACGAGTGGAGCTCGATATCTCAATAGTTGCAACCAACATCTTTGATACCATTGGCACTGCCAAAGCACGTGAAACATAGGCTTGAGGATAAATCTCTCGAAGAGGTGGCCAAGGAGAGGGTGCATCTGACCAATCAACCTAGCAACACTATTCAGCAGGTCGTAGCCATGCCCCATAAGGACACACTAGAGAAACAGAATGTTGAGGCCCAACCAAACACATCAATGGTTGACCTAGTTCAGGGTCCTGAGTCCTTAAAGGATGCACCACAATTGCCCAAGAAGAAGAGGAGAAAACAACGACAGTTGCTAGTGGCTGTAGACACCAAGAAGATTGAGACCAAGAGCATTGATGAGCTGAGGAATAAAGCGTCGAGTCCATCTACCAATGAGCTCGTTGCCATCTCTCCTAATAGCGGTGAAACCTCAGACACATCCTGTTCTCTTAAAAATCAAAGCAACCATTGCCATCAACAATTGCTTGCAACACTCAATCCACCGATAACAGAACTCACTGACCAATCAAGAGTGGATACAACACTGTCACAATAGGGTGACAAACCTATACTAGTTGCATCCAAGGAGAAGCATGACGCAATAACAACAAAGCCTTAGGTGAAACATAGAAACCCTGAGGACATAAGAAATCTTAGAGTTGACCAATCTTACTTATCTAGCATGAATCCCCCAGCTATGCTAAAGCCTAGGGAAACTCCTAGAACCTTGCATGAGATAGCAACCGAGAAAGCCCTCATTGAACATAGAAGTGTCACAGAATGCTTAATTGAGTTGGATGCTAAGCTCAAAGTGTTCGCACGTGTCTATGTCCTTGCAAACATGGGTGCATTCCCTAGGGAGTAGCTTGAAGAATACTTGCCAATTTCCCTATCTTGGGAGGAGCAAGAACATCTTGACAAGCACTATGACAAGCTCTTGCATGAACGCATGCGACTCATTTCTGATGAGGAAGCCGACAAACTATGCTTAATTGTGACATTCAATGATTGCTCTGCCAACCAAATCTCTTAGAGATAGAGCAAATAAAGCAACAATCAGAGGGTCGGAGTCAATTTGAAAAGCGTTGGTTTGAAAACCGTATTACAATGTCTGAACTAGGAGCCCAGATTATGACAGTCTTAGAGGAGCGTTTGGCCAAATGGCGGTCTCACAGAAATCCAACCTATGTGGTGCCAACTTCGTTTCGAGTTTGCTGATTGCCATTTGGGGTATGGAATTAGCCAAACTAGCCAAGAAAACTCTCTAATTGATAAGGTTCTCACTAAGGAGGATCTACATGTTGTGCGTAGGCTCAGAAAAGGTACCATGCTACTCGATGTTGCAAAATATCTATTGTTATTGAGTAAGTTGCCACGATGGATGCGTGTGCCACACTCCAGTACAATCCTGAGTTCTACAATTGGTTTTTATTCTCACAAAGTGACATGGATTCGTAAATATGTACATAAATGAACAATGAGCTTTGCGACCATGTATAGATAATATCAACACACACAAGCAATGATAGTCAAGCACAGGGAGAGGAGTTGGGTTTGACAAGCTGAGCTCCTTAGGTCCTCCTCTCACCACATGTCTAGAAGCCATGTGACCATTCCCACCTCTAGGTGGAGGGCATGCAACCCTCATTACCGCCATAGGAAGCCCTAACCAACATCTTTGACAGCGTAGACGGGGCACCGTCCCCTTCTATACACCTTTTTCCTTTTCAGTCTATCCTTCCAAGGATGAGCCCTGCTTGAATCCATCATAACCAGTCCACACAACTTAGCATAAGCCAAGATATGCTAATGGTTGGAATACGCTCCGCATTCAAAGCAGGACAAATATCATCACGATTTCGGAGGGGTTTTTGTCAAAAGGTAGAATAATCCACTGGGGATCAGAAGTAGAAGGAAGTAGAGATAGGAGATGGAAGAGAAAATAGAGAATACCCAAGTGGTAAACACTACAAAGACAAAGCACAATGAATTGAATCAATATGTATTGAAAGAAACTGGAATCTTCGAACTACTCAGAAGCAATCTTCAGGCATTAGATCTCCCGGAGCTTCTTCGTAGAACAAAACGTGCATCAAAATTACAGCTCTTTCTCTGCTCCTCGGAACCCAAAACAGATGGTTCCGTTGGTTCTGAAAAAGGGGGGTAAAACCCCAGGATGCTTGGTCATGGATCTCCTAGATCACTCCTTCTTCTTCTTTCAGTTCAATCTGCAGTTTTCAGCCTGTTTACAGCGATCGTGATGCGCGCAATTTCGTCAATCTGTCCCTCTTATGAAAATCCCATAATTGATTGAAAAAGCAACCAGCTTTTTGCATGCCATTCTAATCTTGAAGTTTTTCTAACTTTTTTGGATTTTTACAATAAATAATATAAAAAATATGATAAAATTATCAAAAAATCTAGTATTTTTGGATAATCTATGCAACTCACACTAGTACTAATGGCTCAGATCACATTGACTCTCTAGATCAATAAAGAAGTCGAATGATGATGCATTCCATACTGTTTTACACTGTGTCCTCATAACATCACGACATCCATCCCCTCTAAACCTGCACATCCTCCGGTATGTGCCAAAATCCTAGTTGTCACCAGATTCTGAGTCCTCCTCATCCTTTGCAACCATATCATTTGCCTCTTCATCTTCCCTATCTTCTTGGCTAGCCCCTGTATCATGATCACTATTTTCTTCCAATTCTAGCAACTCATAGGTAGTAGATTCCCACCTTTTGAATAATTTGATTATTTTCCCTGCTACTGGAAGTTTGATGGCTATTCCATCCAACTTATTTAATGCATAAATAGCATTATCAAACACGTGTCTTACCATATAGGGTCCAAACCATCTTTTGGAAACTTTACGCATGACACTATGCTGGTTGTTTAAACTGCTATCATAAACCAATACCCAATCCCCATATTGTATGGTTCTTAGTGTCAGTCTATGTCTTTTGTCAAACTATTTCTTGTTATGTATCCTTGCTGCCCTTAACTTTGCAATTGCTGCCTCTATGTCTTTTGAATTTCTTTCCAACTGTCTAATGCGTAAGGCCAATAACTCCTCTCGATTTAACTCCTCCTCCCAAGGTAACACACTCCATGTGACTGTCATCTCTTCTATCAGCATGATAGGTTTTTGACCATCCATCAATTCTGCAGGCATATATCTTGTAACAGCACTATGAGTTGTTATTTCGGCCCACAAAGCATAAGGGAGCAATCGTGGCCACTCTTTTACATTCTCTCCACATGATTTTACCAATGACTTCACAATAGGTGGATGACCTCTTTCAGTTTTTCCATTTCCTTTACGGTTATAGACTAAAGTTAAAGCAAGCATTATCCTCAAACGTGCAAAGAAATCATGAGCTTCATCTGCATCCAACTCACCCCTATCTGCTGTAAATTTTCCCACGTAGTAATACCGACAAAAGATATCTTCTAAGAGAAAAGTACACACAACATTTGTTGTCTTAGTACGTAAAGCTTTCCCTTCCACTTGATTAGTCAAGTCTTCACAAGAAAGCACAAGATACCTCATTTGCCAAAGACCTATAGGCATTGTTACCAAATCCACCACCCACTTAAAATGAAGAGACAATGGATATGTGGGTTGCAATCCATCCCAATGTCTCACAGATGAATACATTTGACATGTTGTACATGTTTCCACAAAGTGAGCAACATCCCTATAGATACCTTGCCACCAATATCTTTCTTTAATCTTTGTAAAAGTACCCCAAACACCTCTATGACCAGCCCACAAGCTTTCATGAAATTCTTGCATTACTTTTACTTGTGAAGCTCTATCACCCAAAACTCGCAATGGCATATCGTGTTTCTTTTTAGCTTGTTTCCATAAGTATCCATCTTTTTAAAAAAACCCATACGCTTTTTTCTGGATTTTCTTAAAATCCACATTTGACCATTCATCTCTCTTTGTTAATGTACTGAGGTATTGACCAATTCTCAGCTACTCTCCTGCATATTTGTCTTCCAGAAACACTTCTACACAAGATACAAAACATCTAAAGTGTCTCCTCTTTGTTGTCCAAGCTTCTATTAATGCTGTAGCAACACCTTGCATTGCTAGATTCACTCTTGCAACATCATTTTCATCCATAAGAAAGTCATATTGTTCCTCCTCATCCATCATCCCATCTTCATTCTCATAACATGCTCGAGATAACATATCTGCCAACTGGGTTATCTCTTTCTACAATATGCTGAAATTCAGGGTTCAAAGATTTGATGTATGCAATCCACCAAAGCATAGCAATGTCTGGAGTAGCACAACTAGTAATCATACCTAATACTGGCAAACAATCAATCTCAATGACTACATGAGTACCCATAAAATACTCCTTATCACATTTAAGGGCTGTCACACAATTCCCCATAATTCTCTTTTAACATGTGGATATCTTCTCTATCGTTCAGTCAATACTTTAGCACCAAAGCGAATTGCATATCTTTGCCCTTCCTCATCATCTTTCCCAATTGCCCATCCAATCCTGATTGGGCTTGTATCAACAGTAATAATGATAGGCTTTCCATGTGACTAGTCAGCCTTTCTCAATGTAGGAGCAGATTTTAAGAGTTGCTTCAATTTCTTCATTACTTTTTGATGCTTCCTTTCCCAATGAAACATTTGACCTTTTCTTAGAAGTTGATAAAGAGCATCGGCTACATGTGCAAAGTGAGGAATCCATATTAAATAGAATACACATGCACCCAAGAATCTACCCAACTCTGATACATTTGTGCATACATCTTGCATTCTATCAATCCCATCTATTTTTGTTGGTGATGGCCTTCGCCCATAAGGCCCACACATATGCCCAACAATCAAAACCTCTTTAACTCCAAAGACAGGCTTTTGTCCAGAAAGAGTTAAATGCACATCTTCTAGACATGTTAAAATCCTCTCACAATCCACAATATGGTCTGCAACAAACTGTCTGCATCCATGTGCATCCATCTCTTCATTCTTTTCATCCACTGCACACCCTTTGATTGGAACATCATCCAAGAAGGGCATAGTCAATTGTGGTATAAAATCCCTAAGTACCCTATTCATAGCATTTGTCATGTGTGCCACTGAGTTTGTTGCTCCCTGTGGGAGAGTACACACCCGTACTAACCCCAAGGGAGTCTTCATGGTTGTGATATCCCTACTTTCAATTGCAAGCTGAAACTGATCATAACCCGCTGATCATAACCCGAGTAAAGATCACCCAAAGAATAGATCACTCTACCTGCAAAAGCCTCTGCAAATTCATTAACCACAGGACCTGCACCCACATTTCTTATGGTTACTTTATTAACCGGTTGCATGTCTTGAATAAATCTCAAAGCCCCATTCTTTTTGGGCACAATAAACCAACGATTTGAGTACGGGGCTGAAGAAGGCTCCAAGATCTTCATGTGAATCTTTTCTTTTAGCAAATCCATCAACTTTGGCAAGTAAGCTTTAGGCACTGGAATAGGCCTCAAGTTCCATGGTACATGTGGTGGCATTGTAAATATGACCATAGGAGACAACATTTGGATCCACAAAACCTATTTCACTTGGCTGAAATGCAAATGCCTTTCCATGTCTAGCCAATATCTGCATAAAACAGTCTCTCTTAGCAGGCAAAAGAAACCCTTATGTTTCAGATGTAAATTGATGACCTATATCATTAGCATCCTGTAAGCTTGGTTGCCTTGACACTTTTTCATACATAGCCTCACTCTCTCTGGAAGTGGCAAAGCAATTAGTTTCACCTTTTTGTCAATTGTCTTATACTTTGTCTCCACAAGTGCTTCAACCCATTGTAATCCTTCTTGTTGAGCAAACAATGCTACAACATCATACATTTCCAAAGAACATACTAAAAATACTCTATTTTCAGTCTCATTTTCTACAGGTACAGTTGCCGAAATTTCAGCCTTAGTGTCATTAATATTTAGCCCATAAAACATGCCTAAAATGCCTTCATTTTCAACTAACAGTTCTGATCCGAGAAAATCACAAAAAAATATTTGTCTAACACTTTGTTGATTTTTTGTACATTTGGAGCTTTGAAATAAAGAAGAGGGTGGGAAAAACCTCTTGGGAAATCCAAGAAATCACTGGATGGAAATATTTCATGGAACGGTTTACCAACGGGGGTGAAGAGTAAAGATCAATGGATGAAGGTGAAGGGAAAATGTATAATATGAAAAGAAAAGATATGAAATATATTTGGAGCCATCCAAAGGGCATGTGAGGCTCATAATGTCATGACTTTGGAGCCTTATAATAATTCAACCAAATGGGACCCTTCTTGGAAGCATTAGTGGAAGAAAAATGAGGCACATGATTTTGTAAGATTTTTTAAAAATACTTTCACTCCGATCCAAAAAAACTTTTCAACATGAAAGTTGTAGCGAGTGAGCTGAAGTTTTGACTGGTATTTTTTTATAATTTTTGAAGCTACGAATCGGGAGATATGGCCAAAATGGTGGATGCCAACTTTTTCCAACTGCGGTGGAGACCACCTCCCAATTTTATACACACCCATACTTTCTTCCCCACACTTAACACTTCCATAAAACATCATTCATTAGACTCCCAACCCTTTCCCCTCTCTTGTCCTCTCTCTCAAGCTAATAAACCATTAGAATTCCCCTCCTAAATCACCCTTAAACCATCCTTAATTGTAGTAGTAATGTATGAATTCTCACTACTCTCTCTCCATTATTGCTAGATATGATCTTATTTTATGAAGATTCTCTATATTTTTTTATAGGAGAGCTTTTGGAATCAAGCTATGGGAGGAAGAATGGAGACAACTCACCTATGATGGAGCTTGATTAAGTACAAATTGGTCAACAAAACATCTAGATGGAGCTTCCACATTGGTGGAAAATACAGCTTTGGTGGTGTTAATTCCTATTCTATCTTAACCTCCTCCCTAAACACCCTCAAGGCCTATATAAAGAGGCCTTCTCCTTTGTAATTTTCAAGAAGAAGAGAGAGAGCCAAGAGGCCTTCTTCAGCCGTAATGAGCCTTCCCCATTCTCTCTCATGAGCTTATGCAATTCAATCCCTTACTATAGCTTATGCATGCTCTACAATGTAATAATCCCATGCTATTGGTGTCTATATTGTGTATATTGGTTATGTCTCGGGGGTTCTCCATCTCTTAAGTTTATTGATTCATCTATTTTTTTGTATTTCTCTCTCTCTCTCACACACACACACACTCTCTCTCTCCCCTCTTAGTTTTCCTCTCTTCTCCCTCACAATCTCCTCTCCCTCTTGCATAGCGTCCTAGTCCGCTCTTCCATGACTAGGTGGTGCCCTTACCTCATTCACTTTGTGGCAGAAGGGAGTTTGGCACAGTATAGAGGCTGCCATACTGAATTTCCTTCATCAAGTCCCAATACTCTCAGTTCCTTAGTAGCCCATTTCATAGATATACATTCAGCCCTGCACATAACTTCCATAGGCTTAAACCAACATGAACTGTTTGCTGTAAACTGAGAATTACCAATAGTAAATACATGCTTCATTTCGTCAAGAGGTGAGTAAACCTCTGAATAGCACTACTATAGCCAGTGCTCAATGAAAATCCAGGTCTTTGAATTCCCTTGCATTTGGAACCAAAGGAGACTCTCGAAGTGTATCTCGATTTCTAGGATGATTAACACAAACAGTAAGAAATTGGACTGCTTTTCTCCCATCCTTGCTTCTGACACTTGCATAAGCAAAACCATCATCAAGCACCTTTGTTTCCATATGCACACCTATAATATAGGGTTGTCCCAAAATCACGGCATATGAGGAATTATCTTGCACAAAGAAGTGTTGCTCTTCATGTACATCACCAATCGTCACGTTTACATTAGGACATGCAGCATAGAGCTCCCCTGAAGAATTATTTACAGCCCTCATTCACCAACCATGATTAGTGTCTACAGGCCATGCACCATTTTCATACAATCCATGCTCAATGACATTTATACTCAGGCCCATGGTCAAGTAAAGCAACACAAGGAGTTTCACGCTCCCCTATTTTCACTACCCTTTCAATGGTAGCTCTAGCCCAATGATTTCTTGTGTAGTGACTTCGAGGAATAAAACCTAGAGTCTCTTCTCCATATTGTTGCATTTGCCTTACTCCATCATGCATATTGCTACAAGATAATGCATTTTCAGCCACTTTCTTCTCTTTTCCACATGCTGTCCACTAATTAGTAGCATCCTGCATAGACTATCCTATACTTACTTCATGCTTATATTCAGCCCCAATACCCAACAAACCAGTTTCCTCTTCAAATTGCAGCAATGCACTAGTGGTATCACTAAGAAACTGACGCTTCCTTTTAATTATGTCAATGATCTCATCATGAAATTCTCGCTTGGCAATGCCAAGCACCTCTCCCAATGTAAATTCCACCCGACTGTTTAAGATCCGTTCTTCAAGAACCTTCTTAAGATCTGTGGCTATCTCAATGTCAGATTGCAACTTATATCCTGGCTGCTTGCCCTTCTTTTTGCCCTCTTGTTTGTTATCTTGTTTTTTTATCTTGACTGACCTCTTCCATAACATGCTCGGGAGGTGGCTGATTTGCAGTTTTAGGCTAATCCACACTTCTTCTTGTCATTATTTTAGATGACCCTGCAATATCTTCATCTCTGTACATAAACAACAAAAAGGAGCATGAAGCTGATACAAAAAAGACACAACACAACACATCACAACTCATACCCTACCCCCTGACAAAACCAAGGTATGAAATCCACGAGGAGTAGGCATAATCTGATAGAAGGCTCGAAGCTAGTCACTAGTCGACTGCTCCAACACGACCAAACTAAAAAAAACTATCAAAGAGGTCGCCCTAAGTGGTGGTCTGACCTACCTTCCTAACTAAGCACAACTCAACTAGGAGCTCCTACTAGGTGAGGACTCCTATAGCCTGATTAAGAAATGTTTTCTTTTACCATAGTTTTTCTTCTTTTAGGATTTTATTTTTCCATACTTAGGCATGTAAAAAGGAGGGAGATGAGCATATGACCCAAGGAGAATAGGGTATCGGCCTCAGGTCCTGTATCGGTACCCAAGCACCTACCAAACCCTTACAAGGCGACACTGAATCCTTTTCTAATGCTCACTTTTATTTTTGCTCCAACCTTCTTTTATTTTCTTATTTTATGGCAAGATGTCACCCCAAGGAAGGGCAAGGCATCGGCCCCGGATCTTGTCTCATCCCCAGGAACCTACCAGGCCTTCGCAAGGCTTGGTAGGTTCCTTCACAAGGCGATAAACAATAGCTCAATGATTTTTCTTTCTTTATTTTTCTATTTTTATAGGGGTCAAATCCCTTTTTACACACCTCCATATTTTCATATATTGTCTTCTAGATCTTTAGGGTTTTGTCTCGTCCCATCATTATTTTACTAGGCTTCTCTAGCTACCTCACAACTAGCAGGAACTCCTAGAACGGCCGCCTAGCAAGTCAGCAGAATAGGGTCACTAGAACTACCTTCTAAAACAGGTCTTGCAATGCCTAGCAATGCCTTGCAGGAGGCAATGACTACTCAAACCTCCCCCAGACATACCTAACCTAAACCTGGGACTTCATGCCTCAATTGCCGGTCCCCAATAAGAAAGAAAACCCTCACCCGAACATATATAATTAATTGCTTAAGGGAAAAACTTGAAAAGGGAACGGAACCACTTGGAATGGCCACAAGAAGCTTCTTCGCAGCAAAGGCTCCCTCCAGTGACTTCGTCAACCTGTATGGTGCAATCACTAAAGCAACAAACATTAAACGTACCTGCACCAAATAGAGATAGGGCCCTCTTGGCCTAAAGAAGTAGCACATTTCACTGCAAACTAACTGGCCCTCTTGGCCTAAAGAAATAGATTATTAAAACCTGAAAACAACTGGCCCTCTTGGCCTAAAGAAATCAGACATTAACTACTTAAAGCAACTGGCCCTCTTGGCCTAATGAAACAAAAAACTAGCTCATAGAGATCCCTCCTTGGAAAAAGGAAAATATAAGCAAATACACTCCATTCCAAGGGGAAAAATAGGGCTCTCAGCCCTAAACTAAATGCATCGAGTTATGGCCCATACCTCATGCATATATAACAAGAGGCGTACGCATAACATATCGTTGGATCAACCTATGTGTCCAAGATAATAGTGGTAGATGGGTCTCGGCCACTCTTCTCATTACCCATATCAACCATCGCCTGCCATATAACGCGTGGTGTGATAACATCTACCACAAGAGATCAGGTTCTGTCTCATTATCAATAGCAACATCCAGACTAGGATCACAATTGAAAAAGAGGTCATCTTCATAAGCAAAATTAGCTAAGGAATCTGCAAAGTGATTCCAATAACGTGGAATCAATTGAAGAGATACGCTATCAAATTCATCAAGTAGGGTTATAGCAGTTCGATGATACATACGAAGGAGAGGATTCCAGACTGTATATGTCCCATTGAGTTGATTTAAGATCAGCTTGGGAATCCCCTTTTATTAACAACCGCCTAATACCACCTTTTTTGGCAATATTCAAACCCATAATCAGAGCTTTATGCTCGGCCATGTTGTTAGTAAATCCTACCCCGAGATAAGCAGCTAATTTCATTGTAACTCTACGTTGGGGATCTCGGATAACTACTCCAACACTCCCTTTTCTATTAGGGCCCCTAGACGCTCCATTAAAGTATAATGTATACGTCCATAATGGGTTTACACAACCAGCCATCAAGAACTCCCCTATTCATGATTATGATAGTCAAAGTTCAACATATTTAAAGGATGAAGTGATGGCTCCATCGCACCTTCCTTATTAAACTCAACAGGGATGCTTGTCAAGATTTGTAAGCAGTGATGGCAGAAAACTCTAATTTTCCACACAAAGGTACCGTCTTCTTGCTCAATCACTTTATATCCCTTGCTCCACTAGATAAGCCTCCCCTGATGATATCTTTGCTCGAGATATGGGTGCTCCAAATAAGGGGTTAAAAGCTGCACTTGGATGCAGTTAGATGCATTATGAGATATGTTAAGTCCACTGTAGATTATGGGATATTCTATGTGTGTCTGAGATAAGCCCTTGAAATCGGTTGGATACACGGATGCAGATTGGGTAGCATGCTCATATGACTGTAGATCTACGAGTGGCTATGCTTTCAATTTTGGAAGTGGAATGATCAGCTGGAGCAGTAAGAAGCAGCCTCTATGGTTACTTTATCGAGTACTGAGACAGAGTCCACGGGTGCTGCATTAGCAGCATGTGAGATTACATGGCTGCTCAAGCTTATGGTTGATTTGGACATACAGGTAGATGCTCCAGTGACTCTGCTATGTGAAAATCTTAGTAGTGTACTCCTCTCCAGTATACCATGCCAGGACAAAACACATTGAGGTACACTACCACTTCATCAGAGAGATGGTTCTTGCGAGAAGAGTTGATCTCATGCATGTGAAGACTGATAAACAGGTAAGGATATCTTTACCAAGTCTCTGGGTAAAGATAAGTTCAATGTTTTCAGACAGCTGCTTGGTGTACAGATACTGTCTTGAGCTTGAGGGGGAGTGTTAGACTTCAAGCATAGCTTTCTATCTTTGGTATGACTATACCAGACACTTAAGTTGTCTAGTTGTACTACATGATGCAGACATTTAATAAATTGGTGCTTAGGACTTGGTTGTTTGGTGTGAATGGTCCTTGAGACCTTAGGTTATAAACAGTCATTTGAGTTTTGGGAGTAATATATAATAAAAAGGATACGTGAGAGAGCACACTGCTTCTCACTATGTGTTAGCTCCAACCTCTCTCTGACTTTTATCAACAAGGCCCAAACTTGAGTCCAAATCTCCCCTAATGATCATTGAAATGATTGCATTTGGCATTATTTAGACTAGTAAACCAAGTCTGTCTCTTGTCTCCTAGGCAAAGATTGAATGCTTGTGCTTGTTGAGCAAGGTCCATGAGGTTGTTAGCCTTGCACACCTATTCAAACTTCTCGATGAAGCTATAGAAGTCATTGCTTGCTTGATATTTATTGAGTTTCTTGGTAGCTATGGGTATCTTTGTTTGACTTCAAGTATTTGGGGTAACTCCTAGCCTCACTAGCAATGATGCTGTCAAGGCTACCCCACTTTGCTTGATGCTGGTGTTGTCTAGCAACAACCGCTTTGTGAGCACCACTGTAAGGTCTCTTTCTAAGACTCTCTCCCTATCAAAATTTCCTCCCATTCTGTTTCTACCTAAGATGGCTAGGATCTTTTGAGCCTTGTTGAGCTCTCTATCTTGGAGTGTCCTCTGAGACCATTGCTCTTGGTTATAGCTCATTATGTGCTGTAGTGCAATTCTTCCTAGCCTTCTCTCATCCTCAAGATCGACTATAATATATTAGCTATAGGTCTTCCATGATGTGTTATCCTTGATTGTTAGTCATACTATGTGATAAGTTGCTAGATGTCATCTAGATAACTTGCTACATTAAGGTGAACATCAAGGTTGAGGCCATACTCATTCGAGTTGGTACCTGGAATGGTGGTTGTCTCTTGACCCATTAGTATTTCTATGAGGTTGACTAGGTCAGCTAAAGTTGTGTCTCTAATCTTGGACAGTTCTTCCTTTCCTTAGTGGTCTAATGGTTTTGGTGTCTTGGGTCACTCATTTGGTTTTTGGGATAACACTTCTACTAGTGGGTTTGTTTCCTAGCTTAATCCCCTTTAGTGTGTTCCTTATTAATCCAATCAATTTGCAAGTGTACGCACACTTATACTCTTGAGCAGTGTGACTTGATGCGAGCTATGCAAAATCAAGCTTTTTATTTTTCACATGCACTCAAGTGTCTACAATGCAGGGTGCAATCTTTGATAAACTCAATCACGTCCAATCAATTTCATACAATTGCAGCTCTTTTGCATGAATCATGATTACTTCTAATTGCTGATTTTAGGTGCCTCATGGGTTGTGATAGGTAGTTTGATGGGTGATTAGCCCAAGCGGTCAAATTAGGTCTCTACTAGGGGTAAGCAATTAGTGGTCAGTAATTTTGATCACTCCTAGACTATTATGTTAAAATCATGGGGACAATTGGCTCTATGGTCTCATCTACAAGTCTAGATTCCAATTTGGAGTGATTAAAAATGGTCAAAGACTATGTTCCAGACAACCCATCATCTAAGTCCCAAATGCAATCGTTGTTGTGCCACTACATGGACACAGTGTGAAAAACCCTAAAGTGCATGATCATCCAGGTTTCTTATTGATCTATAGGGTCAATGACATATTAGTCATTAGTGTTTATATCCATAGTATGGATGGTTCAAAAATACAAGATCTTTGGATAATTTTAGCATATTTTTGATATTTTGGATATTATTTCCTATAATATCCTAAAAAGATATAGAAGACTTCTAGAATAAGGTGATATGCAAAAAGAAAGTTGCTTTTCAACCAGTTTGGGAGATCTCATGTAAAAAAGAATGGCTTCCAAATTCATGCAATTTGTGATCATAGTTTTCAAGTAGTAATAAACAACACTTCAAACCCAAGAAGAAGAAGAAAGAGCAATCTGAGAGAATTTTGAGCAGGTGTCCTATAGTTTTACCCCCCTTTCGGAGCCAATGGGACCGTCATATTTGTCGTCTAAGCAATAGAGAAGAAGCTAGTATTTGGTGCCTATTTTTTGTCTACCAGGGAGCTTTAGAAGATCTAATGCTTGGAGATTGCTTTTGAGTAGTCCTAGGCAAGGATTTTGTTTATCTTCTCCTATTCTATCAATACATAGTGCTTTGAATCATTGAGCCTTATCTTTATATTGTATAAAGGCTTTGGTAGATTTGAATCCCTTACTTGTTCTTTTTCTTCTCTTCTACCTCCTATTCTCTACTTCCTTCTCTCTCTAATCTCCGGTGGATATGACCTTTTGACTAAAATCCCCTCGATATTGGTAAACCTAACGTGAAAGGTTGTCGGAAGGAAAGACAAGATGGGAGAACCTTCAAGCATAATTCTAGTGACATTTTGTAGCAATTAGTGCATAATATGAACATGCTTATGTAGGTACAACAACAACAACAAATGTTGTAGGTTTCTACTCAAATCGAAACTTTTGTGATGAATGCTTTGTAGGCAGTAGAGCATGAGATGAAGGGTTTAATGGTAGGAATATATCTGCATATTTACATACCTATTCTTAAAAGATGGAATTGTTTGGGGTGGCTCAAGTTGCATAGACTCAGTATTTTGTACGGGTCACTATACATAAATTGAAAGCCCGACTTACTAAATTGTACATGTAGGATGCTGATTGGGTAGCTTTCGTGAAGAGACTCGGGGAAGAATTTTACAAGACACCAATTTGATTACCCACAAGACTTTCTAGGAGTGGGTTCTACAACCGAAGCAGGGCCTTGTGCCTATACAAAGTTACTACGAGAATTTGAAGATAGTTTATAGCATGAAATGAAGGATTGTGCTACTTATCAAGAAGCCTTGGCACGACAGCTCATCTATTAGAAAGATGGCAAGATCCATGCACAAGAAATGGGATTGCTTCTCTTGCTTTGAATTTTGAAAAGGGAGGTATGCAAAAGTTGTTGGAAAACTTGGCTTTCCAAATTTTTATGAGGCTATACATGCTGCTACTTTTGGTCTACAATTGAATAGAATTCCTAGCCAAGTAGTGGTTGATCTGAAGGCTACAATATCGACACATGCTTTGCATGTAACTGAAAAGAGAAAAGAAACTAAAAGTGAAATCTCTCATGCAAGGCAAGACATTCATGACATAACTAGGGAATCATTGGTAGATGCATATTCAGTGGATGCATATTTAGCAAAAGTGTAAAACATGAATATACTTGTAAAAGAGAAATAAAAGAGAGATGAAGATAATGCAAGGATATCTAAGAGAGTGACAAGAAGAAGTATGGATAAGCCTAAAGCTACAAATCAACCACCTTTTGAGCATGTTATGGAAGAGGTTGTGCAGGAGCAGAAATAGGATAGCAAGCAAGAGGACAAAAAGGAGGGCAAACAATTGGGATATAAGTTACAGCTTGATATTGAGACAGCCAACCACGGATGCCTTGGAAAATCCTATAGTGGAAGAGTCAACCATTGCATTTGTAGATTTTCTTAATGTATTTGAAGAGGTTCAAAAAACTCATATTTTACTTGATGTAGGGACTCAGAGGGAGATTGGTGAAGTGTTGGATGCACATTATTTGCAGGATATAGTTATCATTTTTGAGACAGTTCATGAGCTCAAGGATATGCCTTTAGAGGATATTAGATGTAATGCTTCCCAAGCTAGAAATTGTTTCAAATGCTTTGTCAAAGGCCTTGAGATAGAAAATTCAAAGATGCTTCAAGTTATGGACTGCTCCACTATTTTTGATGATGGTCAGTATGTGTTGGATGCAAGTGAGGCTTAGTTTATGTTTGATGTGGTATACAATAATTAGTATAAGCAGATTTCCATGCGCTAGACTTTGAAAGAGTAAGCCATGTTGCTATGTATTTGTTGATGGGTGCATTGATAGCATGTATATGGAGATTCACAGTCTCTAGTATATAATGCATACCCAAGGCCTGATGACCCTAGAGTGGATGCTTGGTATGGTGTTAGAGTTGTGAAAATGCTAGCCATTTTGAACTATGATCTACGGGGATGCCTTCTTATGGGCATGATGAGTGACAAGTTGACACTATGGGTGTATGACCTGAGTGGTGCATTGGTGGCACATACTAGAGGATGTGCAGGTTCAGAGGGGGTAGATGTCATGGTGCTATGCAGATTCAGTGTGAAAAATCCTAGGGTGCATCATCATCTGAGTTTTTTACTGATCTAGAGAGTCAATGCCATATTAGTATTAGTATTAGTATCCATAGTATGGATTGTTCAAAAATACATGATATTTGGATAATTTTAGCCTATTTTTGATATTTTGGATATTATTTCTTGTAAATATCTTAAAAAGGTGTAGAAAACTTCTAGAGCAGGGTGACATGCAAAAAGCAAGTTTCTCTTCAAGTAGTTTGGGAGATCTCATGTAAAAAAGAAGGGCTTCCGAATTTGCACAGTGCGTGATTGTAGTTTTTAGGCAACAAATCCGAGAGAATTTTGAGCAAGAATCCTACAATTTTACCCCCCCTTTTGGATCCAACGGAACCATTCGATTTTTGTCTAAGAAGTAGAGAGGAAACTAGTGTTTGGTGCATGTTTTTGGTCTACCAAGGAGCTCTAGGATATCTAATGTTTGGAGATTGGTTCCAAGTAGTCCCAGTCAAGGATGTTATTTATCTTCTTAGGTTTTGTAAATACATAGTGCTTTGAATCATTGAGCTTTATCTTTATCTTGTGTACCTCTTTTCTATTCTTTTTATTCTCTTCTATCTCTTATTCTCTACTTCTTTCTCTCTCTAATCCCTATAGGTATGACCTTTCGACTAAAATCTCTCCAACATCAGGCCATTCAAGTAGACTCTGTGACTGTCCAAGTGGTCACAGAATCTAACTTAGATGAGGAATGCCCATCCGACTATCCCAAGCCAACCATCTCAGGCCTGGCGGATTGGCCGTCCAAGGCTTGAAAAGTGGTTTGAGTCCAAGTGGACCATCCTAGTGGACTTGTTTGAGTTAGATGTTTGAGTGGACTTAAGCTACTTGGATGTCTGAGTCCGATGAGAATTTGATCGTATGAGTCCTATGGATCATCATCCTCTGAATAGTGTATAAAAATACCAAATGGCAAGAAATTGATCAAATCAATCCAATGCACTACCTATTGATGCACCCAAGATTTTTGCTCCATGAAATAAACATTAGGGAAGACTCAGAGCATACCTGGAGTGGACGAATGTGGTGATACCAAGGATTGATGTTGCTACTACCTCTTGACCTATGGCTCTTTGTCTATCTCTTAAAAGCTCTCTCTCTCAATCTCTCATTGTGCAAATGAGCTCTCTCTTCTCCCTTTCTTACCTTTTGTTTATCTCTTTCTTCCCTTGCTATCTATTTTCCTTTCAAGGCATTAAAAATATTTTTTCCTTTCTTTCTCTATTTCCTTGTTTTCTGATTATTATAAAGACTTTTCTTTTCCTTCTTGTTTTTCTTATTCTCCAACCTTAATGCATCCTACTAATGAAAAAAACACACCACTGATCTAACTAGTGCTCCTAAATCTTCCAACACCTAAACTATCAAACAAAGGAGATCGAACACCCTCCAACTCCCTCGCTTCCCACCTAAACCAAGCATCGTTTCAGAGTTGAACTCCTACTCCGTTGCTTGGTTTGGAGTGCACAAGCAATCAAGCTTGAATCTATTTGTTCTAGCCACCACGGAACCAAAATGTTATCACTATCTTAAGTACGTTGCCAAGACCCACAGACTGCTTATTGCTTCAAGCATGTTAATCCGAGAGCTATGACTACCTTTCACATTTTGTGCACACTCTCCTACACACAAATATAGTGAGCTTACCTTTGAATCCGATCGATATGCCTCCTCCAACGAATCCATCGGTAGATCCACATTCCAAGATGTGCTTTCAAGTGAGCTCCCTCTCCAAGCTTCAAGCTTCAAGATCCATAGCCACGAAAGGAGAATATAATAATATGATGATGAAGAGAGGAGTAAAATATCTTCTCCACGGTCCCTCACTCTCACACACACACTCTTCCTCTCTTACAGTCCCTCTCTCATACACAATAATGAAGCTAGAGCAAGAAGCAAGGAGAGAGAAAGTGTGGCCACACAGCAAGAATAAGCTTCTTCATTCACTTTTTGACTTTTATTCATGCCCTATCTCCTCCTTGGGTGGCCATCTCCTTTTTGGTTCCCAACCTTTGTCCATTTTCCTACTCTTTTTTCTTCTCCTTCCTATTAGCATTGGCCTTAACCCGTGCCTCTCATTCTTTACAACTTGCATGGGAGAGACCTCGATGTTCTTTTACAAAACAATGTGCATGGTGCCCTTTTTACAAAAATATTAAGGTGCACTTATTCTTGTGTGCCTCTCTCTTACATTTAGAATGTAATATTTCCATGCAATAAAAGTTAGTTGGTTAGATAAATTTTTTTTTAGTTAAGTAATAAGTTAGTAAGATTACTAACTAAAGACTAATTAAGGTAAAAACTAACTAACGTTAATAGCTAACAATTTTTATTTAATTAAAAATATATTAAAAAAACCAAGAGTCATAAATTTGATATTTTTCTCGGATTGACAAGGACCGTAGTGACCCTTCATGGAAGTTACAACATGAACAAGAGTTACAAGCCAGATTAATTTTTAGTGTTAATGTGTATAGTATGGATGGTTCAAAAATATTAGATTTTTGGGCAAAAAAACTAGCATATTTTAGATATTTGATGGGATCTAAAATGGGCTGGCACTAGCTATAGCACTAGCCGGACCTCTGACATGCACAAGACAACCCCACGGCCTCGCGATCGGGAGCATCTACAGGACACGTTGCCTTGCCATCGTACGTACATTTTGTGTTTGTATTGTGTTTATAGTCCAACCCTTAACCTTCTCAAACTCCTCAGAGGGAGACCCTACACATTTCGGTGTAATTCACCACGTAGAACAACATAGGAGGCACCCCTCGGCTGATTGCTACGGCCCCACTGTGACCCTCCTACACCTTCGGGATTGGCCCCTTGATGTGTCGCTAACACATATAACACATATGAAATAGACTTCACTCTTGGTCTCAATATTATATCGTTCTAGGAATGTACCAATCCTCACTTACTTGTCCCCTTGGATCCACCGTCTAGACCTACAGCTTGGGTGCCTTTCTCTCTCCGGCATGAGTTATTTATACTTCAACCAATTGCTATGCATGCCAGGAATAGATACCATTTGTATGATTCATGCAATGGTGGATGCTTTATTGTGCACAAACAATTATGGTATGAAATCAGCCTATGTGTCGTGCAAAAAAACCCTTTTAATGAATTTCCGCTAATACGCTACTAAATCCATTATTTCCAAATAAACCGCATCCTAAATGCTATGCATAAAGAGAACACTCAGACTTTGTATTATTTCAGTATTTAAACTATTGTGAAACATCATTTTCCCCCTCACCGTTTAAATTTTGCTGCAGTGCATAGGTGTAGAGGGTTTTTATGTCATTTTTATATATGTAAAAGCAATAAATACGCACTTTAACACAAAGAACAAGGGCCAAACTAAGGCTTAACCTCATGCTTCAATCCCGTCAGACATTCACATACATAGATCTTATTTTTCCATTTTTTTAAACACAAGAAACCCTTTTATCTCCATTTTTCTATATTTTTTCTATTTATTTTTAATAGAAAATGGGTATTTTTTGTTTTTTTTAAAATGACTGATCATTGGAGCTGAAACTCAACATTTTCCCTTATCCATGTCCACTTATTTTTCCCCACTCAAAATCAAAGAAACTATCAATTTCCATCAAAATTAGTGTTCTTTTAGGTTTTGAAAATTTATAATTCCTGTAAATCAATACGGGTTCTGCATAACAGTGATTGCAACCCTCAAACATAATGCAAGGAACATTCAAATAAAATTTCAGCCCATGTGCACACCATTTAGACCATGAACAATAAAAAACAAGCAAAATTCTTTCATAAAATAGAGCATACCGCCTTTTTGCATGTTTCAAGTTTTTTGAATATTTAATTGGGACTGTGTATCGACCAATCAGTCATGGATTTTAGCATAGATCTTCAGCCTTCAGCCTCAGCCTCTTGGAACAATCCGGTGCCTCCCGGACAAGCATCCATCACCCGATCCTCTTCTTGATTCTTGCCACATGAAGTGCCTCTATGCAAGAGAGAGAGGGAGGAGAGAGAAAGATTGAATTCTAATCTTCACAACCAGGCAGTCATTCCACGTGCAGTCTGGAGCAATGAGGAGCAAAGATTGAATGTAGATCAGGCATAAGATCAGTTGGGAGGTTTACAGCCCCCTCCTTCAATCGTGGACATGATGACACCCTCTTTTTCTCTACACATGAAAAAAATGGACCCCCCTCCCCATGATTTTGAGTTTGGTCCCCAAAAGTCATGAATTTTGGGACTTCTTAAGGTCCTTTCCCACTGTAAAATATTACACAGCGCAGTGAACAGAATCTAAGAAAGAGATAGAGAGTACACAACAGATAAGAGGAGAATCAGTAAATTCTTTAACTCCAAACAACTGATACAAAGATGGCTTTGTCCACCCGTGTGCTTCCACTGTGTGAAACTTAGATGGCGATCTAGACAGAAGATAGGTGAAGAGCTTAAGGCTAGCTGGAACAACAACTCTGACTGGGTGAAAGATGAGTGATAGATGGATGTGAAGGGGTTTAGCTTTTATAGCCCGCGAAGACTGTTAGGTCAGCCTGACCGACCTACCATACGAGCCTCCATTAGTCGATCAGGGAATATTCCCTTTACCATTGGGCCGAGGGTGCTGCCCCCGGACCCCGCCAGGGGGGCCGCTGGTCCCCCTTGGGACCCCCCCAGCCAGGGGCCACTTCCGCAGCCCTCGGACCCCAAAATAGGGGCCCCTTTTAACTCCCTTAACCCGCAACTCAATGCAATACACCTCGAGTTGCTACCAGCTTAATCACTCCGTCTAACCCAAAGATTAGACCCACAACGGTCACCTTTTTGCCATCCGGTCACATAGACCTCATCTGATATACAAGTCAGGACTCAACTAATGTCCGGGCTCACATTTGGCTTCTCCTCATAATGGGGGCCTTACAACTTTGAGCACCATGGATCATTGGTGGCACCTAATGAGGGTGGGGCATTTATCATATCTAACACCCCCCCAAGGACCATTCACACCAAACAACCAAGTCCTAAGCACCGACTTATTAAATGTCTGCATCATGTAGTATAGCTGGACAACTCAAGTGTCGGGTACAGTCATACCAAAGATAGAAAACTGAGCTTGAAGTCTAACACTTGTAAGAAATTTCACCTCAGCATAGAGAGTGCTAATTCAAAAATCAATAACAATGGATAAAATTTCAAAATTTTTAATATTTTTTTTTCTAAAATACACAAACTAGCTCCTAGCCTTTAACTTCTCAATTAGCCTTAATTAAGAGTTTAGAGGTCAATTCTTGGAATTAAGTGCCAAGTGCTCAAAACTTGAAGACTGTATCTAAATTGATTGGAATTAATGACAATCTCTTTTTATCAAAAGACGAGCCAAAAGACTATGTGAAGCCTTGAGTTGTACCCAACACCACATTACATTTGGAAGATCTCTATGTATTCTCCCTCATTTTTTTGAAAGCAACTTCACAAACATCACAAACAAGGATGGATAAAACTGAATTAATATTACAAATGGAGATGGCTAGGGTGGAATCAACAGGGATGGCTGGGGTAGAATCAACACCATGAATGGAGATGGCTGGGTTAGAATCAACATCGCAAAGGGAGACGACAGCATCTAAATCATCATCAAAGAGATATAGGAGAAAGGCATATCACCTCCATGTCAAGCTTGATCGTTGAGTATGAGCCATTAATTAAGAAAAACAAACCTTGTCTCATGTCTTCTACATCCAAAGAACTTTGTAGATTGCAAGGAAAGATTAATATAGATCTATGGATTGATGGGAAACTATATCCAAAATATCATTTGCATAACTTCATGCCTCCATTTAGGGATATTATATCCTTAGTAAGCTTCATTGGGAATGGTTATAATGGCCTCTTAGGATACACTCAACATTTGGATGCCATTAGCAATGTACACAAGTTAGAAATAGATTTGTTAGAGAAGGAGAATGCCTCTTTGAGGCAAACATGAGAGCAATATAAGCACAAATTACTGCAGAACAAGGAGACTATTTTAGAGCTAGAGAAACTAAGAGATCAATTGAGGCTTAAATAAACAATGTTTGGGGTTCGCAAACGATGTAGGAAACTTCCAAATATTCAAGACATGAAGCTATAGAGTGGTGGTATTAAGGAAAAAATGCATGCAATGAAGTAATTGAGCTCTTTGTTACTTTTTTACCATCTCATAAAGTATTTATTAAAAAATTATGA
This sequence comes from Lygodium microphyllum, assembly GCF_053477565.2. Taxonomy (NCBI): domain Eukaryota; kingdom Viridiplantae; phylum Streptophyta; class Polypodiopsida; order Schizaeales; family Lygodiaceae; genus Lygodium; species Lygodium microphyllum. Next base: position 35,950,125 of record NC_141147.1, read on the forward strand.
TATTTGAACTTTTTTATTATGAATACATGGATATCATACAACCTAATGAAGAAACAACTTTAAGCATGGAGGCATGAATTGGATACTTTAAAATGCTTCTAAATAAGAAAGCTATCAAAGGAATCTTGAAGGATCCAAAGTATCAAAATCTTGCAAAACAGGAGATTGAGATTTTCCTAAGAGGGAGTCAACTTAGCTCAAGTGATATGCAAGCTTTATTAGATGAGGTAGGTATATCTACTGGGGGAGACATATCTATTTACAAATCTTTTTACAGGAAGATGAAGGAATCTAAGCTACAAGGATCGATATATCCAAACCCAACATCACTCAAAAGGGACTAAAAAGGCCAGCCGCAGATGCAGAATCAAGATAGGACCAAAAGCGTCTGCGCATGGAGGCCTCAACCACCCCCACCCACACAACAATGACGCCACCAGCCAGTTACGATGAATACGTCGCTGAGCTGCTCTCCCAACTGGAGAGAGCAAAGGAGGAAAAAATAATGGCGGTGGGGCTGAATTGGTGACAAAGAAGGAGTTAGTGGCAGCTTTCCAACTAAAGAAAACCCGCATCATCGCCATGCAGCAACGCCAGATATTCGAACTCAAGCAAGAGTTGAAAGAAAAAGAGGATAGGAAAGAAAGCTACAAGCAGCAAGAATCAAGAACTAGTGCAGATGCAGTGGGAATACAAGCTCCTCCTAATGCAATATAAGGAACTGGAGTCAAAGACCGCCACCATTGAGCAGATGATGGAGGAACTGAGCGCCAAAGAAGAGGAGAGAAGACAAGAGAGGGAGCAACAACGAAAAGCAATCGAGTCCATGACCGATCAGCTACGCCTTGGGAAGAAAGAGCAAGACAACATGAGCAAAGAGCTCAGGACCCAGGAGCAGAAGCTCGTAACCCTAGCTCAAAAGCAGGGGGAGAGTATGGAAGGAATGAGCAAAAGGGCTGAGGAATGGGCCATGCAGAATGAGAAACGGGTGAAGGCATTGGCGCGGCACCTCGCCTTGGTGGAGAAAGAAAAAATCTTGGCAGAAAGCAAAGCGGACGCCGCCCAGACAGCCTTCACTGCCCAGCAACAGGCCTTCCTCAATACACTACTGGACATAACTCAACCAGAGGGAAAGGAGCCGTTGGAGGTGGTGAAGAAGAAACTAAGCATCGCATGCAGAGCCCTGCATGCGGGGCTACAGATGCCACCCCAACCTGCAGAGGTTAGGCTGGGCTTAGAAGAACAATGAAAGTATCTACTACTGGCCGGCCTAACCCCCCAGGAGGTAGATGCCCTCGGCTTTGAAGAAAGAGCACCACAAGAAAACCGGCAGGGGAGGAATCCAAACTCGAAGTCGACATGAACAGATTCAGAGAAGATGTAATCCCGCAGCCCCCCTCGCCGCACAATTAGAAACAACAACAACTCAACCCGCCCCTGGACAGACAAGCCACCCTCAATGAGCGATGGAAAAAGCTAGTGGAAGAAGCCAGAAAAAGGCTACAGGCCAAGCCAGTCGTGCGGCCATCCGCATCCCTCCCACCATGCCCCGATGACCTCCCTACGCAATTCCACGCAGAGCTAGTGGTGTGGGAACGGCAGGAGATCGAAAAGGACCCTTTCTCTTTCAGCTTCCTTATGCCTGACATCTTGAGAAGGGTCATTCCGATCAAAGTGATGGAGGAGGTGATCACGGCTGGCAGCCGACTAGGCCAAAGATGGCTAGATGACATGGCAAGGACCCCCACTTTGTGGGGCACGGAGGAGGCCGAATTTTGGCAAGACAAAGTATACGAACTGCCACACACAGTAAGGGGCTACGACTGCCAACTGTTGAGAATTAGCAATCACACTCACTAAAACAGCCTCTTTGTATGGAGCTTCAGGGTCAAGGATATGCAGGCTAACCTATCCCATATGCACAATGGTGCCTACTACAGTTTCCTACTTTCATATAAAGCATTGTACTTGCTTCCTTTTCTAAATGCAATGATAGTACTCTTTTCTTTTCAGTGAAGTGTCAATGTCATTGTCCACATACATAAGATTGTGTTTATGAGTCCAAGTCTCAATCTTGGAACCTAATTCACTTGTGTAACAAACAGTGTCTTTTCCATCATGAGTCCACACTTATCCTTTCATCCTCCATAGCTTCCGCCTTTGCCATGCTCTAGATCCCGCATTTCTCACATGGTATCAGAGTCCAGTTGGGCATGGCATTGCTTCTCCAGCCTCTCTTGATTCCTCTCAACCTCAGTCTAGCTCAATGTCAGCTCATGACTTCATCTCCCAACTCTACTCTCACTGAAGCTTCCATGGCAGCCATAGCCAGCAGCACCCTTTCAATTTGAGCTGCTTATATCTCATTCCACAGGTCAAATCTCTTGGAGCTTCCTTCTGGAAAAGTATTCCCCAACTCACAAAGCTTCCCTGTATCACATCAATCCAGGACATTTGACCATCTGAAGCTTAGCATTGTGAAAATCCTCAATCTCTACTCTGTGTCTGCCATAGCCAGACAGGACCTACCTTACTTGGAGCTTCAATAACTTCTCAACCAGGCCATTTCAGCTCGTTATTTCTTCTAGGGAGTTGTTCCTCTACTCAAGGCGCTTCATCTTGGCACCAAAATCGATCACATTGCTGCGCCCTAACCCTGGCATTACAGAAATCGTGGAAACCTGTCCTGAACTGCGCCGAATCTGTTCACGCCCTCTGCGTGCTTCATACGACCAGCGATCTTGACGATTATCATGGGGTTTTGATAGCCCATGAAGTCAGCTTCCTAGACATGTAAAATTTTTTGAAAATGATCAAGTATAGCTCCTGCAATGTTGAAAAAACCAGGCCCTTGTCTCAGAAACCCTAATTTCACCATAGCCAAAAATTCTCAAGCTTTTTTTCCTCAGTTTTTCTCTCTCCTGACACTCAACCCAAGCCTTTGTCGCTCTAATCCATTGACCCAGCATCAAATCAAGGAGGGGAAGGACCTGAGAAGATCGAAGAACGACCGAACGATCCCGAACAAGAAGAATCAAGCTCAACATCAACACTGACATAGTGTGTTTTCACACTGTCACTAACTGTGTCTCTTGACACACTGCATTCTCCTCTTCTACTGATAAAATCTCAGAATTCTGGTGTTGATTTGCTGCTGATCTTGCAACCTCAACATGGCAAAAGACTCTCCAAATGCTCGATTCAAAGAAGTCGGGTTTCACACTTGGCAAACCCGCATCAAGCTCATCCTGATGAAGAAGGGTCTTTGGGCCATCACAAATGGCAAAGAGAAGAAACCTCAGGGCACGGACCTTGCAACTACTTGGCAAAAGAATGATGACAGAGCCCAGGCCATTATCAAACTGGAGCTAGACGACAGTTATATCCACCATGTGGATAACTGTGAGACCTCATAGGATACATGGAAAAGACTTGACACCCTGTTCGGTGCACAATCTAAATCATCAAAGTATGGTCTCCTGATTGAGTTCTTTAGGCTTGAAATGAAGTCCAGCACATCACTTGCCACACATCTCAATTACATGGAAGGACTCCTAACCCAACTTGCAGGAATCAACATTAAAATGGATGAAGATGTTTGCATCGGTGTTCTACTTAAGAGTTTGCCTCCTGAATATAATAATGTATCAACAACTTTAATCAACATGCCAAATCCTGAACTTGTTGATATCCAGGCATCTCTGTTAGAAGAAGAAAAGAAACTTAAAAGCAAAGAAGAGCCCAGCACTTCAAAGGATGAACAAATGTTATATGTAAACAACAGATACAAAGGTAAAAAGGAACCGCTCTTCTGTGACTTCTGCAAAAGGACCGGACATACTGAGAAGTTCTGTCATGCTAGGAAGAGGTCCCAAAAGGCCTATCTTGCAGCTGTGAAAGAAGAAGAATACCATGGACCAAAAGATGAAGAAGAAGATGAAGATGAAGACCACCAGGATCGGAAGGACAAGACTCATCAGTCCTTCTACTCTCATAACTCTGATAGACTGTTTTAAAAGCCTTGTACTTCCTTGCCCTAATGCTTCCTGCCATAAGCTTTGTAAAATCCTTATATAACTTGGCATTACAGTCCCTGTACACTTTGTGAGGCCCCTGTTACAGCCTCTGGATGTCCATCATGTTTGGTGCCCACACTTAGCCTTTTCTGCAACAGCCTCTGGTGTCTACCATGTTTGTGGTGTGCCCACACTTTGCAGGTGGTTCTCATTACAGCCTCTACACACTTTGTGCCTTTCTAGTTGTGATTGAGGAGGGGTGTTGAGAATCAGCAATCACACTCACTAAAACAGCCTCTTTGTATGGAGCTTCAGGGTCAAGGATATGCAGGCTAACCTATCCCATATGCACAATGGTGCCTACTGTAGTTTCCTACTTTCCTATAAAGCATTGTACTTGCTTCCTTTTCTAAATGCAATGATAGTACTCTTTTCTTTTCAGTGAAGTGTCAATGTCATTGTCCACATACACAAGATTGTGTTTATGAGTCCAAGTCTCAATCTTGGAACCTAATTCACTTGTGTAACAAACAGTGTCTTTTCCATCATGAGTCCACACTTATCCTTTCATCCTCCATAGCTTCCGCCTTTGCCATTCTCTAGATCCCGCATTTCTCACGCCAACCCCTTTGGAGAAGGCGAATATGCAATACCAACATGCTCACCTAGATGGCATTTCGTAATACCCTACCCTACGAGTGGAATGACTCCACATTCATGGCGTATCCTCGTAGGATAGGCATGGATTTTCTCGCCACCCTCCATGGGAGGCATGACTTCCCCGTCATCTACAATTCCAATGCCACCTCCTTTAAGGACGCTCTACTTTTTGATCTAGGAAGCCTGCCCGCCTCCATGACGCACTTCCTCGCTGAGTTCTCCTCCTATCTAGATCCGCTTTCATAACCACCTATAATTACCTTAGGCTCCTTAAGCTCCTACTTAAGCAAGATCCAACACCGCAAGAAAACGGCTTGCCTCCCCTCTTTTTTGATCCTAATGCTATTGATAGCTGCTCTATGACCCGCTTAATGATGAGAGCTAGCCTACTACCTTCCTTTTGCCTAGCTCTCCTAGAGGATATGAGTGACAGCCAATTCACTAGGTGTAATCACCCCTTCCTATCCACCATCTCTCTCCACGTCCGCATGAACCTGAAAGGGTACATGCAAAGCCACCAATTTTTACGCAAATCCATCCGCCCTCCCTCTCCCCCTCATTCTGACGATGAGAATTAGACTTGGCTGTCATACTCTTGATGTAATACTATCCCTAAATGTCTCAAAAAAAAAAAAGAAGCACGGTCACTGCACCTAGGGGTCCTTAAGTTAGGCATGTCCGGTGGCTTTGGCCGGCCGACTCCGCTCCTAACCCCCAGCCCCTTTTGATCCTCCACGTCACACTTAGGGTACATCAAGGGCAGGACACACCTAGGGAGGTAACACTCACCTATGGTTAGACTTGTCACCCTAAGCCACTGGCACCGCACCCCCTTGGCACAAATGGGGTCCTCAAGTGTGGGACATCACTCGGGCTCGCATGGGGTTAGACCCACCTCCCCATTCCACTAGCACGAGCACACTGCACCCACATGCTAAGGACAACACTCCCCTTAGGTAGAGCACCGCACCTTCTTCTTCAAGCACACCAAAAGCGCCCAACCACCAACTTGGGAGGCCCTCATCCACCCATGCAATCCAGTGAGCTGCTCCGACGAACATCATTCTTGAGCTTCCACAAGCACCTAAGTCTACATGTGGCCCTCACCCTTACATCAACGCCAAAGTACCATGGGACTGGCACTCGTCTAGGAGGGGGTTAATGTTAACCCCAAGTCGAGATGGTGGAAAAATGGAGGAAAAAGCAAAAGGAAGATGGAGAAAGAGCAAACACTCGTAGGCGGCCTCTAAAGATGAACCGGGGCAAAAAGCGCAACCTTAAATGAAAAGGCGCCTCAAAAAACTCAGAAAACTCTTGTAAAAGAGCGCCAGGCTCCCTCCTGTGCCAATTGTAAAATATTAGATGGGTGTAGGCTAGAGGCACAAGGCTAGAAGAGGGAAATGGAAAAAGGACCTTGCTACAATGGCCAGTCATGTAAAAAAGGGATGGGTGCCCATGGGAATTTAGGGTTTGTATATATAAAGTTCAAAAAGTGAATAAGAGATCATTCTTTGGTGTGTGGCAAAAAGAGTCTTCTTCTTCTTCTCTCCTTCTCACCTTCTTGCTTGTGTGTGCTCTTGAGAGAGGGAGTGTGAGAGTGTGAGGGAGTGAGTGTGAGGGATCAAGAGGGTGAAGCTCTCCATCTTCTCCTCTTCTCTTCTTCTTTTCCCTTCCCTCTTCTTCCGCGCATGGCTATGGAGGATGGAGCTTGGAGGTGGAGGAGGCTTGAGGATACTTGAGCTAGCATCTAGGATCGTGGAGCTACCGGCGTGTGTGAGAGAGGAGGCAACTCATATCGGCATTAAGGTAAGCTCACTACACTCGTAGGATCGACGGTGCGTCAGCTAGGTGAGAGATAGCCATTAGAGCTTGCTTGGAACGCTTGAAACAATAAGCGGTCTGTGGGTCTTGGCGGTTGAGCAAAAGCTCCCACATACACATTATACTTTGATGGAGCATCCAGGGGCCCTAATAGGAAAGGAAGTGTTGGAGAAGTTATCCGAGATCCCCGACGTAGAGTTACAATGAAATTAGTTGCTTATCTCGGGTAGGATTTACTAACAACATGGCGGAGTATAAAGCCCTGATTATGGGATTGAATATTGCTAAAAAGGTGGCAATAGGCAGTTGTTAATAAAAGGGGATTCCCAGCTGATCTTAAATCAACTCAATGGAACATATACAGTCCGGAATCCTCTCCTTCGTATGTATCATCAAATTGCTATAACCCCACTTGATGAATTTGAGAGCATATCTCTTCAGCTGATTCCACGTTATTGGAATCAGTTTGCGGATTCCTTAGCTAATTTTGCTTATGAAGAGGACCTCTTTTTCAACTGTGGTCCTAGTCCAGATGTTGTTATTGATGATGAGACAGGACCTGGTCACTTGTGGGGGATGGTATCAGACCACGTGTTATATGGCAGGAGATGGTTGATATGGGTAATGCAAAGAGTAGCCGAGACCCATCTATTGTTGTTATCCTAGACTCATAGGTTGATCCGAAGTCATGTTATGCATATGCCTCTTGCTATATATGCAGGAGGTATGGGCCATAATTTGATGCATTTAGCTTAGGGCTACAAGCCCTATTTTTCCCCTTGGAATGGAGCATATTTGTATATATCTGCCTTCTTCCAAGGAGGGATCTCTATGAGTTGTTTTGTTTGATTCCGTTAGGCCAAGAGGGCCAACTGCTTTAAGTAGTTAATGTCTGATTTCTTCAGGCTAGGAGGGCTAGTTTTTTTCAGGTTTTAATAATCTATCTCTTTAGGCCAAGAGGGCCCGTTATTTTGCAGTGAAGTGTGCTATTTCTTTAGGCCAAGAGGGCCCTATCTCTATTTGGTGCAGGTACGTTTAATGTTTTGTTGTTTTAGTGATTGCGCCATACAGGTTGACGACGTCGCTGGAGGGAGCCTTTGCTACGAAGAAGCTTCTTGTGGCCATTCCAGGTGGTCTCGTCCCCCTTTCGGAGTTTTTTTCTTAAACAATTAATGATATATGTGCGGGTAAGGGTTACTTTCTTTTGTTTGTTGGGGACTGGAAAAATCGAGGCATGAAGTCCCAGGTTTAGCCTCTGTATGTCTAGGGGAGGTCTGAGTAGTCCTTGCCTCCTGCAAGGCATTGTCAGGCACTGAAAGACCTGTTTTAGATGGGCATTCTAGTGACCCTGCTTTGCTGACCAGCTAGGCGAATGTTCTAGGAGTTCCTGTTAGTTGTGAGGCAGTTAGAGAAGCCTATTAAAATAATGATGGAAATAGACAAAACCCTAAAGATCTGAAAGACAATATATGAATATACGGAGTGTGTGTAAAAAGGGGGTTTGACCCCTATAAAAATAGAAAAGGAAAGAAAGAAAAATCATTGAGCTGTTGTTTATCATCTTGCGAAGGCTTGATAGGCTCCTGAGGATAAGACAAGACCTGGGGCCGATGCCTTGTCTTCCTTGGAGTGACATCTTGCCATAAAAGAAGAAAATAAAAGAAGGTTTGAGCGAAAATAAAAGTGAGCATTAGAAAAGGATTCAGTGTCGCCTTGCGAGGGCTTGGTAGGTTCTTGGATACCGAGACAGGACCTGAGGCCGATGCCCTGTTCTCCCTGGGTCACTACGCTCAACTCCCTCCTTTTTACACGCCCGAATATGGAAAATAAGAGGTTAAATGAAAAACTGTGCTAAAAAAGATAATACCTTTTGATTAGGCTATAGGAGTTCTCGCCTAGTAGAAGCTCCTAGTTGACAAATGATTTTTTATGCCGAAAAATAGACTTCGTCGAAGGCGGCAGTGGCAATCAGTACGATTTTAAATGGCAAGTCCCTAAAGCGCTAGTGCTTATTTTCATGGAAATCAAACGGTGGCGGATGGCTGAGCTGGAGTTTGCTTAGATGTAAAATGGCGTCTAGAATCCAACGCAAGTCTCGGATCTCCATTCCGAGGTCGTTTGATCCCCCATTTAATCCCCACAAGGTTCAGGGTTATGAAGCAGCTCCTACTGGATTTGGAAGCCGGAAAGAGCATGATGGGACCCAGCTTTGCAGATTTCGATGCCACAGAGCCACCCGTCCAGACGGATCTCGAATCCGATGTCGTTTGCCCCCTCAAATCTGAAAAATCCACTTGCCGGAGGTGTGAATGCAAGAGGCATGAACTAGATAAGTTTATTAGAGTTTTAAAGCTCTAATTAAAAGAGCTTATGAGCCACAAATCCCAGGAAATGAAACAATGGGGGGGGGGGACAGTTTTTTTGCGCCCCATTTCCCCCCCCCCCCCCCCCCCCCCCCCCCATGATGATTTTCAGATTTGGAGAATGGAGAGGAATGCTCATGGGCCTGGGATGCTTCTATCCTTCGCCCTCCATTGCCACAAACCGATCGAGGAATGATGCACTGAGTGAAGAGAAAAAAAAACTAGTCTTTCTCTCTCCTCCCTCTCTCTCCTACTGCATAGAGGCAATTCGTGTGCAAGAAGTCAAGAAGAAGAGCGGCTAAAGAATACTTGTCCGGCCATGATTAGATTACTTCAAGAAGAAGAGGAGGCTGAGGAAAGAGATTCAGCACTGAAGAATGGTTGTTGGTCGGTCCGTGGACTGCTCAGAATAATCATTAAAAAACCTGCAACACGCAAGACACGCGGTATGCTTCAATTTTACAAAGAAATTTGATTGTTTTTGTTGTTTCATGGTTCAAATGTTGTTCATATGCAATGGAAATTTGTTTGAACCTTGTTTACATCATCTTTGAGGGCTGTGAATATAGAAATACAGAACCCATAATGGTTTAGATCCGTTATCAATTCTTTAAAACTCGCAAAATGTCATTTTTGATGGAAATTAGTGGTTTTTTTCGATCCTGAGTTGGAGAAAAGGGAGGGGAATGGAATAAAATCAGAGAAAGTGTTAAGTTTTAGTCAAGATAATAAGCCAATACAAATAAATCAGAAAATACCTATTTTTCATGAATAATTAATAGGAAAAAATATCAAAAAAGGAGAAATTTGGGATTTTTGCGCTTAAAAAATTATGGAAAAATAAGATTTATGTGCATGAATGTTTGGCAAGGTTAAAGCATGAGGTCAAGCCTCAGTTTGGCCTTGTCCTTTGTGTTATGGTCTGTGTTTATCGCTTTTTACATACAAAAATGATACAAAATAACCATTTACACCTATGCACCGCAGCAACACCTAAACGGTGAGGGGAGGATGAAGGTTGTGTGACGATCTAATTATTGAAAAGATACAAATTCTGATTTCCCTCTTTGTGCATAGCATTTAGGCATTGTTCCATAATTAAATATAGGTGACTAGTAGCACGGAAGTTCCGGTGCTAGTCCCTAAAGCAATGCAGCACATAATGATTAGTTAAAATTCATGAAAGGGTTGTTTTTCGCACCTCGCATGGCTAGTATTTTAATCATAAAATGGTTGTGCACAATCGTCATACACCTTGCATTAAGCATGCCACATGGTGTCTCCTGGAATGCATTGCACTTGTTTGATAAACTTTGACCAACGTTGAGAGGACAGGAAACCTAAGCTGTAGGATAGACGAGTGCTTCCGTTGGGGAAAGTTTTGTGAGGCAAATCAAAATCTCATGGAATGCTGAATTATGAAAGAGTGGATTTTGTGCGAATGTCATATGTGTTAGCGATGCATCTTGGGGCTAATCCATGAGGTGTAGGAGAGTCGCAGTGGAGCCGCAGCAATCAGTTGAGAGGTGCTTCCCTATATGTGTATTATGAGGCATTATGACTATATGTTATGGGATCTCCCTCTGAGGAGAAGGGAAGGTGAACATTGGACTACATATTGGATACAAACAAAAAATTCACATAGGCATTTAGTGCAAAGTGAGTTTTAGACACGCCTAGCCTGCGAGGCCGTGTGGTGGGGTTGTCTGTCGTATGCATGAGGTCTGACTAGTGCCATAGACAGTGTCAGTCCATTTTAGGTCCCATCACATAGACAACTTCCATTATACCATAGCTCAACGTAGCCATGGAAGCTGAAATTAAGATACAATAAACAAAGCTTGGTACATACCCCAAGATGGTGATAGACAAAAGATCTCCCAAAATTAGTGTAAGTATCAAAATGATCCCTACATTAGCACTTGCCTTTTTATAGTAAACCCTAGTATCATCATGACTAAGGAATTTACATGGTTTATGTTGGTAAAGGTAAGTGAACTAATGTGGCTAATTTGCTTCATTATATTAGGATTCATGGTCAAAACTTTCTCTTTGCTATAACTCTCACATTATTGCTCCAAATTTATTGTTCAATAGGTCAATAGATTCCATTTTTCATAAGGTTTCCAATGGAAACTTAAATATGTCTCTTCATAGTTCCAATATTCTAAATAATAAAGAATGGGACTTGAAAGATTTTCAAATTCACTGAAATCATGTTATAGGCAATGTTAGAATAGTAACGATTTTTAGCAAAGGCACCATAGCCATCCAAAATCCTGGAGTACCAATGGTAGTTAACCCTAGTGTCAACCTTAAGGAGAGGGGTAGTGCACCACAACATACATCCATTATGAAGTCCCACTAGTATCTAGAAACTACAACCAAATCTATGGACTAAACAACCAAGCATAGACCATAGCCTCACAAAAGTTAATCATTCAAAAATCATAGTTTTTATGTCTCACACTCTAACCTAAACACAAAAGTTGGCGCTCCTAAGGTGCACAGGTAACTAGAGCGCATTGGGTTCCAAAAGCCTTGTTGCATGCCCAAGGCTACTATGAAGGTAACACCTTGGTATGGTTGCCTAAGCTCACAAGTGGCATGTATGATCCTCAATCTCATGCTTTAAAGAATAAGGCCTAGAAACATAAATCAAAATAGGGTAGGAGAAAAACCAAGAGGAAAGGTGCTCAATCCATGAGTGCTCCAATGGTCTATCGACACCAAAAGCTCCAATGAGAAACCAATCATCAATGATCTCCCAACTTAAACTTTGATGTGATCACCACTACAAAATCAAAAGGAAAAACATCAATCAAATGCCAAACCCAATCAACTCCTCAAACATGCTCACCAAACCCAATGATAATCCCAAAGTAGAAACACCACATACAAATCCATCCAATCCAACTAAACCAAAGCCACCAGCAAGTCTTAAGACATTGTAGCAATGACAACAATCCATTCTTGAAGTGGCTTTCAACATGGCCATGGACACACGAGATGACTTAGTAACATGCATCCAACAATTGAACTCAACTTTCACATTTTTTATAGAAGTTACGAACACTTGGACCTAGGCCTACTTGATAAAAACATAGCAAATGAAGTACGTTCCTTGCCGTGATCTTGGGAAGAATACGAATTCATCTTCATTAAGGCCTCCACCATTAAAGAAGAGTTGATTGCCAATGAAATTTCAAGAGAATAGATCTTAAGGCAACACTTAATCACATCATTCAAGAAAAGTAAAATTCCCATACCACCACAGGAACTTACTGAGCTCCAATTATTAATTGAATTTGAGTCCAATTTCTTATACAATTGATATACTATGCACATGAAATGGGCACAAAAGGGTTATTAAATCATGACAATGTGGAGCAACGACATGCCACCAAGACTTCCGATTATGACCAAACATATGTGGTCCCAACTTCATTTCAGGTATTAACAATGACAAGAAATAGTCCATTAGAAGAAAATATTATGCTACATCCATACTTGCATAGGATCTTAATAGAGGAGGAATCCCACAAGTTTTAGGAATATCTTCATCCTCGACTCTAGTCTAATAATATCCTGACCAAATATCGATCTTAGAAAATATCCTTGCTCCTTGTAGACAATCAAGAAGCTCGTCTATCCTTGGGATAGGGCACTTATTCTTCATCGTTACCTGGTTTAGCCCTCTGTAGTCATCAATACAAAGACGGAGAGTTCCATCTTTCTTCTTTTGGAATAATACTAGGGCTCCCCATGGTGAACTACTTGGCCGAGTATACCCTTGTCCTAATAGTTGTTTAAGTTGCTCTTTTAGTTAGATGGCTTCAAGAATAGACATTTTGTAAGGTCTTTTTGCAATTGGAGTGGCTCTTGTAACAAGTTTGATCTCATGATCAACTTCTATTTCCGGAGGTAACTTAGTTAGCTCTTCAGGAAATATGTCGACGTACTCTTTTAACTAGGATGGTTCTTCTTCTGTTTGACCATCTTGATTTACTTTGTTAAGTTTGATTAAATAAACATGTAGGGCCTTTCTTCAAGCCTTTCACAATTCTAGAAGCTTTTGCTAATTGAACTTTAGGTTTTCCTATTTCACCTTGTGTAGTTGCTATTCCACTGTTCAAATCCTGAAATGTGACTTGACCTTTTTCACAATGAATATGAGCATCATTGGGAATCAGCCAATCCATTCCTAGTAAACATTCATAAGCTCCTAAGTTCATTACTCTGAACCTCATACTCGAAAGGTTTTTTCCTATGTTAAACTCTACCTTGCAGTTTGCTGTGTAGAAAGTACTTCCATTCCATTTGCTAATTCCACAACCATATGCATTTATTATATCTATTCCTAACTTCTTAGCACACTTGGGTGAAATAAATGAGTGTGTACTTCCATAGTCAATCAAAACTTTAAATGATTTACCTCGGTGACTAGCTGGTGTTTGTATTACTGAATATTGACAATTTGGACATTTCCTGTGGAATACAGTATGAACAGTTCCTTTTTCAATATCTTTTTTCATAGTAGGGTCTTCCTCCCTATTAGTCTCTTTTAGGGTAATATTTGACGTTCTTCCTCTTGCCATAGCTACTTGACCATGGCCTTGGGCAGCTCTTCCTTGACCTCGAAATTGGCCTTGGCGATGGCTTCCACCAAGCTTTGGACAATCTCTCCTAAAATTCATAATTCATTACAAACAAAGCACCTAAGACTATCCATTGTTTACTTGGGTAGGAAAAAAATTACCAACCGCATTGGATTTTACCTTTTTCTTCTAACCTTGGTAAAATTGGCTTTAGGTTCCTAAAATCAGACGAGTCTCCTAACAACTAGCTAATGTCAGTAATTTTGAGTTCCCACTTCTATAGGATTACTCCATTTGAAGTGGACTTGCCATTGCACTTGATTCAAAGAGAATGGGAGACGGAGGGAAGTGCGTTACGTCAACCCTCCTACCCATAAGGCAAAATCCCATTCCGGCCTCCTAAAACAATGCAAGTTGGTTCTACCTAAGAACTAGTTGGTCAACATTTATCATCTTCCTATTCCTATTGCCGATTTAGAAAAGCTTCCAGCTAACCGAGACCACCCTACTATTGGACAGACTTGTCAAGGGTTACGCCCACCCGCTTTCCTTTGCAACAGAATCATCTTTCATTTTTTAATTACCTATAGTACATTTATTGAAACATATATAACCAGCTTCCTTAATTAGTCCGTAAAATTACATGTTCCTTCACATAATTTATCCCATAGACACGCATACAATTCAAACAATCCTTGAATAAAGCAAACTTCTTTATTATATTGGAAGTTATTATAATTTCCATCTTTCCAACCCTGCAGAAGATACACAGAATTCCATGAGGGTATCATGCCCACCAAGATTCCACCCTTATAACTAGTATTTAGGATTCTAGGATTCCATCTTGGGTCACGAAGGGGCTCGTCAGATTCTAGAAACAATGCAGGATTTACAACCAGAGCCCCCCTGGCACTCACATTTCCTGATGCTAGGAGGCATATTTCACGGTGGATTCCGTGAGGTTTTGCGGTGGATTCCGTAAAATTTTATTATTACCGGGGCTCATATACAAAGTGGATTCTTTATGCGAAAAGTCGATGGGGACGTCTATCCTTTTCGGACGTTTTGTTAATTTTATGTGTACATGGGTGATTCCATAGCGGGTGATTCCGCAAAATACATATTTAAATTAATAAACGTTTATGAGTTTAGAGTGCGCACTCGTAATAAATTAAGGTTAGGATTGATTTCTAACCAATTTATTTTTGTAGCTGAAGACTGCTAGGTATTCACTTTTGTCGGTTTAATTGTATTATTTTTCTAACAATTGTGAATGCTTCAGTTGATGTGTAGAGTGAGCAACGGTGGCATTGGGAAGCATTGGAGGATAGCGTGTATCCAAATTATCATCAATTTTTGATGAGCGCATATCTTAGGCATGGCACCTATATTTTGTCGTGCTTATTTATTAAAGCGCTTGATATTTATTTTTTATGCGCATGGGCGCACGATTTAAATATTTGTATTGGACATTGTATTTGGGTACCACCTGACTTCTTAGGTGCCCAATAGCTTTAATTCTTTAGTGGCACAAAAGCAAACACAAAAGCTAAAGTGTGCTATTTTGTAAATTGGGCTATTATTTGAGCTTGAAGATGAATAATATATAAAATACATACTTTGTAAAGCGCTCACACAGGGCATGGGGGGAGATTGCACCCAATTGGTCTCTTTGTTCATGTCATGTAAGCTTTCTTCATTGGTTTTTGTGTAAAAAGTAGAGTTCTTTTGTTCTTGGGGACCTTCTGACGCTCACTACACGTGCATATGGGAACCGATCTGTGCACCAGTGGTATCAGAGCGAAGCTGAGATCGAGAGCTTCCAATCGCTTACATCTCGTGCGAAGGTGGAGCTCCTGGAATGATCGAGCTTCCAATCGCTTACATCTCGTACGAAGGTGGAGCTCCTGGAACGATTGAGCTCTACAGTCAGTCTCGTGGCGAACGGTCGATACCAACGTGTTTCTGGAAGTTAAGAACCCCCTTCTGTACCCTCTGATCGTGAAGGACCTCTCTCGATAGGTGAAGGACCAGGCGAAGGACCGGCGGTAAAGCTTCTATATCAAGTCGTTTTGTTACAGAGAAGAAAGAAGAGAAGTTTATAAACATTAAAGTTTTAAGCTTAAGGCTTAAGCTTTAAAAGCTTAAAGCCTTCAAATCGTCGACTTGCTACCGCAGTATGCTATCGTCAGAATCAACGGCATGAAAAATGCCCCCTCCCCTCAAAAAACGAAACGGCGACACAAAAGCTTAAGTCCATTAAGCTTTAAAAAGCTTAATCACCTAAATCACACTAAGCTTTCAACTTACTCAACCAACAAAACTTACCTTCTTAGCGGCCGTTCATACTGCTTGTAAGCTGAACTGGTTTTGGAGCTTCGAGAAGTCCCTGTTCACACTTGCAGTCTTGCTGAAACAATTTCAGCAAAAACAAAAGTTCACACGCAGACTATACGCAGTCTATATGTAACACTATTTTCTTAGAAGATGTTTGTGACAATGAATTCCGCAATCGTAAAGGAGAGATACCACAAAAGCCAAACAAAATATACAAGCCTTGTAAACCCACCTTTGAGCTATGCTCATCCCGCTAACAAGGTTTCGAGTGTGTGAGGTTTTTTGGAATTTTGTAGGATGACTGATCAAAAGTTGGATTTGATTATGATGCAGCTGCAGGAGGAACGAAGAGCCCGACAAGCTTTGCAAGTTCAATTAGCCAATTTGCAACGATCTACCACCGACCAAGATGGATCGCAACCCGAAGATCTTATATGACGTACCATCGATGCAACACTTGAAGCCCAATCCATTCGCAAAGAAACAAAGAGAAGTAAAAGAAACTTCAAATTTCATACTTTCAATGGATCACGCGATGGAAAGACTGTTCTTGCTTTTATCAATCAATTTGATGATTATTTCCATGAAGAAACATATGCTGAGAAAGACAAAATTAAATGTGTCACTAACCATTTAGTTGATCGAGCATCCTTATGGTGGATTGTGGTCCGCAAGAGCGTTGATTGTCCCACTACCTGGGAGGCTTTCCAAAAGAATTTTTTGCAGAATTTCCTTCCTCCTCAATTCCACAAAAAAGCCATCAAGCAATGGAATCTTCTACAATAAAGGGATCACGAACCTATTTCCCAATACACTGAACATTTTTGGAATGCCCTATTGCAACTATGAGTGCTCGAAGATGTACCTAAAGCAACTCATAAACGCAAGTTTATGTCTGGCCTACTTGGACATTTCTATGCGGAAGTCAATATGTTCAAGCCAACAACACTTGAAGATGCAATTTCCTTGGCCCATGACACTGAAGACAAAATTCGCGGACGAGACAAGCGACCACAACAATTTCCAACTAATGGTAACTTTGGTTCCAAACAATTCAATTCAAATTTTTGAAGATTCAATCAAAGTTGTTTTCTTCCATCTTCATTCCGTAAATCCAAACCCTAAGCCATCTCCACAGTCTAACCCCAACATTCCTAAACTTCCTGCCATTACCAATAATGTATCCAAAGCAAAACCCATAGTTTGTTACAAATGCCATCAACCTAGACATCTAGCAACCAATTTCCAATCCAAAAAGCCATCTGTCCATATCAATTATCTGGGAGCAATAGAAGATGAAGAACGTGAGGAAATGCCGGACTTTACGGAAGATGATGACGACATTGGTACTACTTCGGATACTTTGCCAGGTATGCCAACTCCCCATCCTTTATTAACAATGAAATGTTTTGTGCATGGTAAAGAAAAGACTATTTTACATGATGATGGGAGCACACATGACTTTATTTCTGCAAAATTAGTCAAAGAATTGAATTTAAAAATTGTTTCTAACATTATCGCATCAAGGCTGCATTCTTAATGGAACACAAGAGGTGCATAATTTAGAAATTAAAATTGGTGAATATACTGAACGAAGAAATTTCTTAGTTGTACCTTTGCAGTCTAGTGACGTTATCTTAGGAATGCCTTGGCATCATCAATACAATCTTGATATAGATTATTCTACGCATTCAATTAAAAATTTTTTCAAGGAAAAAAAATCACATTGCATGGTATGCACGCTTCCAATAATTTTCCATTGCTTACTCATACTCAGGCTAAACGTGCATTACGTAAAAGTAGCAAATCCTATTTAATATGGGTGAATGAAATTCAAGCAAAAGAAAAACAGATGCATCCTAGGCATACACAATTTTTTGCCCAATTTCAAGATTGTTTTGTTGCTGATTTACCACCTGGATTACCACATTCACGTCCTGAAGATCATAAGATAGATTTAATTCCTGGAACACAACCACCATGTAAAGCACCATATAGACATGACCAAATTGAACAGAAAGAAATTCAAAATCAAATAGAAGAATTACTTAACAGAGAATTAATTCGACCTAGTAGTTCTCCATTTGGTGCACCTGTCTTATTAGTGAAGAAGAAAAATAATACTTATCGCATGTGCATTGATTATCGTGCCCTAAATAAAATTACTATTAAGAATAGATACCCGATTCCTAGGGTAGATGATCTTATGGATAAGCTACAAGGATCTGCCATATTCAGTAAAATAGATCTTAAATCTGGATATCATCAAGTAAGATTGGACAAATCTGATATATTCAAAACTGCATTTAGAACACAATTTGGACACTATGAATTTCTGGTTATGCCTTTCGGTTTAACTAATGCACCAGCCACATTCAGTCGCATGATGAATCGCATATTTTTGAAACATCAGTATTGTGTCATTGTTTTCTTTGATGACATATTAGTATTCACAAAAAATGAGAATGAGCATTATGAAAATTTGTCTTTAATTTTTAAGTTGTTAAAAGACAATCAATTATATGCTAACCCCGAAAAGAGTGAATTCTTCCAAACAGAAATTGAATATCTAGGATATATTATTTCATCAGAAGGTATTAAAGTCGACCCTAAAAAGGTAGAAATAATTTTAAATTGGCCCATACCCAAAAATGTGCATGAATTACGTTCTTTTCTAGGTCTTGCTAGCTTTTACAAAAAATTTGTGAGGAATTTCTCATTACTTGCATTACCTTTGACAAAACTTTTAAAGAAGTGTATTGTATATAACTGGTCTGACAATCAACAAAAGTCCTTTGATTTGCTGAAACATGCTTTAACTCATGCTCCTGTATTACAACTATCTGACTTCAATAGACCATTCTTCTTAGTAGTTACTGACGCAAGTGGATCTGGAATAGGAGCAGTCCTTATGCAAGATTCTCACTCCATAGCCTACTCTAGTTGCAAACTCAAACCATCTGAACTTAAATATTCTACCTATGACAAAGAATTGTTAGCCGTAGTACAAGCCTTACGTCAATGGAAACATTATTTAATGGGATCTGAATTTATGATCAAAACTGACCAACAAAGCATTAGACATCTCCTTAGTCAACCACAAATATCTGACCGACACATTAAATGGGCCGCTTTTATTCAAAGTTTTCATCCCCTTATACAATATCAACCTGGAAAAGAGAATGTTGTTGCTGATGCTTTGAGTAGAAGACCGACAATTCAAAATATTTATGTGATATCATTTGATTCCATTATCCCTATGAAAGATACTTATCATCAAGATCCTACTTTTCAAGCTGATTGGAATAAACTAGTTGCAAATAATTGGATTCCTATTGATTCATTGTCTTACACTAATGGATTTATGTTTTATAAAAAAAGATTATGTGTGACTGTTTCATTTCGATCATTTGTTTTGCATGAAATTCATTGTTCTCCATATCAAGGTCATAGAGGAATTATATCTACTTTGCGTACATTGATTGAAGATTTTTTTTGGCCAATCTACTTTTATATCTGAATGCCTAATTTGTCAACGAGTTAAAAGACACCATGGTAAACAATATGGTTTACTAATGCCATTATCTATTCCATCACAACCATGGGAACAGATTTCAATGGATTTTATAAAGCTAACACTAAAGCTAACCATGATATGATTTGGACTGTTGTAGACAGGTTTAGCAAACAAGCATATTTTATTCCATGCAAGAAAACTTTAACTGCATCTCAAGCTGCTCAATTGTTTTTGAAAACTGTTTTCACTAACCATGGTTTACCAAAAGTCAATATTTCTGATCGTGATTCTATATTCTGTAATGATTTCTGGATTACTTTGTTTGCTAACTTAGGAACAAAGATTGATTTTTCATCTGCATTTCATCCTGAAACAAATGGTCAAATAGAAGCTACTAACAGTACTATTTTAGATCTTTTACATGCTTACACCATTTCAAAACCACAAACATGGGATACATATCTACATTTACTTTAGTTTGCATATAATAACACACCACATATAGCTACAAAGAAAGCACCATTTGAAGTTATTTATGGATATCAATTGCCTACACCTGTTACATCATTGTCAAACAAAATTCAAACTGTTGATGATTTTGCTAACATGCATGCTATTATTTTTTATGAAGTTAAAGATATGATTGCCAAAGCCCAGCAATCATACACAAAACACACAAACAAGAAAATACAGGCTATGACTATTAAAGTTGATGATTATGTTTGGTTACAAATTGAAAAATGCAGATTACAAAGTGTAGATAAGCACCCTGTTGTCAAAATTAGCACCTAGATTTTATGGACCATTCAAGATCATACACAAAATCAATGAAAATGCATTTAAACTAGAATTACCACAACATTGGAAAATCCACAACACTTTCCATATCAGTTTATTACGACCTTTTAGAGGCCAATTACCTGTACACCCTATCTATGAAAACCCTCCTTTGTTAGATTATGAAACTGAAATCCTTGAGCTTGAAACTATTATAGATACTGACTTTATGACCACTAGAACTGGCCGTAGATATTCTAGATATTTAGTCAAGTTTAAAAATCATCCTGTTGAAGAGGCCCAATGGATGCACGCTAGAGACCTAAATACTTTCCCCACTCTGTTAGCTCCACATTGAGCTAATAGCAATTGAGGACAATTGCTATCCCACCCCAGGGGTATGATGCCAGGAGGCATATTCCACGGTGGATTCCGTGAGGTTTTGCCTTGGATTCCGTAAAATTTTATTATTACCGGGGCTCATACACAAAGTGGATTCTTTGTGCGAAAAGTCGACGGGGACGTCTATCCTTTTTGGGCGTTTTGTTAATTTTATGTGTACATGGGTGATTCCATAGTGGGTGATTCCGCAAAATACATATTTAAATTAATAAACGTTTATGAGTTTAGAGTGCGCACTCGTAATAAATTAAGGTTAGGATTGATTTCTAACCAATTTATTTTTGTAGCTGAAGACTGCTAGGTATTCACTTTTGTCAGTTTAATTGTATTATTTTTCTAACAATTGTGAATGCTTCAGTTGATGTGTAGAGTGAGCAGCGGTGGCATTGGGAAGCATTGGAGGATAGCGTGTATCCAAATTATCATCAATTTTTTATGGGCGTGTATCTTAGGCATGGCGCCTATATTTTGTCCATCTTATTTATTAAAGCGCTTGATATTTATTTATTATTTTTGTATGCGCATGGACGCACAATTTAAATATTTGTATTGGACATTGAATTTGGGTACCGCCTGACTTCTTGGGTGCCCAATAGCTTTAATTCTTTAGTGGCACAAAAGCAAACACAAAAGCTAAAGCGTGCTATTTTGTAAATTGGGCTATTATTTGAGCTTGAAGATGAATAATATATAAAATACATGCTTTGTGGAGCGCTCACACACGGCATGGGGGGAGATTGCATCCAATTGGTCTCTTGTTCATGTCGTGCAAGCTTTCTTCATTAGTTTTTGTGTAAAAAGTAGAATTCTTTTGTTCTTGGGGACCTTCTGTCGCTCACTACACGTGCATACTGCGACTGATTTGTGCACCATTTTCTACTGCCCAAGACAATCCCTATTGATAGATCTTTTGCTAATGAAGCTGGTCTAAGCCTCACAAAGCAATAATCATGATCCCCTTGGAGTAGGGTCTCGCACCTAGCTTGGAGGGTAGCCTAGCGCGATCCTTTCTTTATCCTATTTGTTAATATTTTCAATTAGAGATCTAGATTCTAGCAAACACAGACAGTCCTTTCAAATGTATATCAAATGATGCAATGCCAATCACACCATCGTGCAATTCACAGCTTCCATAGCAAAGGTAGAACTTATCCCAAGGCAACCTTACATTCTAATGAGGATTCTCCTCCCCATAAAGAAGTGTTGAGTACATTTCTTACAATATGTTAAGCAAGGCATGAATTTCTCATTTGGGCTATCTTACCCAACATAAGCGAAATTCCTTAAAGAAATATATTGTGCCAATAACTTAACAAGATGACTTATAGATCCTTTAAGTAGAGTTTCACTTTTTAAGTGACACTTAACCTTGTCACATTTGACAATAATTATATCGAGTTATTTTACTAAACTCGAGTACGCATAAAGTCATATGTGCAATAACCTCTTGTAACTCCTCCATCATGATTCCATGATTTAGAATCTCAATTATTCTAACTACAAATCATCGATTAATTGTTTATGCATGTACTAGTATGCTTTCTAGATAAAACTAGCAATTCGTGTAAGTGTAAAATATAGAAGCTAATATTTTATGTAATTATTTTATGTGGCAAAATAATAACCTAGTTTGGCATGATAACATTGGGAATTTTGTATTTGCTTGTGCTTGTGTTTGCGACACCCGATGTTCCATTGGTAGTGGCAACTCCGACAACCTCAAGCACTCTCGTATCTTTGGCAATACCCATTCCTTGACCGGTTGCGGTGGTTCCCATAGTCCTTCCACCTTGTTACTTTGGAGCCATCATTCGCAAGTGGATTTGAGAGATAAAGAAGGAGGAATGAATTTGAGATGGGAGAGCATAAGAGAGGATGGCTTCTCGAGACAGGGGGAATTGAGCTAACTCTCTCCCTCACAGCCTCTCGGGGTAACTCCTCTCGCTCGCTTTCGCTCTCTCTCTCTCTCTCTCTCTCTCTCTCTCTCTCTCTCTCTCTCTCTCTCTCTCTCTCTCAAGCTCCTTCTCGCAGCCTCTTAGAGAGGTATCCTTCTACCTCCCTCTCTCTACCTCTATCTCACAGCCTCTGGGGGTCTTCTTGTGCTTCTCTAATTGCTCCCCATGCCTCTTTTTTATAGTTGAATTAGAAAAGAAGAGTTGTGGTGGCTAAGAAGAAGAGCTCTTTGTGGAGGGGATCTTGGCAAAATTAGTGATCTGAAACTTCTAAGATACAATTTGATGCACAAATCACAAATCTGATAGTTTCATTGGGTCTTAAAGGAGGTAAAATCCCCAAGACACTACACTTGGTTAGAAATCTTCCAAATCACTCCTTCTTCTCCCTATTCGAATTGTTGTTTACTGCCTGTAAACTGCAATCACGATGCGCACGATTTTGCCAATCCTTCATTTTTTCCATTAAATATCCAAAATTGGCTGAAAAAATCACTTGCTTTTCTTACATGACATCCTATTCTAGAATTTTTCATATCTTTTAAGGTTATTTACAATAAATAATATAAAAAATATGCTAGTCTTGTCCAAAAATCTAATATTTTTGGGCCATCCATACTATACACATTAACACTAGTAGTTCTAATATGGTTCATAACTCTCATTCACGTGGTAATTTCCGTGATGGGTGGCTATAGTCCTTGTCAATCTGGATAAAATGTCGGGTTACGATTCTCGATTTTTTTATATTTTTAATTAAATAAAAAAATTAGTTATTAATGTTAGTTAGTTTTTACTTTAGTTATTAGTAACCTTACTAACTTATTAATTGACTAACTAAATTTCGAACTAACCAACTAACTTTTCATTGCGTAGAAGTATTACATAGAAAAGCTACTTGCTAGTTACTTCTATGGAAAGAATATATTCCCATTTTGTACAATCCAAAAAAATTTGTTGATGTAATTTCATGTATACATTGCTTCATCATCATCATCATAGATGTATTTCTTAAATTTTTTTATGATTCATCATCTTAAGGATATTGAAGTCATTATTTAAGTTTATTTTTAAATATTTTGATTATTCTACATAGGTCAACTTATAATGAAGGGATAGTTTACTTAAACGCACATCCACATGCATGCATGTATGAAAAGCACATGTATATAGATACATGCATGCATGCATGCATATACACATGAATACATTCATGCATGAATGCATGTATACACCCATGCACATGTGCACACACATATTCACACACCCATACATATTACACATGTGCATGCACACGCGCCCACACTTTCTTGCATGCATGCATGCATGCATAGAGAGGTGATCTCATTAATCATATCTAAGAAATAGTAAACCCTTTTCTCTCTCTTTTTCCCATGTGTAATAGGTATCATGTCATAGGATACTTCTAGGCTAGAAGTGAGCTACTTTTAAGAAGAAAATATTCCATCATTATCTTTTCAATGTGTGGGAAAAGGACATCATCATCACTAGTATTACTATGGTCACAAAAGATTTTCATGATATAGGTGTTTCTCAAATTCCACAAAAGTTTTCTAAAAAATAAAAGTAACAAAAACCTAGTATTTGAACTAGAAACTTTCATGAACAAAATATCTAATTTAGAAACTACAACCATTATACTATTGTTCCTATTTTCCTCCCCTCATGGAGAAAAAGTACATATCATGCTAGGGAGTGAAAGGATACTTAAGATACGCTTAATTACCTTGTCTACCAACTAAGTTGTTAATGCATAGTCAATGATAACATTGAAGAAGCACCCTTGAAATCAAACCATTTTCAATCATTGCATTGATATCAAGAAGTTTTTCAGGCTCATAAGTTGCTCATTTGTACCATTTTAGATAGCCATGTTTTATCTGACTTCATAATTATAAAAGATACAGCATCATGTTTTCCAAAATAGTAGCTTGGTGTTTTAATTAGAGCTTTAAAAAAAACCAAAAACCATCAATCTTAGCATTATTTAGAAAGCAAACACAAAATATGAATGTGAAAGGAAATATTTTTTCTTTAATAGGTCTCAATTGAGCTAAAAGCAAAGGGTTTCTTACTTTTGAAGTTCATAGAATGTTCATGTAATTTGTCACTTTCTAGTCTATACAATGGTCTTCCAAGGACATTATGGTGTACAAAAGGCAAATTAGTATTTAAGAGTTATATGGGGCTCAAATCTTGTGAAAAATATACCTAAAAATATAGAAACTAGTGATGGTGCCCTCTTGATTGGTTACTTTATAAAACATGTATAGCTTTTGTGAATGCGGACTAGAAACTTTCTAGGTTTAAATATCATCTTACTCCCCCTCTTTTATCGGGGAAGGGCAAGAAGCGAGCTTTTTGAGCGAGCTTTTTTGGTAACCCCTCTATTGTTATTCCACATAGTTCACTTATTCCAGCCTTAGATGTATCCACCTCCACTTCCACTTCCACCACCACCACCACCACCACCACCACCACCACCACCACCACCACCACCACCACCTCCATCTCCACCACCACCACCATCGCCGCTGCCGCCACTGCCATCGTCACTACCACTGCCACCATCGCTAGCTCTACCACCATCACTACCTTTGCCACCACCTTCACTCACTCACTCACTAATACACACACACACACGCACTCTCTCTCTCTCTCTCTCTCTCTCTCTCTCTCTACATGTAAGTAGTTCATTCTCTTTGTCTCTCTCAGAGGTGGAGAGTGAGGAGCATTTTGTTCTCAGATGCCCGGCATACTCAGAGTTGAGATCTAGATACACATTGAGCAGCTCACTTCAGGGATGTATGACTGATATGGATCAGAGATCATTTGGCCGTTTTTTGGGAGAGGCATGGCACATCAAAGAGCAGAGCACACAGCGGGTCCCAGTCAGAGAGGGGCCCATCCAGACGACTATTACACAGTTCTTTCAGACAGACAGAGTGAGAGCTACTGTACCAGCCCCCAGCCAGACCTCCGGGCTCACACTATAGCAGGCTGAGGACCAGCGTACCCGACGCCGCACGAGGATCTGTGGGTTTCGGACCCCACAGCCACACCGACAGGAGATCCGGAGGATTCTTGATCTACATCGACAGCAGACTGAGATCCGACGACACTCGACACATTGGATCTCAGCTCTCCAGTTTGCTCTTTCTCCACCGCCGATGTACCACATCCTGCATCCAGGAGGGATCACCTGCTATTAGCGACTTCGACGACTACTACTACATCCCAGGATAGTATATCTCCCTGCATCTGTTACATATACACATCGCACCACTTTATCACAGCCGACAGTTGTTCCCCTATCACAGCCGACATTTGTTCCCCCTTTGTAGCCATTATCTGGAGTACCAGAGCTACATACGCACATACACATACATGACACTTATCACACTCACAGCACCGTATTTTCAGTTTCCAATTTTTAGCTTTTCATTCAGCACTTTTATTTTGGATAGCTGGACCTCATCAGTTGTATCACAGTTTGTCTCATAGGCCAGTTTTGGTCTTTGGAAGACGTTAATATAACTTTCTTTCTTTCTTTCTTTCTCTCGTTCTCTCCTTTCACACAACACACATTCTTACTCTCTCTCTCTCTCTCTCTCTCTCTCTCTCTCTCTCTCTCTCTCTCTCTCTCAAATTATGCCACCTTTCTCACCATCACCACCCTCTCTCTCTCCCTCTCCCTCTCCCTCTCCCTCTCCCTCTCTCTCTCTCTCTTTTGCAACCCAAAAATAATTTGTGCTAGTAATATGGATTGATAGCATCTATATTATATTATATTATGAAAGGTGTTTCAACAAATAGTTCTCTCTCTCTCTCTCTCTCTCTCTCTCTCAATACAAAAGTATTTTTGTGAGTATTCTAGGTTTGATAAAACTTGTTTTACATTGGATTATGACATGTGTAACAACAAATAGTTCATTTTTTACTTGTAAATAGTTCTCTCTCTCATATTTACAATACAAAACAATTTCTACAAGCAATCTAGATCTAAATTAATATTACGTTGATCTCTCACAAGTGTACTATTGTTTGACAAATTGATAGATAATGACTATAAAAGATTATCATAAATTTAATCATAGCTAACCAAAGCGAGATATGTTTGTATTTTCTCAACAAAATAAAATGCATTTACTCTAATAATTAGCAAATTCTTTGCTTTGCTGGCCACACTATGGGCAATGTTGGAAAAGTTCTTCTCTTTCCAAATATGAGATGTAAGTTCTCTTCGGTAAGCATGGGTTAATGTATAAACATATCTTCATTTGCATCCATTCCAAATACTCACTAAACATTTTTCTTTATACATGGCTCTAGCAACTTTATTAAACATTGGTTGAAAAATAAAAACTCATTATTAAAGGTTGCACATTTTTTGGATTATTTATTATGGTGGTGGCAAGAAGGGATATTTGATGCTTAGTTAATATGCTTAATATGAGAGAGAGAGAGAGAGAGAGAGAGAGAGAGAGAGAGAGAGAGAGAGAGAGAGAGAGAGAGAGAGAGAGAGAGAGAGAGAGAGAGAGAGAGAGAGAGAGAGAGAGAGAGAGAGAGGCCATCATCTTGGTCTCTCATTGTGCATGTCTTTGCTAAGCTGACATCATGTCATTGAAATATTAATATTCATAGGCTATAAAATATAGTTATACTTCTTTGAACTAATCATATGTGTGTATATGTGTGTGTGCGTGTGTTAAGACTTCTAATATACACACATAAATACATGCACACATACATATGTATATATATTAATGAGAGAGATAGAAACAAGTTCTTAATGAGACACACACACATACATGTGTACATGCATACATGCACACACACATACACATAGAGAGAACAATCAAGGTAGGTTTGTCTAGTGTATATTAGAGAACTAAAGACATAGCTTTAAAGATTATTGCTCATATAAACTCTAATCCACCTTAACTAAGTAATTCATCAATGGTTTGCCTAGTCTTTAAAATAAAAAATATATTCTAGATACTTTGAATGTAAGGAATTTCAATGGAAGGGTTTTCGGACTCAATGGAGAAGAAAGGAAGGAGAGAGAGATACAAATAACTTTTGGATGAGAGAGAGAGAGAGAGAGAGAGAGAGACAAGGAGATAAAAATAATTATTGATGAGAGACAAGAAAAATGTGTCTTTTTAAAAATCATTGATAAGAGAGAAGAGAAAGAAATGTGAAAAGTAGTTTGGATAGAGAGGTATCTTTTTCAAATTAATGTAGGAGAGGCCCAAAAGTAGTATTGTAGTATTATAGGAGAGAGTGCTAGAAACTTTGAAGCCAAAGAAGGGAGCAATGGTGCCCCCTTCTTTGGCTTCAAAGTTTCTAGCACTCTCTCCTATAATACTACCTTAGACCCTCTCCTACATTAATAGCCTTGGATCTTTACACACCTACACACACACACACACACACACACTCTCTCTCTCTCTCTCTCTCTCTCTCTCTCTCTCTCTCTCTCTCTCTCTCTCTCTCTCTCTCTCTCTCTCATGTGGCTTTAAAAAATTCAAGCAACTCTCTCCTATAGCATCACAATACTACCTTTGAACTTCTCCTGTATTAATAGCTTTGGATCTTTATCAAAACACACACACACACTCTGTGTGTGTGTGTGTGTGTGTCTCTCCAAAAAATTCTTTTAACTTTCTCTTACAATACTACATTTGGGACTTTCCTATACATTAATAACTTTGGATCTTCAACGCACACACACACACACACACACACTCTCTCTCTCTCTCTCTCTCTCTCTCTCTCTCTCTCTCTTTGCATGGCTTGAAACAATTATAGCAACTCTCTCCTATAATAATATAATACTACCTTTGGGCTTCTCTTACATTAATAACTTTGGACCTTTATCAAAATATATATACACATTCTCTCTCTCTCTCTCTCTCTCTCTCTCTCTCTCTCTCTCTCTCTCTCTCTCTCTCTCTCTCTCTCTCTCTCTCTCTCTCTCTCTCTCTCTCTCTCTCTCTCTCTCTCTCAAGTTAGATCAAATTCCTCTATTTAAAAGTTTTTAGCCCAAGTACAATTAGACTAAAAATTCACATTTTGATTATAATTTCAATACTATAAAACTTTTTAAAATATTTGATAAGGTCTTTATTTTGCCAAATGCACAATGCAAAAGACAATAAGCATTGTGCATTATGTTAATTATTAGTTTTCTATATTAGGAAAAAAAATCAAAAGAGAGGATTTTTTTATTATTCATAAGGTCTAAAATTTTCAATATAGTTCATTCAAAAAGTCTCAATTTACTATGTCTCACATTAAAACGTATCATAAATATACACATAATTTGATCTTATTATCTAATAATTATTTTTTTATCTCTTCTCTCTCATCAAACATTATTTTAAAACTTGCATTTCCTCTTTTCTCTCATTATATATATATATATATATATATATATATATATATATATATATATATATATATATATATATATATATATTCTATTCTCTCTCGACTCTATTGAGTCCTACTATCTCTAGAGAGAGAGAGAAAGTTGTAAGAGATACACATAATGAGAAATGAAGATAAGGGTAATACACAAACACATACACATAGAGAGAGAGACGTGCATACATATATGCACAGCTTAATTTTTTAGCTTAGGTAATAATTGAAGTATTAATCATTTTTTAGTAAATTACTAAATAAAAATATAAAGAGAGAGGAGAGAGAGACAAATACAAATGAGAGACAGAGAGAGAGAGATTATGTGACTTGCTTTGACTCTTTTTTGGATTGAGAAGGGGGTTGCTAGCAACTTATCGAGAAGAGGATTGCTTGCAACCCCTTTTTGAGATAAATTTTTTTTTCACAAGTCTCCTCCATCATTTCTTTGAGGGGACTTGTGAAATTTTTTTTCGCCAAATAAGGGGCCGGGTTGCTGACAACCCTTTCTCGGTGATTTTTTTTCTCATAAGTCCTCTCTAATTTTTTTTTCACTAAACATGAAGCTATCAACAACCTTCCTAGCCAAAAAAAAAAAAACAAATCATAAGTCCCCTTAAAGAGATGGAGGCAACTTCTGAATTTTTTTCACCGAGAAGGGGTTACCGGCAACCCTTGTCTAGCGACAAAAAAAATCATGTCCCATTAGAGAGATGATGTAGGGGAGTTGTGATTCAAATCAATCTCTCTCTCTCTCTCTCTCTCTCTCTCTCTCTCTCTCTCTCTCTCCAAGAAAGGGTTGCTAGCAACCCTTGTTTGGCAAAAAAAATTCACATCCCCTTAGAGAGATGATGATAAAGTCACATAATCTATGTCTCTTTCTCAATGAGAAAACTACTACAACATTCAAGTGGACAAAAATTTGTTCTTTTAGTTCACATAGGAGATAAAGAGAATTTCAAACCAAATAATGATATTGAGTCTCCGAAGTCATGCAAGTTAGTAGCATGGAGACTTCTCTACAAGCGTAACTTTGTATCCTTCTATAGAAGTATATTTACAATGATATATCATCAATGTGTTCTCTATATGAAATACAACTATGAATGGTAGGTTCATGTATAGGCAATTGGAGAAGGGGATGTTGCAAACTTTGCCAAGGAAACATAGGGATTAGGTGCACTTGAAGGAGTAGCTCATATATAAGGATCACTAGATTGAGTAGTAGTGGAACAAGGAGGTGTATCAGAGATGTCATATCTTCCTTGACTACGTACAGGTGAATTTTCCTCTAATGAGAATGTATTATATAAAAAATACTCGAAAAAAAAGGTGCAAGAGACATAGGATCCACATTCCTGGTAAGTAATTCCACATGTATTCTTTAGAATATGTCACACTTTTATGTCTTCTTCAAAAAAGAATATGGTTGATCGTAGGAAAGTGATGCATGTAGTGCATTTGTTCTCGTAACTCATTTTTCGATAAGGAGTCAGGGTGAAGCCACAATTTCTAAAATGTTTTGATGATATTGATTGGCGACACTTTAGTCCTACAATGATACTATTTGTGGATGATAGCATAAAGAAGATGCAATGTAACCCACCTAACTCCTTTACATATCCATTTACATTTCAAAATATCCCATGGATACCATCCTCTTCAAATAGATTCTTTCATGTTTGACTAAGGAAAATCCCTTGAATGCCATCCTCTTGAAATACATGCTTCCATGTTTAAGTGAGCTAGTAAGTTTTCACGAGGGAGTCTAGGAGTTTGTTAGAGAACACCCATTTTACCCTCTTGCAATGGAGCTCGATTAATAGCAATAAATATGTTCATTTGCTTTGCATATGGTAGTTCACTAACTTGCAAATGCATTTGTGGATTTATAATTTTTTTTGGTAGTTTTTGTAGTAAGTTCATGCAATATAATGTAAAATATATTAGTATATTAAAATATTTGATTGTTGAAGTTTGAAGTTTAAAATGAAGAATTCTTGAAAGGAATAACAACTACAAGTAATGAAGTAATACATAGCTATATTTTACGGAGATTGTGAAGCAATAGTTTGCAAGGGTCTATTGTAAACAAATGTATAACTTCAATCTATATGTAAGCTTAATCAAATGAGGAAGAGAGAGAACAATGTGCAAGTATAAGTGGATGTGTCTATAGTTTGCTTGTGTGTGCATAACTAAAGTACTAACACATCAAGATGTAATTATAAAATTTGTGTAAAGAAGAGGGGGGGATGTGAATGTATATGTAGTGTGATATCTCATATACATGCGTAATTGAACTATTAATATTGTGATAATATTATCAAAGATAAACACATAAGATTAATCTAGAGATGTAAATAAGTTGAGAGAGAACTACTAATTCATTGTTATATATATATATATAGAGAGAGAGAGAGAGAGATGATAAATGACATAGTTGGGGTGAAAAAGACAAAGAGAGAGAGAGAGAGAGAGAGAGAGAGAGAGAGAGAGAGAGAAATAGGTTTTTATTCAGAAAGGAGGAGAGGGAAATGGATGTCGTGGATCCCCAACATATGAAAGAGAGAGAGAGAGAGAGAGAGAGAGAGAGAGAGAGAGAGAGAGAGAGCGAGCGAGCGAGTGAGAGAAAGAGAGAGAAATGTGTAAGTGTATCTAGTTTTGCTTATGTATGCACAATAGAAGTACTAATACATCATGCTGTAATTATAACATACATACAAATAATTGGGAGAGGGGAGATGTGAATGTATATAGAGTTGATATCACTTGTGTATGCGTAATTCAACCATTAACATTGTGATAATATTATAAAAAATAATCACACAAGCTTAATATAGTGATGTAAAGCAATGAAGGAGAGAGAACTACTAATGTGTTGTTAGAGAGAGAGAGAGAGAGTTGGAGGTGAGAGAGAGAGAGAGAGAGAGAGAGAGAGAGAGAGAGAGAGAGTGTGTGTGTGTGTGTGTGTGTGTGTGTGTGTTATTGAGGTTAAGGAGGAGAGGGAGATGCATATTGTGGGTCTCCAAGGTATGAGAGAGAGAGAGAGAGAGAGAGAGAGAGAGAGAGAGAGAGAGAGAGAGAGAGAGAGAGAGAGAGAGAGAGAGAAAGAGGAGAATGAATTGTGGTTTTGATGAGGAGGAGGAGAGTAAGATGTGGTGATGTAGTGGCAGTGTTAGTGGTGGTAATGTTATTGAATGGGAGTGAGATGTCGGTGGTTGCTCCCCAACATATGAGGAGAGATAGAGGAGAATTGATTGTGGCTCTAATGAGGAGGGGGAGAGTAAGATGTGGTGGTGGCGGTGGTGGCGGCGATGCTAGTGCTGGTGATGGTGGTGGCAGCAGCAATGGAGGAGCAGCATTGGTGCTTGATATATGCTCAAAAGAAAAAGAGGACCAAG
The DNA here is from genome assembly GCF_053477565.2 of Lygodium microphyllum. NCBI lineage: Eukaryota > Viridiplantae > Streptophyta > Polypodiopsida > Schizaeales > Lygodiaceae > Lygodium > Lygodium microphyllum. The sequence goes on from NC_141147.1 coordinate 35,982,422, forward strand.
TGGACTATGTGAAATAAAACTTGAGGTTTCCAAAAAAAGCTCACTTGAGGTTTTCAAAAAAAGCTCACTCAAAAGCTCACTCCAAAAGCTCACTTCTCGCATGCACTGTCTTTTATCCATGCGTAGTCCCCCTCATATATACCCATGTTTTATGTCATTTAGCCAATCCTATCCAAATATCATCTACTCCACCTCTTTTACATGTTTATCTAATATATAGTCTACCTCTTCTATGAACCCATGTTCACAACCACCTTTATCCAAGCCTCTAAGATCCTTTTATATCAATAAACTACATATTACAAGTATATCATCAATATAGATACCTGACAAAAAACGGATTTCCTAATTGAGCAATGTGTTATATGTATTGAAGGTGTGTAAGTATCTTCATGCATATGACTTAAAATCTCACCCATAAAGGATCGTTCTTTTAAATGCCTTATGACAAATCATCTAACTTGAAGAGACTGAGAAGAGACTTAATATATGTTAGAAGTTTACATCAACAAATGAAAAAATCCTCTACTCAATGTTTTATGATCATGCATATAGACACAACTTGGAATTTATCACTCATATTCATTGAACTACATCCATTAATAACATTGTAAAATCATTTCATGTAGTCACATGATTTAAATTCCTTCATGTATTTGAAATATGGGAAACAATAAATCTTAACATTTTTATGTTATCCATCGGGCATGCACATGAAGTGTCTTAACAACTAGGCAAGTTTTCTTACATGATCCGCTCATTGTATTATCATATATATCATACTAAATATAATTTACCAACATCATTATTTTTTTATACTATTGAACTAGAATCATATAGTTAAAGGATGTTTGATTTTATATTCAAAACCTATTGTACTTCAAATGTACTATATTCTATAATAAGCTATGTAAGGTTTACTTGTGGTTCATATACTATATTATCATTTTTGTACACACATTTGCAAACAAACACAAATTGGTACGTATAATGCTTTGAACTTGCAAGCCTTCATGATAGGAACCTTGACAAGCATGTGGTTCGTTTGCAAACTAAGCTATGAATTGACTCTTAAGGTCCACAACTTGACAACGATGGATTTCAACCAACCTTACACTATAACTATGATTTTTAGGCATCCCAGACTTGAGATATCTTTGGTAACATTAAACTCCACTAGAGTATCTACTACCAAGTGCATTATAACTATGTGAGTCCTAAGGACATTCTAATGTCCTTGTCAATGTAAGCCTTAGCCACTTTTTAAAGTCATGAATGGATATGTGTATATTCAAATTTGTGAGTACCAAAGCATTAAAAGTAACTTGTACAAGTAGCTAGTAAGAGTTCCATTAACATTGCAACCCTTCTTTAAGCACCACCTAGATTTTATTTTTGACATAAGATGCACAACCACTAGGGTAGAAGGTGGTGTGTGTGGGGGGGGGGGTCATCCCTCCAAATATTAGCCATGAGAGTGAGCAAGATCCATGTTAGATGTCATTCCTATCTATAGAAGGATAGCATGCATGGTAGGAGGATAACGTGCATGGTAAATTAATAATGAAGCTTTGTCATACTAGAATCCTTTGTTGCCAAGAGGCATGTTTGAAAAGAGGATGATGAACCTAACTCATTCTATCTTATATGGAAAGAGGATGATGGCCTTAAATAGTTGTCTCTTGATGTTGGTGCATTTTCTCAAGGGGATCGTGGCCTTAATAGTTTTCCCATGAGCAAAAATGTGATGACACTTTTACTTTCTAAACAATGGTACATATTGTGTGCATGGTTGATTTCCACTAGTCAATGAGTTTGTTTTATGCATGCTACTAAATTGTAGTACTTATGTGTATATAGGAAATCATATTGGTACTCCTATATCTAGGGTGCTTGTGGATCATCCCTTGCCTATTAACTTTGGGTATCTTAATCTCCATATATGTTTATTTTTTACAATTTGAGAAAATGATTATTTTTATAACGATACCATTTTTAATGGTTTGCATTTAGTTGATATACAGAGATAGATGGAGGCTTTGACTACTTTGTCCAATTTAAAATTTATTTGGTGATTGCCTCTTTTGGTAGTTATAATTTTATTTAGTTTACCATGTTGCTTTTTTTTATTTATGCATTGTTTTTTAAAGACAACATTTGAAATTATTACATTAGTTTACCTTCAAATATGTATGTTAGGGTTTATATTACACCATCACTTTAGTACTTTTACCTTAGTATTTATGCATATAGCTAGGTGCTTGGAATCAGTGTATGTGTAGTGACCCTTATATGTCATGTGACTTCACTTGAATGGTGGCAACTATCTTGATTACTTTAGTTATATCTTTTCATATCTATCATCATCTGTTGAAATGCAAATATCTTCAAGGTATCGCCCATCTAGGGTTGCTAGTGTCTGGTTCTATCATTTTGTTTTTGTTTCTTGAAATTTAATGCTGCCTATTATGAGTTATTTGTTCAGGAATAATATGATGGATGTTTTTTAAGAGAGTGGTACTTTACGAATGATTATGATGTATAGTGTATGTTATTTGAGAGAGATTATCTCAAAAAGAGTAAAAACAAACTAGCTAGTATAATACAATAGATAGAAAAGAAGCATGATCCATGTAAGTTCATTGAAAATCTAAATTACAATAAGAAATTGAAGAGAAGAAACACCACAACTTTCAACAAAGATAAAAATGTAGAAGTTTTGCAAAAGGGGAGATGGGCTCAATCTCCTTGGTTCACAAGTTCTCACTCCTAACTATAGTTACACCAATCAAATGAGAATCTATTTGCCTTCTCTCTCTACCCAAGAAACTAAATCTAGTAGCCTCTTTCTTTTCTTTCTTTGTCTTAATTTATTTGCATTATCCTCCTCTTATAGCTACTCTAGTATGCATGATTTCCATCATCTTCTATCATGTCTACTACTAACATATTGTCTTGCTTCTATAGATGCACTTGAAATCTCCATCTATTCATTTGATTGCTACTAAAATTGCTATGATTTCTACTCTTGTTGGCTATGCAAAGGTTTCTTTTGAAATGCTTGCTCTTGACATATATCCTTTGGACATTTTCGCTACAAAAAACATTCCATGGTCTATTCTATATCCTCTTTATCTTTGTCAATCATTAGGAGAAATATGGACTCTCTTTTTTGCCCCTTAAGGAGTGAATAAACAAATATAGGCCTAACCAATGAGAGAGCTGGGATTCCAGATTCATGTAACATGAATCTTCTAGCCATATCTTGGACCAAATCTTCCCTCAGCAATAAAATAAGGGAAAAGGGGAGTACAAAGCTGTCACTTCTTGGAAGTTTGTGCCTCGAATTTTCATTTTCTTATTTTTTATGTTTGACTTTTCTTTTCTCCCCTTTTCAGTTTCCCCCTCTTTTTTAGGCGGAACTCAAATTTGTCATATCTCTTTCCCCGCTTCTTCTTTCCTGACGAAATTTTACAGCCTCACTGTTTCTTGCCATGTCTGTAACCCTGTAAAATTTCATTTGCTTTGCACAAGCACAGAGAGAGATTCATGTGTTTCATGAGAGCAGAGCTTGTTTTACCAAAGCCCTAAGATTCTCTTCACAAAACTCTACAGGTATATTTTTCTCTTCCATAGATGTTCTATGGTAAAGTTTTATCTCGTTTGGAGAAAACCTGTGCAAGTTATGTGCATTCTCTGACATGTAATTTCTTTTGTTTTGATGCTCTAGGAGTCTCTTACAGTCAATAATAGTGACATTTTGAATACTCAACTTCTTCTTCAACATCTTAGGGTTTCTCTGTAAACAAAGTTACAGGTATATTATCTTGTTTTTTTGTTGTTCCACTGTTAAATTTTATCTCGTTTAGACAAAATGTATACAAGTTACATGCATACTGAGATTTCCTTTGTTTTTTTACTCCAAGAATCTCCGAGGGTGAAGAACAATGATTTATTAAGAACTCAACTTCTACAACATCTTTGGGATTTTGAACACTCAACTTCTTCTTCAACATCTTAGGGTTTCTCTGTAAACAAAGTTACAGGTATATTGTCTTGTTTTTTTGTTGCTCCACTGTTAAATTTTATCTCGTTTAGACAAAATGTATACAAGTTACATGCATACTGAGATTTCCTTTGTTTTTTTACTCCAAGAATCTCCGAGGGTGAAGAACAATGATTTATTAAGAACTCAACTTCTACAACATCTTTGGGATTTTGAACACTCAACTTCTTCTTCAACATCTTAGGGTTTCTCTGTAAACAAAGTTACAGGTATATTGTCTTGTTTTTTTGTTGCTCCACTGTTAAATTTTATCTCGTTTAGACAAAATGTATACAAGTTACATGCATACTGAGCTTTCCTTTGTTTTTTTACTCCAAGAATCTCCGAGGGTGAAGAACAATGATTTATTAAGAACTCAACTTCTACAATATCTTTGGGATTTTTTGCAGAGAAAGCCACAGGTATATTGCCATTTTTTACTACTGTTCCATGGTTAAATTTCAACGCATTTGGACAAAGCCTATATAAGTTATATGTATGTGTTGACCCAATATTTCTTTTGTTTTTGTACTACAGGAATCTGTCAGTGAAGGAACAATGGTCTTGCTATAAGTCAACTTCTTGTTCAACATATCTAGGGATCTTTGTGAAAGAAATTACAGGTACAATGTTTCTTTTTTAAATTGATCCATTTAAATTTAATTTCATTTGGAGATAACATTTGCAAATTATACACATGTTAATAGGTAACTTTTGTATTTGGTTGTTACAGATGTCTTCACGGAGGAAAAATATCAGTAGCATACTTGCAGTGGAGGTCTTCAATAGGAAAGATAATGGCGGTAATTGGATTTGTGATAAGTATTATAAGTTGGATTGGATTTTGATGCACCCAAGTACTCGAGGGAGTTTCAAGGTCAAGCGCAAGGATGTTGCAAACCCTAGCAAACATTGGAAAGGTAGAATTCTAGAGTTCAGAAAAGTGTTTAATGGCACAAGTGCAGTAACAGAAGTGTTGATTCAACATGTTTATACGCATAAACAAATCTCTGTACACGACGAGAACAACATTGCAAATTATAAACAAAACAGTAAGTTGTTAAATTTTATCATTGATTATTCTTTTGTATCAGAGTTGTTTTTAAAAGTCTTTGCAGTATTCTAATTCAGTCTTGTTTGATTGACAGCTCTATATCCATCGACTTTGCATGAATGGCAGAATGTGGAATGTTTAAGCGGCAAGATACATGTTTGGCATGAAGAGATAGGTTCTTTGATCTATGATAATACCTCTACAAGTCAACTTGCCACTCAAAATATCTTTTTTTATAATTCATTGTATGTGGTAGAAAGCCAGAGATTGCAGCATGTCCCGTTGCCGCCATTGTCTAGTGGTGAATGGTTCATTGGTAGCTTGGAGTTGTCAGGAGCTTGCAAGTCGAAGATAAAATCTGACATCAATAGTGCTATGAAACCCACCACAGGCTCCAAAGATGTGCATCTTAATTGGTTTATTCCATTCTCATTGTTTGCACATTTGTTTGGTTCATGTGATGTTTTGAAGAAAACAAAGATTACTTATCAATGCAAGTGTCCATCCGAGGAATGGATGAGTCAGATATTGGGTGAGTCTTGGGAAGTCAAAAGAACACATTTTGATGAGACGATTGAGTGCAGGGTCAACCAATCTGATATTACATTCAGGTAAAACTTTTTTACTACTTTGCATACCTTGATTTAATTGACATAGGTCTCGCTTAGATGAATTGTTATGTTAGTCGCATTGATCACTTACCATTATTTTTGTTTTTATTACAGGTATTTCATTGCTAGACAAACTTTGTGCGTTCGCTTTCGATATAGAAGATGGCGACTTTTGCGAGGGGAGTGGATCAGCTTGGATCAAGATATCCGGGATGACACACATACAGCGCTCGTAGATGTGGTAATCTTGTGGAGTGGTCATAATCCTTTCGTAGTCAGTGCAGAGAGTCATTGGCCCATTTATTTTTTGAGACAAGAAATCCAATTAATGTCTAGTGAGCCCCTCTACAACTTCTATTTCAAGTTAGATAATAGAAAAGTCAGGACTCGTAGTGAGCAATCCATGACATGTAAACAATGTGCTTCTCCACATATCCTTGAGATAGTGGAATCCTTGTAAAAAAACTTTATAAAGAGCGAATACATACCTTTTTTGAACTTCTGAGTACTTTAAATTTTAGTTTACTGTGATCCAAGCGTGCGATAATACATACTGTAATTACTCAATCGTGCAGTTAAAAATCATAATTAAATTGCAGGTTAGAGGTCTATAATCTAGAGAATATTGTCTTTGCACAATGATATATTGTAGCGCATCTCTGCTGCTCGTTTATTACATTTTAATATTAAATTGGATCCAAAGGGAATTTCAAGGCCTTTTAGATTTATTTTCTTTAAAAAATTATATATTTTCTCTCGTTAGACTTGAATATACTCAGCGACCCAAACATATTCGAGGATATAATAATGTAGAACGAAGCGTTTGTCTGTATGAGTAATTTTAACAGTGACTTTAAAGTACTGAAATAAAGAAACTAAGGTAAGAGTTTTAATTTGAAACTTTAGAATTAATAACTTTATAAAGAACCTTTATTTAAAACCCTAGACACATAAAAGCTATAACTCCAAACTCATTTTCGCTTTCATTCTCCACTTCCCTACACTTGTGCTCTCATTCCTTCTCTCTTTGTGTGCCATGGCTACCACTCCCGCCTTCGCCGCATGGATCAATTCCACATGCTACGCGCACATAGGGGACCAGATATACCCTAGGTTTTGCGTGACCTTGAGTCTAGAGAGCTCGCTTTCCGCTGTAGACCCTGACTCTAGTATACTAGCATCGTTTTGTGATGCAGTGAACCCTCTCACTTGCTCTATTCCCGACTCCACTCTCAGGTGGGTTCCCATGGATTTTTTGTATAGTTTGTGTGCCGGATCCAGCCATGCAAAGGTGATAAGTCGAGCCCTGGTGCATGTGGGGCAACATCTCCGTGCTAGAGCAGTGCCCACCTCGTCACAGGACCACGTCACGATGGATCTCATTGAGAGGGATGCCGCCTTTGCCATATATGTTATGTGCACTGAGGTGCAAGAGGACAGTGACGAGGACATCGACGCACCCTCTCGGCCACTATTAGAGTACTTTGAGAGGGAGCCTGAGGAGATCACTCTCGATCTGAGTGTTGAGGCAGCACAGAGCTTGGCCATTGTGCACCCACCTCCCTGCCCTGATGAGATGCCCACGAGCGAAGAGCCACCCCTCTCTTCTCTCCATGCTATCACCATCGAGGGGGTGGAATATCTACTCATGCAGGATGTGCTAGAGTTGTTGGAGCTTAGGGAAGAAGAACTATACTGTATCATGGTGCGTGATGCACCTAGTGATTTCATAGATTTTGATTTACAGGATGCCCCACCACATGTTGATGAGGTGGCTCGTTATGATGGCACGAGCATCGATGACATCTCTGCCATTGTGAGCATCCAGGAGCAGATTGAGGATGCGGCGCCACAGTATCAGATCTCTGATGAGGAGTTCGAGCGGTTGCAGGAAAGCCTTTTTGGTCCTCGACCCGACTATGCAGTGCCTACCCAGGAGAGAGACGAGGGCAGCCCAGTGGCAGGAGCAGACCTGGATGCTCCATTACAGCGGCAGATAGATGATGCAGAGAAGGTAATGTTCTCGGTTTCATATGAAACTTAACCAGTAGGGCCTCTAGGGCATCGGGAGCACACACATGTGTTTTTGTCGGGATCGGGCCCCTAGAAGTGCCCTGGCCGGAGGCTCGCGTCTGGGGGCCTGAATCTGCAGATTCAGGCCCCCAGACGCGAGCCTCCGGCCAGGTGCAGATTCAGGCCCCCAGACGCGAGCCTCCGGCCAGGGCACTTCTAGGGGCCCGATCCCGACAAAAACACATGTGTGTGCTCCCGATGCCCTAGAGGCCCTACTGGTTAAGTTTCATATGAATATGATTTATATATCTTCAGCACACTCCATGCATAGTGAGTCTGATACTGAACTTGTGTGTTGCAGGAGATTGTCTATATAGATGAGTTTTCATCTAGGCAGGGTGGCCGATCTGGTAGCCAAGGAAGGGTGCAAGACTCGGCATTGAAGGAGTATGTTGGGCAGCTTGTCAACGACATTATTGTATTTCATAAGACATGCTCCCCTGCTTTTGCAGAGAACTTCTTGAAGTTGAGGGCACTAACAAAGGCTGGGCCCTTCAAGACCATCCCGACCAACTCCAGCCTGGAGAAAGTAGTGTTGCTTCGACGTTCGAAGCTTCTCTACTTATTCACGAGTACTAGGTCTGGCCCACTTTTCTCCATGGTGGCCCGTGGCATGGTTGCCGGTGTTGAAGACCCCACTGTCATTAGACAGGAACTATTGGGGCAAAATGTATTGTTGCCTATGATCAAGAATAGCTCTGACCATGGGGAGCCTAGCTCCAAGAAGCCTAGGAGAGAATAGATGTACTTATTGCCTACTGATATCGCATCACTGATGTACTGCACTTTGTAATCTTCTCTTCAAGTAATGAAAACTGATGTTTGTTGGATTCACGTGCAATGTAGTTTGTGATACGTGTCATTTACTGTTTTTTTTACTTGAATGTTACATTTATTTATCGAATTTATACGTAACACGATTCGTACCCTAAATTTAATACACAGTGCTTTATCGAATTCGTGCGCAACATGTATTTGTTCGAACGCATGTAACGATAACTCAACGACGTAAATAAAATAAATATCAAGTGACTAAACAAAAATAAGACGCGCCAAAAAATTTGTATTTGTATTAATAATAATTTTACATGGGGTCCATTACGACCAAGGCTTTACAAAATGTCTTCAGAAGCTACATTCCATGTGCTTTTGAGTTTGTACACCTCTATCCTTGCTGACCTCCGCGAGGACTATCTTTCCATCGCCGAAAGAACCTGACTATCCGCAGATCCCTCTCGGTGACAGTGACCCTCCTTGCATGCACCGCTGCATAGACTGAGTCTCCAAATAAGTCGACGAGGTAGGCTTCAGCAGCTTCTTGTAGTGTGAGGAGGGCCTGGGCAGTCCAGCGATCCGGTTGTTTCGCGCGTGATGTGTTTGGAAACGGGTTCCTGTTGTTCATGATCAATATGCCCTCCATGATCTCCCGCACCAACTTTTGGAATGGAGCCTTCGGTATCAGGAGATGAGTGGTCTTCTGGTAGTGGCGGATCTCGCGAAGAGCCACTCTGCCTGGCTTCCATCGACGCTTGCGATGCTGGCGTGGTGGTGGTGGTGGTGGAGCTGGAGGACGTGGCTGCCGTATGGAATTTCCAGGGGGGTATCTCCGGGCCGCTTGCTTGGTGCGTACCATGTCTTCTAGGAGAGAGAACTCAGAACTCAAAAGTGAAATGTGTAAAATGAGGTGAAACTTTAAACTTATAGCCAAACTTTTCAAAAACCCTAAAATTTCAATTAATGAATCCACGTTTAGGAAAAATATCACCAGTGCTCCGATTCACATGAAATTTTACCTGTAGGCTCCTCAAGGACACATCAACCATCCAAAAATTTTTTGGCCCCAACAGAAGCCTCTGGATCACCTGTCCGGAGGCTCGCGTCTGGGGCCCTGAATCTGGGGATTCAGGGCCCCAGACGCGAGCCTCCGGACAGGTGACCCAGAGGCTTCTGATGGGGCCAAATTTTTAATATAAATGAGTTTTTCTAATGCCCAGCATGAGGGTGAAGTTTCACCAGATTCCGATTTATAAATTTGACGGTTCAATCTTTTTTTGAAAATGCGTTAACTGCATTATACTACACTGATAATGTATTGTCAACCTCGCAACTGTAGATTAAATGTATTGATAATGAGTGTGTGCAACTGCAGATTAAATGTATTGTCAACCTCGCAATGCGAAACATTGGAAACTTAAAAATTGACAAAAAATAAATCATGGGTAAAATGGAATATCGCATCAGATATACTGTTGCCAAACCACTAAATATAGTAAGGATATAGTGCATCGGCCCATGTACAACTGATCACCGACGTGTACGTGGTTGCACATTGAATTTATCCTCAACAAAACTACTTACAAAATTGGAAACTTGAAAATTCACACAATGCGAAACATGGTCAAAATAGAATATCACATATTGGATTTAGCATTGCGAAACTATGAAATACACGGTAGATAGTGCATCGCACCAAGTACGACTAGAGCTAGGGAAAATTTAGCTCCATTTTGCAGGCCACTATTATCAAATACTTGAAGGTCTATTGGAAAGATAACCCAAAACTAAGATCCTTACAATCTACAACCAAACCTGAGCTAAAAACATAGATCCAATTACAAGGTAGCTTCTCAAAGCATATTGTTGACATTAAGATTAAATGCATCCTTGTTATTGCGGATCCTGCGAACAAGAACCAGATCTATGGGCTTAATAGTGATACGTCGGGCATGAATGGCTAAAAGTTGACCATCACTCATTAGATCAATCAAGTAGCTTTCAACTGCTTCTTGGAGAGCAAGCAAGGCTTGGCTTGACCATCGCCCCACATTCCTTGCCTGGTTCCTCGAAAAGAACTTGTGATGATGCCCTGACTGTAGATCTTGCAGTATTTCTCGCACCAACCTGGAGAATGGTGCCTTAGGAATAATCAAGTCGGCACTCTTCTGGAATTTCCTTATCTCGCGTAGCGCAGCTGTGCCTGGTCTCCATCTTCGCTTTTTATGTGTTGGAGGGCGTGTATTACGAGTTGGAGCAGTAGTGGGAGGTGGAGCAGCTGGAGCATGTGGACCACCATTTCTGGACAATGGCGAACCATCATTATCGACCATACTAGGGCCACCATTGTTGGCCACAGTAGCGCCACCATTATTGGCTGCAGTAGGGCCTCCGTTATCGGTCACCAGGGGATCTTTGTCACTCACAGTACGCTCACTAGATTCGGAGTGTTGAGCTCTTGCTCTCGCAGGCGCCTTTTTGATAGGAAGCTTGGAACGTGCCATGGCTGTGATAATGAAGGATAGAAAGGTGGAGGGTAGAGTGGAGAGCAATGGGAAAAAATGAAAGGAGAGACGACTTAAATACGAAACTTTCAAACTTACTGTGGTGTAAATGAATTTTAAATTTATCATTTCATTTCATTTCTCCACCCCATCCCTACCTCTCTCTATCTCCTGACACCCCCCTCATGCCCCCCCTCTCTCTCTAGGCCAATGAATGTTCCAATGTTTAGAATTTTCATATCTTTGTCTTAGGATTTCAAAATGGACTTTTCATAATTAAAAAACAAAGTTCGAAATCGACTTTGAAAAATATAGTGACAAACCTTTGAAATTTTAAAGAAAATTTATAAGACATCTCATGTTAGAGATATGAGTATTGATGTGTCATATCCTTGGGACTTGTGCTCTCTTGTGGACTCTAAATGCATCAAAATTATTATCTTTATCTAGGTCTCCATTTTTTGCCATCTCTCTCTTGGGTTGCCAACCATTCTGCGTGCCGTTGTCTAGCTGTGCTGTTTTCATATCTTGCTTTTCTCACTTCATATATTGCCCTACTTATAGATTCTGCTTGAGATGTTTTGGACTTCTTTTCTTTTTCCTCGTATCGTATCTCTAGTCTCCTATACCACCATTGGAATAATTGCCTCATAGAATTGGAATCATTGATGCCACCTCCATGATCAGTTACCTTTTGAAAAGCACAGCGAGCTTGCCAGTGAGATCTTTCCATGCCTTGAGTTGACCATATTGCCAAACTTCCTTGATCTGCAAAGTATGGACCATGTGCTTCAAGTATATGCTGCACAAGAAAAGAGATTAGAAACACAAAGTAATTCGAAATGATGATTTTTTTTTGCAATGGTGATAATACTGACCATGTAGTGTGTTATGCTATTTGTAGTCCATGCCTCCACCATGGACTTATGAAATTTAGCAGCTGTCTCTTTAAATGCATTGGCATCACCATCCATAAACCCCAATTTCTGTAAGAGAGCTACTAATCTATCTAGGTGTATCCACACTTCTGCCTTCGCAATCCTCGTTCGTCCCCCATTGCTCCAATCTGAAACAGCAAGGTGCAACTTTTTCCATGCTTCGTACTTCTCTGGTTGTTTTACTAGTATATTGCCTTCCTCATCTCGAGGTGGAGATAAAAACTTCCTAGCCTTGGGTCCGCCAAAGCATGGTTTACAAGGAACATTTCCACTCTTCCCCGATTTTTTCTCGTCCTTTTTTATTTCTACTTGGCCTCCGTGCAATCCAACTTCAGAGAGGACTTGTTCTACCTTCTTGCATGTAGCATCAGATTCTGACACGGGCTGCATCTTGTATGCAAAGCATATATATTCATATACTAGCTTCTCAATTATTCTAACCAAACAATGCAATGTGCAAAAGTGAACCCTTGTTAGTGGTATTTCCAAAATAGGGCGCCAGTTTGGATCCACTGGAATTAGCATTCCATTTCTCATGACTTTCTGATCACGTGTCGGAGCACCCTGTTGTCCTGCCTTGGCAAGCCATTCTTTCTTTCCATCTTTCCCTTTCTTCCTAGTTTGCATGCAGTATATGCACGGAAATTTTGCATTTGCTGCATTTGATAAACCAAACATACACTTCAATGTTTTTAAATCACCTGCAAGATGCCATTCAACTTGATAGTCCCCAAACCCCTCAACATGTAAAACTGCTCCATTATTTTGCTGTTGAATAACACTGGGTATATTAGTGAGGTTAAAAAAAACTTTAAGTACTTCATGGTCCTCCTTTGGTACTTCAAATGCTGCAAGCCACCATATTTCATTCTCCGATTGTACACTGAAGTATAAAGGATGTTTTTCATCGATTTTGGGATCCAATGCTCGATTCATAAGTGTTATACTCACACGCTCAAGTTTTTGCCCCTTGATAATCTCACTCTCATCAAGTTTGAGGACAAACTTAAGCTTGCCTCTACATTCTTCCATAGACATATTGTAAAACTTGACCATAGCAATCTGAACCCTACATATATCCAATACAAAGTTGTTGGATGCATTCAATACAAAGGCAACTTCTTTGGAACCATACTTCAATATGTGTGTGTGTTCCAGATGCGTAGGCTCACCAATTAGTTCTAAAACTTTCTCATTTAGTTGTTTTCGAGCCTTCTTCACGTGAAATGGTTTTGGCAGAGGCATTACTCGCTTAGTATTGAAGACTTGCTTAAAACCTGTATCCAATTGTTGATAGAGCATACTATATGACTCAGAACTCATTCCCACCTTGTCACATAATCCCTGAGCATCTGTAGCAGTAAACAAGTTGCTCACATCCCTAAGACGTTCACTAGCAACACCATCCACAATGTCCCTGAATTTACGATTTTCCAATGCATTTTTTACCATATTCTTGCTAAGGACTTTGGCAATAGTATCATTCTCTGCATGAGGAAACATATTTCTCATTGTAGTAGATTGAGCATATATCCGTCTATGATATTGTCCACTTCCTTTGGCTAATTGGCCAATTGGTTTAACGGATCGGATGCGCCGACGTGCCCCTTTGGTTTTTAAAGTGGGCCCAATCTCCAAAGTTTTTGTGAGCTTCCTCTCTATCTTTTGATTCTCCTTCTCCAAGTCATTGACTTTAGACTGTAACTCCATATTCTGCACGTGTGTAGCATGCATAGCATCTTCAATGACAGACATTGCTTGTTGTAGGTTCTGGTTCTCTCTATCCTTCTTAGCCAATAATCTATCCTTTTCCATCAAAGACTGCATATTCCCTTGTAATCTTGTCTGCATATTTGTCAAGGTTTGATGAGCCCCTGCTATTCCTTGTGTGACAAGTCTGCATGTGTATCCATACAATCCTTCATTGCCTTCACAAGCAAACTTTACAAATGATGTAAGCCCTTCAAATTGTGGTGGCCTTCGAGTGAGTGGATCGGGTGGATAAATGCACCCATCAACCCAAAGGTCCACATTTTTTTTCCCTGCATTTCTTTCTTGTTGCATCCTGCATCTTATTGCATCATCTCTTTCCACAGTTCTTTTGAACATTGGTGCATATTCATCCTCCAATTGAAAGTGAATATCTCTCTTTCTCTTGGTACATCCTGCACCTGCATTCTGCAAAAAAAAAAGTATGCAAATGTTAACTTGGATTAACATTCAAATAGCAGAACTACACCCCTTTGATTCACTATATCTGTGTTTTTTTTAAAACCCAGTTGGTTCTTGTCTCTTTCTCTTGCTTTCAGTCTTGATAGACCCTAATCAACCCCTAATCAGCCTGTAATCTTGGCTTTAATCTACCTCTAATTAGCATCAAATCTTATCTTCTGTTCTATCCAAAATATTCTCTCTCTCTCTCTTTCTCTCTCTCTCTCTCTCAACAAAAATTCATCAAGGAAACCCTAAACACATTCATACTGAAGCTTGGCTAGTGGAAAACAATAACATCATCTTATCTTCTACCCTAATTTACTATCTGTCACTCTATCACTTATTTTCTTTGTTCATCTCACACAGTCCTCTCTGTCCCCCCCCTTCTCCCCTCCTCTCTCTCTCTCTCTCTCTCTCTCTCTCTCTCTCTCTCTCTCTCTCTCTCTCTCTCTCTCTCTCTCTCTCTCTCTCTCTCTCTCTCTCTCTCTCTCTCTCTCTCTCTCTCTCTCTCTCTCTCTCTCTCTCTCTCTCTCTCTCTCTCTCTCTCTCTCTCTCTCTCTCTCTCTCTCTCTCTCTCTCGCTCGCTCTATGAATTGATGCTTAAGGACTGAACAACAACTGTGAAGAATAATAACATCACAAAGATTTAAAAAATAAAGATACCTCCATTATCACTGGATTGCTTGTAGTATAGACTGTTGAAGACGGAGATTTCTTACTGCATATTTCTGAAGAGGAAGATGGCTTGTAGCAGGGTAGAGTGTGTTGTAGATAGAGATTCTTTGATTTCAACAAATGGTATCAAAACTACTCCTCAATGCTGCTTCAGAAGAACTCGTATGCAAGAAACCATATTCTGGAGGGAAAGAGAAGAATGCACAAAATTTGGGACAAAACTAGAGCTTTCTGAGGGAATGAAAAAATGCCCAGAAATAGGTATATACTTGTCCAAAAAAGACGAAAATTTACAAGGAAACTCTTGAGTCAAAAAGGTGTCTCTGGGTAAAAAATAATCTTAAAATATGATGTGTACGTCATTTTATATCGTTTTTTAACTTCCGCCCTTTTAAGAAGCGAGAATGAGAATGATTGAAAAGTCATGAGGGTACTAAAGAGGGCATTAAAGAGTCATGAGGGCATTAAAGAATGATTGGCTGCGTTTTTAGAAAAAATAGAATTGTATTTTTTTAGTTATGAGGATTTTGAGAAAAAGTGACCTTATCCTGCAGTTTGGGAATAAAATAATAGGTGAAATCTATTGAAAACACAAAAACGAGATTTTCTTGATTGTAGAAGATCTCTTTTTATAATATTATTTTGGAATCTCTTTTTAGAGAGAGAGAGGTGAGAGAAACCCCTTAAGGGGCAAAAAAGAGAGTCCGTATTTCTCCTAATGATTTTGAAATGCTTACTCTTGGCATATATCCTTTGGGCATTTTTGCTATAAAAAACATCCCACGATCTATTCTATATCCTTTTTATCTTTATCAATCTCTTGGATTGCTAGTGAAAGTAGTTTGGCACATTAGAAGAAAAAGTAATGTGTAGTTGACACATTAGAAGACCAAGAAGAGTTAGGGTAGGGTAGAGCGCTCCCTTACTTCTCCCAACAAACACTAATAGCACTATACCCTCCTCCAACTTTGTAATACTTTGGATTTATGGCTATATTTGAGAAAGATCTTCTATCCACAAGTTGGCAATCATAATATATGCTACCATCAAAAGAAAAAAGACATAATAGTGGACTACTCAATGGAGTTGAATTATCAATTTACCCTAACCAAAAGGTAGCTTTGTCAAAAACCCCCTTATAAGAGCATGAATATTCCACTTAAATGTAAAAGAACTCATGATCTTCATTTTGAATGAGATTCAACCTACGTATTTTATTTATAAGTGCTACATAGTCTAGTGTTTCATCTTTTTCTGTAATTCTACACATATGACTCAATACCTATAAATCAAGTCACAAGTTACAACATCCATTGTATAGACAGTGTATGCATGCTACTGAGTTAAGGTAATAGGTTACCAGTTGTTCGATATAAGTTGTATCAAATAAGATACTATTTGATAGAGGTTGTAGATTGTAATATTTACAAAGATTACTAACTATTTTATAGAGGTTGTTTATGCATGACTCATGGAAACTATCAAATACATATAAAAATACTACCTTAAACAAAGTGTGCATGATGAAATGATTGTTCAAGTTGTAGATAAAGGAGGATACTAGCACTACCTCCCATCTCAATGAGTTCAACATAACATTTAGCCAAATGCAAGCACAAAAACTAAATTTTGAAGATGAGGTAAAGGCAATTTTTTTATTATATTTCTTACTCGTATGATAAAACACTTTTAGAATAGCTAGCACGGTCAGCAAATTCAAAAACTTTTGTGAAGGTGTGGCATTAAGACAAAGTGCACCATAACTAGTAATCTAGCACAAAAATGGTATGGCAAAATTCTTGATTATGACAATTAATGAAAAGGTATTATGTATGCTTTCAAGTACCAGTCTTACCCAAGGTTTTTGGGCTGAAGCTATGGCAGCATACATAGATCACTAAATACTACACTAGATGCTAGTATTCCTTAGGAGGCTTGGATAGGCAAGAAATCTTCATATGATCATTTAAGAGTATTTGGTTGTGAAACTTATGTACATGTACCAAAAGAGAAGTGCAGTAAGTTGGAGCCTAAGTAAAGAAAAATGCATCTTTATAGGGTATAGATAGAGTGGAAAAATGGGATATTGCCTTTGGGATTCAAACGCTAGGAAGATCATATATAGCAATGGTATGATTTTCAATGAGAAAATGATGAATAAATAGTCCCTCAAGAAAGTGGAAATAAGAAGGGTTACTTTCCAAGATGCATTGCCATGTGTTGTGTTTCCAAAAAGTGCAAATGCTAGTGCACCAAGTGTGTGAGAGAGAGCTCAAGTAATACTTCTTCCAATGAGCTAGAAGTAGGTAGCTTTATTAATCAGCAAGTTAGGAGTCCTATGGTGTCTCATGAGGAAAGATTGGAGGCTAAAATTCACAATCAAAGCTAGCTCATTGTGTTACAGAGATCTACTAATATCTCTCATCCCCCTAAATAGATTTCAACCTATATGTGATGCTAACAAATTAGGGAGTCATCTTGCTATAAAGAGACTATGACTTGTTGATGATAAGCTTAAGTGGGAGCGAGCTATATCGTCAGAAATGGATTCCATCATAAAGAATCAAACATGGAATTAAGTTTCTTTGCCAAAGGACGAGAATTATTTGCCATGTAAGTAGGTCTATAAATTGAAGGTTACAATTGATCATGCTAAGTGTCAAGGAGGCTTGAAAGGAAGCTATATGTCTCACTCATCTAGTGAAATATTTGGACCTTGCAGAAGACATCCTATTGTTGTATAGTGATAGCTAGATCATCATTATGTTGGAAAATATTCTTGTGTTTTGTGCAAAGACCAAGCACATAAAAGTGAAGAATCACATCAGTTGTTAAGTGCTCAAGAACAAGTGCATTGGGCTTGTCAAAGTTCATACTGATGATGATAACGATGGTGTAGACTAAGAGTCTAATCTCTGAAAAGTTTGCACATTGTAGAGAGTTTATGGGCATTGGATGAGGGCATCTCATATGTATTTACCTTGCATATTTTTTTATTCTTTTGTATTTATTAAAGGCACATTGTCTTTTAAGTGGGATCTTGTTGCAATAAAGGCCAATGTTATTAGCCACCCATCTTACTCACTAACCCTAACTATGCATGTACACACATTAATTATTCTCTGTGTGGTAGGAAAATAAGATGTTACTCAAAGAAGGCTATTGAGACACCAAGAAAGAAGCATCATGTGTGTGTGTGTGTGTGTGTGTGTGTGTGTGTGTGTGTGTGTGTGTGTGTGTGTGTGTGTGTGTGTGTGTGTGTGTGTGTGTGTGTGTGTGTGTGTGTGTGTGTGTGTGTGTGTGTGTGTGTGTGTGTGTGTGTGTGTGTGTGTGTGTGTGTGTGTGTGTGTGTGTGTGTGTGTGTGTGTGTGTGTGTGTGTGTGTGTGTGTGTGTGTGTGTGTGTGTGTGTGTGTGTGTGTGTGTGTGTGTGTTCTCTACACTATTCTATACAACTCCATCAACTGCAACATACTCTATCTTAGTGGTGGTAGATAAAATTGTGCATGGTTACAATTGGCAGACCCAGGAGACTAAACCACGTATGAAAGTGAAGAAAAAATCTATAATAGATCTTTTAGAGTCTATACTTCCTAAAAAGCATAATCTACATATCTGAGAACAAATGCATCCTTCATTTTAAAGTATATGCATATAGATCTAGTGCATTTCAAGTATCTCATGATAGTCTTTACTACCTGTCAATGCTTATTATGTTGCTAGGGCTTGCATATACCTATCAACAACTCCCACTATATCAAGCTACCAATTGTGGATGCATAACGAACCTTGGCCATTTCAATCTTCTACTTATATGGCTTGGCAATGTCCTCTTGGTTATGTTTCAAGTATAGAGGAAATGGAACATTGATAGCCTTCCTAATCTCTATACGAAAATTCTCCAATACCTTACCAATACATATTTTTAAATAGATGATCTTATTATCACGATCTTGCATAATACACATACTATGAATATGATAAGCATTTCCCAAGTCTTCATTTTTTTAAAAGCATCCACATCCATGATTGATTTTCCAACAATCGACATATCATCCATATAAAGAAACAAGATCAAAAGGCAATCATCCTTGCAAGGTGCACCTATAAGACATCATCCATATAATGTGCATTCAAAGGATATTAAGAAATTCCTTTCTTTACATGCTATAAGGCCATAAAATAATCAATTTTACTTTATTAAACTTGTGAATTTTTTTAACTTTTCATTTTAATATCCCTTTTATAAATATAATCCTATAAAATTTACCATATAAAATACCCTTTCTTTTGAACTCATGTGGTATCTTACATGTTTTATAACGTGCACCCCCCGTGCTATCATCCAAGCCTTCCTAGTATATAAGTAGCAATCAGCCACACTTCTAGCGTATCTTCAAGATGGCATAAAGGAATCAAGCTTATGATGCCATTCCCTAAGAGCCTATTTCAAACAATATAAGCTCTTATGTAGCCTACACATCAGTTACTCCTTGCCTTCCACAATGAACCATTGAGGCTACTACATGTAAATATCCTCATGCAAGTCCCCATGCAAAAAGAAAGCAATCTTTACATCCATCTAAACCAACTCCATATCCTCTCTAGAAACCAGATTAAGGAGCATAGCAAGGATGGTCATCTTGACTATATTGCTAAGAAGGTCTCATCAAATTCAATCCCCTTCTCTTACTTAAATCCTTTGGCCACCAATATCACCTTTGTCTTTGTACTTAGACAACACATCATATGGAAATATATTTAGCTTGTAGATGAGTTTTAGACCCACTTACATGAAAATGTATGCTTGCCTTTAGGCAAAGGAACTATCTCCCAACTAGCATTCTTTCCCAAATAATGTATCTCCAATTGCATAACCTTCTCTTCCACATATATTTGTCATCCCTAGTCATAGAATATGTATAACTAGAAGGCTCACTACAATCTATGATCCATGACATAGTCTAAGACTAAGTATATCTATCTAGCAATCTAGAAACCCTCATAGACCTACATAAGACTAGCTCAATAATAGTAATAGGTCATATAATCTAATCATGTGTTAGTTGCCCATTCTCCTAAAATATCACTCTACAGATGTCGACTATTTTAATAGATTGCTTATGCATCTTATCCTCAGTAGAGATGACATTATGGCTACATACTACCCTTTTAGGTTTAGGATCCCACATGAATAGCCCATTTCACCTAACTCTCCATAGCCAATAAAAATGCATTTCTTAGATTTAAGTATAAATCTTACTCCGCTACCCCTACGTATATACATAAATACCTCACAACCAAAAACATGCAAGTGATCATAACTAACTAGGTCACTTGCCAAACCATAACTTCTCCAATATCTTGCCATTCAATGGCTTGCTAAGAGACCTATTGATCAAATGCACTTATGTATTTATAGCTTTGTTAGTGAGACTAGTATGAGAGAGCATACTATGGATCCTTTCTTGAATGATCTTGTTCATCTTCTCAGCTAAACCATTTTGAGTAGTATTATCAAGAATTTGCAACTCTCTCTTGATACCATAGCTTGCATAAAAGTTCCTAAAGGCATGTGAGATATAATCTTCACCATTATCAATCCTCAAGTACTTAAATCTCTCACTTAATTTATTCTCTAAATTTGCCAAGAACTTGTGAATTGCATCTAGCACATTACTCTTCTTGCAAAGAGGATAAGCCCAAATCTTTCTTGTGGCATCATCTATAAAAGTGATTGATGCCAGGAGGCATATTTCACGGTGGATTCCATGCCACAGTGGATTCCGTGAGGTTTTACGGTGGATTCGTAAGTTTCATTAGTATTTTCCACATATCAATTCACTGATTGCTGGAAAAGAAAAACTCTATGCTTTTTGAATGAATTCATTAGGAAGCCCTATAGATTTTCCTTTTTAGACTTGGACTTTTTGCCCTTTACGTCAAACTTTTCCTGCCCATTTTCCTACCCCGTCCGCTTTTTCATACTACATGTTTATGCTTTTCACTAATTTTACTTTGATTTATCCCCTTTGATTCATTCCTCTTCTAATTCATTTCACCTTACTCCCACCTTACTTCCTCCCCTTCCATCTTGAAAAGAATCCTTCCTAGGATTGAGGGTCAAAAGGTTAAGGGCTTGCGGCATGTTGGGTTAGGAGTTACTTGTGAAGGAGCCAAGTATAGAAATTTGGATTGTATTCCAGTTGAGCTGCGTGGTCCAAATCGAAGGGTCGAATTTCCACGTGTGTGATGTATGTGAGAACATCTATGAGGAAGTCACCAGAGTCGACCCGACTCGCAATGTGGAGTTCTTCCTTTGTTAAGAGGCGGTCAAGGTAGGGATGCCCCTTGATGTGCTCTTCCATGGGTCGGCCCCAAAGAGTGGTTAACACTCTATACGAGGTGGGTGCAACATAAGTGGGATCATACTCTACTGTTTTGATGGCGTGGCGTTGCTCGGCGTTGGTCATTATGCGACATCCTTCAACTTCCAAGTGCAACCTAAGAGCGTACCACTGCCTCAAGAAAGGTGATCCACTATCGGCGAGGTGTGATAACTCCGCGATTTCTTAGTCAGTGATAGCAGAAGTGGTTCGTGGATCGTATGACGTGATAAGGCGTTGTTTGATGGCTTGCTCCTTGGAGATTTCGCTGTTAATCAACTCAACAGCGGAGCGAGAAGCTTTTGTGAACGTGAATTCAAAGGTTTCCCAAGAGCAAGGCATATTTTGTACTTCTATTGCAAAGGGTTCTTCTAATAGACCGAGGTCCAAGCGATCGTAGCTTAGCGCAAGTGACACAAAGGTGTCATCTAGTCATTTAATACAACCCACCACGTCATCCCCGGTGTCCTCAACGAGGTCAGCGGGGCCAACGCTAGGAAAGATTTTCATTCATAGGAGGGCGTAAGGCCGGCAGGTGGTCGAGGTTTGACAGAGCAAGAGCTTTTGATCACGAAGATGGGCGCCCGGTGGGGGGTTTGTGAGTTTGTGGTTGGGCCATTTGGATATTGAGTAGATTGGGAGTACGGTCTGTTGCATTCAGGTTGGAGTTGGGGAGGCGGATTGGCTTCAGCTGCGGGTGGTGACTCTTGTGATGGAACCTGCAGTTTGGGTTGGTAGGCTTGTGGGACTCTCTTGGGTCTAGATGTGGATGAGAGGTTCAAGAGAGCACTACGGCTTGCGGTTTTGAGGGTTGATGGAACGCGGTTTGATCAAGCTTGAGGGTGGTGTATGAGTGGTGCTTCTGGCCGTGGGAGCCTTAGGGATTCACAGCCAGGTATTTCCCTCGTAGTAGCCTTGCGCGCGTAAGAGGGCTTTAGGGACCCATCTTTGCTTGATCACGTGGCGCTTCCTGTGATTGTGTCTTGGCCTCCTAGGATTAGAGTTGTGGGTCTTATGAGAATAGGAACGTCGACTCCTAGGCAGTGGTTGCGGCTGTTTAGGCACCCATTGGAGGCGAGGCTGTTGGGCCTTAGCTTTGGCTGCTGTGGGTTGTGGTTTGTGGAAGTCGGGGAGTGGCGACCGTGCACTACCCCCTCCTTAGCCTTGCCTACGGATGTTTCTACCGGTGGCTTTGCGGACGGTGATGGTGTCGCGCAGCCCTTGCTGAAAGCTGTGACAATGCGCACGTTGCCTATTGCTAGGTGGATGTGTTGCGACTCATAATCAATATTGCAGTGAGTCTGCTTTTTGAAGGTTCGCCCTAGCAGTGACTCTGTGCATGTGCCTGTAGCACTTGGCAATACGTAAAAAAGCATTGGAATAGTCTTAGACTCGATGGAAACGGCGACCCTGCACTTGCCGAGAAGTGCGTATGAGTGGGCCCCATATGGGTTTAATTTGACAGTTGTGGGTTGAAGTAGTGGTTTTCCAAGTTGGATCCAATGACTGTGGGTTAAGACATTGAAGTCTGCTCCCTCGTCGATCATGGCGTTGAACCCGCATGTTTGCTTGGCAGTGACCATGATACGGAGGTAAGCAGGTTCTACGGCTTCCTCATCCTCTTCGTTGATATCGGTGATTGTAGCTACTCGTACTTTGACCAGTGGTTCTAAAAAAGGTGGCTCATGCAGAGGATGCGTGGGAGGGTAGTACTTATTGACACGACTGCCATTGAAGAAGCCTACTCCCTCACCGTCTCATGTCTCAAGCTCGACATTGCCGGTTCGGCTAATTGCACGAACCTTGAAGGATCTGAGACCTCTGAATTTCATTTTTTGCTTATGTCCCTTAACTGAGTAAAGGAGCACTAAGTCACCCTGTTCGAATTCGCACTTCTTGACATGCTTATCGAACCAGCTTCTGCGTCGGGCCTTCTCATAGATAAGCGCGTGGGTGGCTAGGAGGCGAGTTTTTGATAGCCATTTAAGCTCGACCAGGCATTGTGTCCATGCCTCCTTCCCTTCCCATCGTTCTTGAAGTGCTATTCTCAAGCTAGGAATAAAGAATTCTAATGGTAGAATTGCCTCAGTCCCATAGGTCAGCCTAAAGGGGGTTTGGCCGAACAGCCATTTTATAAGCTGTGCGGTAGGCCCACAAGCCTGCCATCAGCTTGTTGTCCCAGTCGCTACATGAGGCTGAGACTACTTTAGTCAGGACATTGATAAGAATCTTATTAGTTGATTCTGCCTGGCCATTCGCCTGAGGGTAGTATGGTGAGGATTTGCGATGGATAATGAGAAAGGTGGACAGGAGATGTGCTATCACTTCGTTGATGAAGTGCATACCTTGGTCACTAACCAGTTTGATGGGGCAGCCGAAGCGCGAGATAACTTGCTCCCATAAGAACTTGGTAGTCATCCTCGCGTTGTTTTTTCATGTGGATCTTGCCTCTGCCCATTTTGTGAGGTAGTCCGTGGCCACAACAATGTACTTGGCTTGTGAGTACTGCACCGCAGGACTGATGGGCCCTATGAAGTCGATTTTCCATTTTTCGAAGGGTTGGCGAGCAATAATTGGGGTCAAGTCCATTTAATCCTTGCGAATCGGTACTTTTGTCCGTTGGCACTCGTCACAATGCTTGACAAATCGCTTGGCATCGCAGAAAAGCGTGGGCCACCATAGTTGAGACTACAACATCTTCCGTGATGTCGTGTCTCCACTAAAGTGTCCTCCTGCAATACTGCTGTGTGCCTCCGAGAGCACATCATGAATCTCATGCTTACATACGCATCTATGCAACAATCAGTCTTGCCCCATCCTATAGAGTTGGCCCGCAATCAGCCTGGTAGGGCTGGATTTTCAAGATCAAGCGCCTAAATCGAGCTTTTTCTATTGGTCGCTTAGGTAGTCTGTGCCCTAGCACTTGGACTATGACGTCCACCCAATATGGCGTTAGATCAGCCTTAAATAAATCTCTCTTGTTGGATAGGTGGAATAGGTGGGCGTCGGGTAACTCGTCAACGATGCCCTATCCAGTGGCTTCTCCCGTGGGGATACATGACATGTGATCAGCCATGTAATGCTATTTTCCCTTTCATACCACCACGAAGAAGTCCAACTCTAGAAGCAAGAGGAGCCATCGAGCTATGCGCCTTGTAGCACAAGGTTTGTTTACTAAATAGCGCAGGGCTTGATGGTCCTGAAAAAGATGAAGGGTGTGGCCAATAGATAATGCCGGAATTTCTTCACAGCGAACACCATGGCTAATCCCTCTCTTTCTGTTGTCGAGTAGTTCATCTCCGTCTCAGTGAGTTGTCTGCTAGCAAAGCTCACTAGATAATCTAAGTTGTGCTCACCAGGTTGGCACAACATGTCAAGATTGTGGGAGAGAAGGAAGGAGTCTCACTTGTAGCTTTCTTGCTTGCACACTGGGGGAATACACACAAGGGTGGAGGCTGAAAACAGTTTTCCTCTTCTTAGTTGTGTAAGCCAAAAGAACTCACATACAAAGAAATAGAAGAACCCTATATATGGGTCTCAAACCAAACTCAACTAACTAAGGTGGCATACTAACTAAGCCACGAACTAGAGTAGATAAGGATAGCTGTCATGTAGCTATTATTCATGGGCGGTGTACCAACCGCATCTGTAATTGACAAGTCGGTGACATAAATGCACAACGGTCACCCTGGCATATCACGAGTGGAGCTCGATATCTCAACACTCCCCCTCGAGCTCAATCCCAATTCCTGCACACCAAGCAGGTCTCTAAACTTGCGCAGCTTCTCTGCGCCCAATGCCTTCATGAATATGTCAGCTACCTGATCCTCTGTGCTGACATAAACTAGATCAATAAGACCTAGTAAAACCCTCTCTCGCACATAGTGATAATGCACCTCAATGTGCTTTGTTCTAGCATGATAGACTGGATTATTTGCCAAGTGTATACTATTCATGTTGTCACAATAAATGACAACTGGCCCATCTGTAGACTGATGCATATCATAAAGTAGCTTATGCAACCAAGCTACCTCACATGCAGCCATTGCTGCACCCCTGTACTCAGCCTCTGTGCTCGACAAGGCAACTGTAGGTTGTTTCTTGCTGCTCCAAGTGACTGCAGCACTCCCAAAAGAGAACACATATCCACTGGTAGATCATCTATCAGAAATGCTACCAGCCCAATCAGCATCAGTGTATCCATGCAACTGTATCTGAACCCCAGTCTTATAAAATAGTCCATACTGCAATATGGACTTCACATACCTGAGTATGCGTCTAGCCGCATCCAAATGCGGTTTCCTTGGAGCCTGCATAAACTGACTTACCAATCCAACAGCATAGCTCAAATCTGGCCTGGTAATAGTCATATAAATCAAGCTTCCTACTATGCATCTGTACATAGCAGGGTCTTCCAGAAGCTCACCTACATCTGCGCTTAGCTTCACATTCTGCTTCAAAGGAACTGAAATAGACTTACAGCCTGTCATCCCATATTTGGACAGCATGTCCAATCCATATTGCCTCTGCAAGAGCTGTATCCCACTTGGTGATCTAATCACCTCAATGCCCAAGAAATAACGCAGCTCTCCCAAATCCTTCATCTCAAACTTCTACTTCAGTAGCATTTTCACATGAAGGATATCTTCATCACTGTCACCTGTCATAATCAAATCATCAACATAAATGACAAGTAGCATGATACCTTTCTCTGTTTTTCTCACATAAAATGAGAAATCTGCCTTGGAAATCTGAAAGCCAATAGTGACAAGATACTGTCCTATCTTGTCAGACCATGCTCTAGGTGCTTGCTTCAAGCCATACAAGGCTTTCTTCAACATGCAAACAAACTCACGATGAACAGCATGCACATAACCTGGTGGCTGCTCCATATAGACCTCTTCTTGCAAATCACCATGCACGAAGGCATTCTTTACATCCATCTGATGTAAAGACCATCCCTTTGATGCAGCCATAGCAATGACTGCTCTTACGGTTGCCATCCTTGCAACCGGACTGAATGTTTCTTCATAGTCAATGCCATATGTTTGTGCATACCCCTTGACTACTAATCTTGCCTTGTATCTGTTCACAGAACCATCTGCATTGTGCTTCACCTTATAAACCCACTTACAGCCAATTGCATTCTTACCTTTAGGCAAAGGTACCAATTCCCATGTAGCATTTGCTTCCAAGGCATCCATTTCTTCATCCATGGCTTTCTCCCATTTTTCTTTTCCCATGGCTTGCTCAAAAGAAGTGGGTTCTGGTTCCTGTATCACTTTGACCGTATATGCATAGTGAATGGCTGTAAATCCATCATATTTCAGCCTATCCACAGGATACCTAACTCTGGTTGACCTACGCAAAGTAGGTTCACTCCCAGGTGCTCTCAAAACATCCCTGGTCTTCCTTACTCCAGGTGTAACAATAGAAGGAATACCCAACTCATCATCAATGCTCTGTTCTGAGCCACTAGATTCACCATCCACATAAGAGTGACCTGCATTCACATCAAACATGGGCTGATCAACCTTCTCTTTTCCTTTTTGTGATACCTGCATACCACTATCTGCATTGCTTTGAGAAGATTCTCCTGATCTCAATCTGCCTGTCCATGGCGAAGAATGTGAACCACTGCTAGAGGACGCTCCAGGTCCACTAATATTTTGTGACTGCTGCTGTGAATTCTGTGCAGCATTACCATTTTGTGCATCTACATCATCAATCACATTTACTGGTTTATACCAACTACTCATCTCATCAAAAACAACATCTCTGCTCACTGTAAACTTACGAGTAGAAGGGTTATAGCATCTATACCCTTTTTGCTGCAGAGAGTAACCAATAAAGATGCACTTCTCAGCTTTTGGATCCAACTTGGATCTCAACTCATCTGGCACGTGTACATAGGCAATGCAACAAAAAATTTTCAAATGAGAAATATCTGGTTTCCTACCAGTATACCTCTCCTCTGGAGTCATCCCATGTATTGCTGCAGTGGGAGTCTTGTTCATTATATAGACTGTTGTAGCAACTGCTTCAGCCCAATAAAAATCTGGCAGGTCTTTTTGATTGAGCATGGCATGAGATACCTCTCCAATATGCCTGATTTTCCTTTCTGCAACTCCATTTTGTTGTGGGGTATAACTGCATGAATATTGCTGCTTTATGCCATGCTCCTGCAGGAACCTTGCAAACTCATTTGAGAGGTACTCTCCCCCTCCATCTGACCTTAGGCATTTTACTTGCAAGCCTGTTTCTTTTTCAACCATAGCTTTAAGAGTTTTGAAATGCCCAAAAACTTCACTTTTCTTTTTCATAAAATACACCCAAACTTTTCTGTTATAGTCATCAATAAAACTGACAAAATAATGACAGCCTCCAAGAGATGCAGCTTTAGTAGTCCACACATCAGAGTGGATTAATTCCGATGGCTTCTTACTCTCTTGAACATATCTAGGAAATGGTTTCCTTGCCTGTTTTCCAAACTGACAAGCTTCACATACCTTATGCATTTCTGCAACCTTGAATTTAGGCAATCCTGCAACAATATTTTGGGCCTGCATTGATTTAAGTCGCTATATATTAACATGACCAATGCGTTATGCCAGATATCAATATCTGCAACTACACCGGTCCCATGTGCAAACATTGCTGCACTCAATTCAGACATGTCTGCATCCAATGTAAACATTCTTCCCTTCTTCTTTCCTTTTGCTATCAAGCGACCTTTATTTTTCATATCCTCAACAAAGCATCCATGAGGATTAAATCTGACCTGCAAGCCCTGTTCAACCATTTGACCAACAGAAACCAGATTCTTGGTGATATTCGGGACATGAAATACATCGGACAGGTATTTCTTTTTCCCATCTTGCATAGACAAAGGAATTTTTCCAATCTGCACAATCGGATGTGCAGTATCATCACCAGTCTCCACAAATCCTGGTTTTTCCATTTTCCTTGCATCCTCCATCCATTCTGCATGACCTGTCATGTGGTTTGATGCACCTGAGTCAACATACCACACATCATTGCTTTCTTCTGCACTTGTCACAGAATTGTTCATGTGCTGCACCATAAACAAATGCTCATTTCTGTCATCACCCTGTCTACTAGAAGATGCATAATTTCCTTGTTACAGTTTTCCATTCATGATGTCATTCTGCTTTTTATAGCAGTCTTTAGCCATATGACCCATTTTACCACAGTAGTAGCATTCAACATTACTGTTTGCATTTTGGCCTCTTTGCCATCCACCACGACCTCTTTGGCTCCCCCTGCCTCTAGAGTTACCACGTCCTCCTCCATAGGACTGGTTTTCTTGAGTTTGCTGCATATTCTGATTTCTACCACGGCCTCCAAATCGGCCTCCTCTACCTCTGCCTCTACCTCTTCCAGCATTTGAGTAGAAGACAGCTTCTTTTGAAGTTCCTCCTGAAGAAGATGCACCACCATTTCTCTGCTCCTCAGAAATTAGAAGAGCAATCAACTCCTCAAAATCAGAAAATCTTTCACGAACTGAAATGGATGTCCGAAACTGTGCATAATCCTTTCCTAGACCATTCAAGGTCACAGAAACTAAATCATCATCTTCCACTGGCGACCCAATGGAAGCAAGTGCATCTGCAATCTTCTTCACCTTCATGTGGTAGTCATTGATGCTCATATTTTCTCTTTGCACATTATGCAACTCTTGCTTGAGCTGCATTTTCCTGGCTTGCGTATTTGTGCTATACATTTTTGACAAAGTATCCCATGCCTCCTTTGGCGTACTTGCATCCTGAATATGCACAATCATAGAGTCTGAAATGCTGATAGATAGCCAGTACATAACTTTCCTGGCTCTCTCATGCCATGCTTTAAATGCCTGCATTTGCTGTTGATTGGGAACATCAGGAAGAACTGGTTCTTCTTCATTTCCTGCAACAAATTCCCAATATCATTTTCCCATAAGGAAATTCGTCATTCTAAACTTCCATGCTTGGAAGTTGTTCTTGTCAAGCTTTTCAGTTACAATCTGTGAAAGAGAATCTGACGCCATTACAGAATACTGCAAAAAATTCTTTCATTGCAGAGAACACAACTTCAGCCTCACAAGGGCAAATCTGCAAAACTATAGAACAGTGGTCGCACAGCATAAAACTGGGCCTTTTCCTGAGTGCGTGCAGAAAACTTCCGCCTCCAAAACAGGCCCCGAAATGGCCTCAAATAAAAAAAACAGGGTTGCCAAGGGCGAAAGCCCTCTCCCGCAGCGTATACTTCCCTCTTGCTTCACCGCGAAGGGCGTCTCAACTTGAGACAATGCACTCTTGCAATTTCCGGCTGTGCTACCTACAGAGATCTGCTCCCAAAACAGAAAATGAAAGCAACACTGCTCCTCTTACCAAAACACCGCGAGCTTGGCTTGCTTTCTTGAGCTCCTTACCACGAACAAGGCTCTAATACCATGTCAAGATTGTGGGAGAGAAGGAAGGAGTCTCACTTGTAGCTTTCTTGCTTGCACACTGGGGGAATACACACAAGGGTGGAGGCTGAAAACAGTTTTCCTCTTCTTAGTTGTGTAAGCCAAAAGAACTCACATACAAAGAAATAGAAGAACCCTATATATGGGTCTCAAACCAAACTCAACTAACTAAGGTGGCATACTAACTGAGCCACGAACTAGAGTAGATAAGGATAGCTGTCATGTAGCTATTATTCATGGGCGGTGTACCAACCGCATCTGTAACTGACAAGTCGGTGACATAAATGCACAACGGTCACCCTGGCATATCACGAGTGGAGCTCGATATCTCAACACAACACTGCCCCCACGGCAAACTTAGAAGCATCTATGTACATGTGGAAGGTAATGGTCCAATCTAGGGCTCGTAGAATTGGTACTGTTGTCAGAGCTTTTTTTAATTCTTCGTATGCTCATTGGCATGCTTCGGTCCACTCGAAGACAATCAGCAGCTTGTACAATGGTCTGGAAATCAGTGCGTAGTTCAGTACAAACCGCCAATAGTATCCTGTGTAGCCTAAGAAGCATTGAACTCCCTTATAATTAATTGGGGGTGGAAGGTCAACAATAACCCTGACCTTCGAGAAGTCAGTGGCAATGCTGTTTTTCGATACCACGTGTCCTAAGATGCATCCGTGCTTTACCCAAAACTGACACTTCAAGGGGTTCAAGGAGAGACGATATAAGCGACACCATTCAAAGACTGCGCGGAGTTTATCTAAGTGTTCGATCCAGGTCGAATGGACACACAGGTCGTCGACAAAGACCTCTAACTCCTTGAGAAGCATGTCCTTAAAGATGGTGCACATGAGACATTGAAAAGTGGTGGGGGCGTTGGTCAACCCGAAGGGCATGACTATGTATGCAAAGACGCCCCACTCAGTGGTGGCAAAGGCGGCTGTCCGCAGGATGCACTTGCACATGGTTGTACCCTGAGAAGCCGTCCAGAAAATTGTAGGCTTCCTTGCCTACCACCCTCTCGAGCATGTGCTCGGTGTACGGCAATGGATAGTTGTCTCTCTTCATAGCAGCATTCACCTTCTTGTAATTGACACATACTCGGATTTTCCATTCTTCTTCATCACAATGACTATAGGTGATACTCAGTCTGTGTGCTCAATTTCGTAAATGAATCTAGCTCTCATCAACTTGTCAATTTCCTCTTTGACAGCATGAGCGTGTTTTGGATTCATAGGGTACGGTCGCTGCTTCACCGGCATTGCATCCAACGTCATGGGTATGTTGTGAGTCACAACACTCAGATCTACCCCCTGTAGCTCTTCTAAGGACCAGGCAAACACGTCTATATAATCTCGCAAGAGAGCAACAAGACTCGTTTCTTCTTCACCAGTCAAGTCGTCGGCAATGAACACTGGTCGGGGTGTTTCCCCTTCCTGGGCTAAGTCTACCTCCTTGACTTTGGATGGTCCCTCGATTGGTTCGCTTGTCTGCCCTTGACGTTTGGCACCTAACAGTACTACTAACCTATCCCATTTTTTGAATTTCGTGAAGCGTTTAGGGAGGTCCTGCAGCTTTCGCTGTTCTTCTGTTCATGTATCCCTGGGTTGCTTTGCCTTTTCCTGCCTTAACTGTCTGCGCCTCAGGTGGACGGGTAGGTCCCCCTTGGTACGTCTGGTCGTGGGCAGCCTAGGGATCTCTGAATCACTATCCGAACTAACTTCCGATTCAGAGTCAAACCCTCCATCTTTGCTAGAAGAGGTGGTCTCCCCTGGTGGCCGTAGTTCAGATGGTGATTCAATCCTAAGTATTGATGTCATTCTTGGCTGGGCTAGGCCTGCTTGCTCAAGGTCTATGGCTCCTACACGTTCCAACCAAGCGCGATCACATTCCATGCGCATGACTCCTTGCTCTACTCTAAGGGTCTGCCTTTTCTGCGGCTTGGCGTCTGCTCGTATATGCTCAATTTCTCGTCCTTCAGTGTCATATTCTATGGTATCTACTTCACCCTCGCTCTCATCACTGAAGGATTGGCAGTCTTCGTATTCGTCGCTAGAATCTTTGTCATCCGACTGCTCGTTGTCTCCTAGGGTTTGGTATGCCTCGTGTCGTTGGTCAAGAACTAGGGCCCAGTTATACATGAGGTTTAAATTGTGCACCCTGGTCCATTACCACTTGGATTCCTCTAAGAGATCCTGGAGTGGTTTGAAATTTGCAACTGGATTGCCAGCTAGCTGGTTCGTTCGGTATTCCAATATCCCCTGGAGTTCCCTTTTGTTGGATGGTACGTGGAAGGTGACAAGCTTAGGCTTTCCACAAAGGCTTCCTGCCATCATGCAGACTGGTGTAGAGAGTGCTTCGTTAGACTTGCCGATAGTTTTGATGGCTTGCTCATACGCCTCATGATCTGAGAATGGCAGGTCGATTGTAGCGAGAACGTGCATCCAATCCCGCTCATCCTCTGGGCATGGGATATACTTGGTCAAGGGCCCATAGGACTTCTTGACCTGAGTGTTCCCCTTGAGCATAGCAAAGATGGCGTCTAGGTTGACTGGTGAGGTCTTCCAAGTGTCCATCTCTATTCTTACGGCGTCCGTTCTATTGCCAAGGAAGATCAAGCCGTTGCCCCAATCTTCGATGACTCTAGCGTTGCGCATCCAAGGTCGGCCTAATAGGATATCGTAGTCCACTCCCTTCATGACTATAAAGTCAACAGAGAACTGGACACCTGCGAACATCTTCACTGGCCAATTCTTCAGTACCCCGAATGGCTTCACTCTCATACCATTTGCTAACATGACATTAAACCTAGCAGTTTTGACAGGCGGGTTTCCCCAAGTTTGGAGCACTGCGTGACTAAGCACACTAATCCCAGCTCCCGTGTCTACGATTCCCTTTCTTGTTGTGTCGCCTAAGGCTAGGACGCATAAGACCGCGTGCATCTCGGAGCCTTCCCAAAAGGCATTGACGTGCAAGGATTTAGGCATGGAGTGCAGCGTCAAACTTGGCAATTGCATTTCTGCATCATGGTCTTGAGGGTCTGCCGTGACCTGCTCTTGTGATCCTTCAACCCACTGCTTAAGATCTTGCCATAGGATAGGATGCTGCTTAAGCAAATCTCCCAGGCTAAGTGTTACAGGGGTGGTCACTAGCGTGGTCAGGAGATCGTTAGATACTCGTCCTTCCCCTAGCCTAGATTGTCCGGGCCAATGGCCGCGGCTGATCTGCGGCTCTGTCGCATCAAGGCCTCGTCTTAGCGGCACTGCTTGTGGTGCGGTTTCTTCTGCCGACTTAGGTTGAGGTGGTGATATCGACGTGCTTACGCTGGAGAGGTCATCGATCTCGTCCTCTACAATGGGCTCAGCGTCTTCGAGGTGCTCTTGAGCCTCTTACCCATTCCTTCACCTTTTCTATGGCCTCTAACTGTCGCTTCGGATGCGGGTATTCCCCTACCTTAGCGCTTCCTTTTCGGCCGTCTTAGGGGCTGAAGTCTCTGCCTCTGCGTGTCTGAAACCTTCTTTCCAGCAGGTAGAGTTGTAGCACTCTTGGTTTTTAGTGTGACCTTAGCTTCCGATCTCTTCTTTTTCTGCCTACGGTTTTTCTTCCCTATCGAGGTTGCGTCAAGATTGCTAGGTCCTGGTAGAGAGATGCCGGCCTGTTTCGTTTGGGCCCGGGTCATGACTCGCAAGGGGATAGGTGTGGCCTCCCCATCGAGGTTTTCGACACCAAACAGCTCTAGTGGGACAGATGGTATGTTGGCTGAGCTAGAAGATGCTTTTCGCTTTGAACAGTCTACGAAGAGATGGGTGATCCCACACTCTACGCACCTTTGGTCAGCTTTATCCCTGTTTTGCTACTCTCTTTCAGGGCAACGTGATGAGACATGGCCAGGGTGACCGCAAGTCCAACAGGTGACTGTCAAGATTGTGGGAGAGCAGGAAGGAGTCTCACTTGTAGCTTTCTTGCTTGCACAATGGGGGAATACACACACAAGTGGAGGCTGAAAATAGTTTTCCTCTTCTTAGTTGTGTAAGCCAAAAGAACTCAAGTACATAGAAATAGAAAAACCCTATATATGGGTCTCAAACCAAATTCAACTAACTAAGGTGGCATACTAACTGAGCCACGAACTAGAGTAGATAAGGATAGCTATCATCTAGCTATTATTCATGGGCGGTGTACCAACCGCATCTCAACTGACAAGTCGGTCACCTAAATGCACAACGGTCACCTTAGCATATCACGAGTGGAGCTCGATATCTCAACACTCCCCCTCGAGCTCAATCCCAATTCCTACATACCAAGCAAGTCTCTGATTGCGTAGCTTCTCTGCACCCAATGCCTTCGTAAATATGTCAGCTACCTGATTCTCTATACTGACATAAACTAGATCAATAAGACCTAGTAAAACCCTCTCCCGCAAATAGTGATAATGCACCTCAATGTGCTTTGTTCTAGCATGATAGACTAGGTTATTTGCCAAGTGTATACTACTCATGTTGTCACAATAAATGACAACTGGCCCATCTGTAGACTGATGCATATCATAAAGTAGCTTATGCAACCAAGCTACCTCACATGCAGCCATTGTTGTACCCCTGTACTCTGCCTGTGTGCTCGACAAGGCAACTGTAGGCTGTTTCTTGCTGCTCCAAGTGACTGCAGCACTCCCAAAAGAGAACACATATCCACTGGTAGATCATCTATCAGAAATACTACCAGCCCAATCAGCATCAGTGTATCCATACAACTGAATCTGAACCCCAGTCTCATAAAGTAGTCCATACTGTAATGTGGACTTCACATACCTGAGTATGCGTCTAGCCGCATCCAAATGCGGTTTCCTTGGAGCCTGCATAAACTGACTTACCAATCCAACAGCATAGCTCAAATCTGGCCTGGTAATAGTCATATAAATCAAACTTCCTACTATGCGTCTGTACATAGTAGGGTCTTCCAGAAGCTCACCTGCATCTGCGCTCAGCTTCACATTCTGCTCCAAAGGAACTGAAATAGGCTTACAGCTTGTCATCCCATATTTGGATAGCATGTCCAATCCATACTGCCTCTGCAAGAGCCATATCCCACTTGGTGATCTAATCACCTCAATACCCAAGAAATAACGCAGCTCTCCCAAATCCTTCATCTCAAACTTCTACTTCAATAGCATTTTCACATAAAGGATATCTTCATCACTATCACCTGTGATAATCAAATCATCAACATAAATGACAAGCAGTATAATACCTTTCTCTGTTTTTCTCACATAAAGTGAGAAATCTGCCTTGGAAATCTGAAAGCCAATAGTAACAAGATACTGTCCTATCTTATCAAACCATGCTCTAGGTGCTTGCTTTAAGCCATACAATGCTTTCTTCAACCTGCAAACAAACTCAAGATGAATAGCATGCACATAACCTGGTGGCTGCTCCATATATACCTCTTCTTGCAAATCACCATGCAAGAAGGCATTCTTTACATCCATCTGATGTAAAGACCATTCCTTTTATGCAGCCATAGCAATGACTACTCTTACGGTTGCCATCCTTGCAACCGGACTGAATGTTTCTTCATAATCAATGCCATATGTTTGTGCATACCCCTTCACTACTAATCTTGCCTTGTATCTATTCACAGAACCAACTGCATTGTGCTTCACCTTATAAACCCACTTACAGCCAATTGCATTCTTACCTTTAGGCAAAGGTACCAATTTCCATGTAGCATTTGCTTCCAAGGCATCCATTTCTTCATCCATGGCTTTCTCCCATTTTTCTTTTCCCATGGTTTGCTCAAAAGAAGTGGGTTCTGGTTCTTGTATCACTTTGACCATATATGCATAGTGAATGGCTGTAAATCCATCATATTTCAGCCTATCCACAGGATACCTAGCTCTAGTAGACCTGCGCAAAGTAGGTTCACTCCCAGGTGCTCTCAAAACATCCCTGGTCTTCCTTACTCCAGGTGTAACAATAGAAGGAATACCCAACTCATCATCAATGCTCTGTTCTGAGCCACTAGATTCACCATCCACATAAGAGTGACCTGCATTCACATCAAACATGGGCTGATCTACCTTCTCTTTTCCTTTTTGTGATACCTGCATACCACTATCTGCATTGCTTTGAGAAGATTCTCCTGATCTCAATTTGCCTGTCCATAGCGAAGAATGTGAACCACTGCTAAAGGACGCTCTAGGTTCACTAATATCTTGTGACTGCTGCTGTGAATTCTGTGCAGCATTACCATTTTGTGCATCTACATTATCAATCACATTTACTGGTTTATACTAGCTACTCATCTCATCAAAAACAACATCTCTGCTCACTGTAAACTTACGAATAGAAGGATTATAGCATCTATACCTTTTCTGCTATACAGAGAATAATCAATAAAGATGCACTTTTCAGCTTTTGGATCCAACTTGGATCTCAACTCATCTGGCACATGAACATAGGCAATGCAACCAAAAATTTTCAAATGAGAAATATCTGGTTTCCTACCAGTATACCTCTCCTCTGGAGTCATGCCATGTATTGCCGCAGTGGGAGTCCTGTTCATTATATAGACTGTTGTAGCAACTGCCTCAGCCCTGTAAAAGTCTGACAGGTCTTTTTCATTGAGCATGGCACAAGATACCTCTCCAATATGCCTGTTTTTTCTTTCTGCAATTCCATTTTGCTATGGGGTATGACTGCATGAATATTGCTGCTTTATGCCATGCTCCTGCAAGAACCTTGCAAACTCATTTGAGAGGTACTCTCCCCCTCCATCTGACCTTAGGCATTTTATGTGTAGGCATGTTTCTTTTTCAACCACAGCTTTAAGAGTTTTGAAATGCCCAAAAGCTTCACTTTTCTTTTTCATAAAATACACCCAAACTTTTCTGCTATAGTCATCAATAAAACTGACAAAATAATGATAGCCTCCAAGAGATGCAGCTTTAGTAGTCCACATATCAGAGTGGATTAATTCCAATGGCTTCTTACTCTCTTGAACATGTCTAGGAAATGGTTTCCTTGCCTGTTTTCCAAACCGACAAGCTTCACATACCTTATGCATTTCTGCAACCTTGAATTTAGGCAATCGTGCAATAATATTTTGGGCTTGCATTGATTTAAGTCGCTATACATTAACATGACCAATGCGTTTATGCCAGATATCAATATCTGCAACTACACCGGTCCCATGTGCAAACATTGCTGCACTCAATTCAGACATGTCTGCATCCAATGTAAACATTCTGCCCTTCTTCTTTCCTTTTACTATCAAGCGACCTTTATTTTTCATATCCTCAACAAAGCATCCATGAGGATTAAATCTGACCTGCAAGCCCTGTTCAACCATTTGACCAACAGAAACCAGATTCTTGGTGATATTCGGGACATGAAATACATCGGACAGGTATTTCTTTTTCCCATCTTGCATAGACAAAGGAATTTTTCCAATCTGCACAATCGGATGTGCAGTATCATCACCAGTCTCCACAAATCCTGGTTTTTCCATTTTCCTTGCATCCTCCATCCATTCTGCATGACCTGTCATGTGGTTTGATGCACCTGAGTCAACATACCACACATCATTGCTTTCTTCTGCACTTGTCACAGAATTGTTCATGTGCTGCACCATAAAAAAATGCTCATTTCTGTCATCACCCTGTCTACTAGAAGATGCATAATTTCCTTGTTGCAGTTTTCCATTCATGATGTCATTCTGCTTTTTATAGCAGTCTTTAGCCATATGACCCATTTTACCACAGTAGTAGCATTCAACATTACTGTTTGCATTTTGGCCTCTTTGCCATCCACCACGACCTCTTTGGCTCCCCCTGCCTCTAGAGTTACCACGTCCTCCTCCATAGGACTGGTTTTCTTGAGTTTGCTGCATATTCTGATTTCTACCACGGCCTCCAAATCGGCCTCCTCTACCTCTGCCTCTACCTCTTCCAGCATTTGAGTAGAAGACAGCTTCTTTTGAAGTTCCTCCTGAAGAAGATGCACTACCATTTCTCTGCTCCTCAGAAATTAGAAGAGTAATCAACTCCTCAAAATCAGGAAATCTTTCACGGACGGAAATGGATGTTCGGAACTGTGCATAATCCTTTCCTAGACCATTCAAGGTCACAGAAACTAAATCATCATCTTCCACTGGCAACCCAATGGAAGCAAGTGCATCTGCAATCTTCTTCACCTTCATGTGGTAGTCATTGATGCTCATATTTTCTCTTTGCACATTATGCAACTCTTGCTTGAGCTGCATCTTCCTGGCTTGCGTATTTGTGCTATACATTTTTGACAAACTATCCCATGCCTCCTTTGGCGTACTTGCATCTTGAATATGCACAATCATAGAGTCTGAAATGCTGATAGACAGCCAGTACATAACTTTCATGGCTCTCTCATGCCATGCTTTAAATACCTGCATTTGCTGTTGATTGGGAACATCAGGAAGAACTGGTTCTTCTTCATTTCCTACAACAAATTCCCAATATCCTTTTCCCATAAGAAAATTCGTCATTCTAAACTTCCATGCTTGGAAGTTGTTCTTGTCAAGCTTTTCAGTGACAATCTGTGAAAGAGAATCAGACGCCATTACAGAACACTGCAAAAAATTATGTCACTGCAAAAAACACAGCTTCACCCTCACAAGGGCAAATCTGCAAAACTGGCGAAAGTGGTATTTGACCACACAGTCACTTCCTAGTGACGATTTTTCATCAACAGGTAACAAGGATGATTCTGTAACTCCCAATGTCTCTGCACACAGGCATACGATGCAATTTCTACATTAACTTTTCACCGACCTGTAGAACTATGGTCGCACAACATAAAATAGGGCCATTTCCTGAGTGCGTGCAGAAAACTTCCGCCTCCAAAACAGGCCCCGAAATTGTCTCAAATCAAAAAAACAGGGTCACCATGGGCTAAAGCCCTCTCCCGCAGCATATACTGCCCTCTTGCTTCACCGCGAAGGGTGTCTCAACTTGAGACAATGCACTCTTGCACTTTCCGGCTGTGCTACCTGCAGAGACTTGCTCCCAAAACAGAAAAATGAAAGCAACACTGGTCCTCTTACCAGAACACCGCGAACTCGGTTTGCTTTCTTGAGCTCCTTACCACGAACAAGCTCTGATACCATGTCAAGATTGTGGGAGAGAAGGAAGGAGTCTCACTTGTAGCTTTCTTGCTTGCACAATGGGGGAATACACACACAGGTGGAGGCTGAAAACAGTTTTCCTCTTCTTAGTTGTGTAAGCCAAAAGAACTCAAGTACATAGAAATAGAAGAACCCTATATATGGGTCTCAAACCAAATTCAACTAACTAAGGTGGCATACTAACTGAGCCACGAACTAGAGTAGATAAGGATAGCTGTCATCTAGCTATTATTCATGGGCGGTGTACCAACCGCATCTGCAACTAACAAGTTGGTGACATAAATGCACAACGGTCACCCTGGCATATCACGAGTGGAGCTCGATATCTCAAGAGTGACTACATCCTGCGTTTGCCCTCCTAGGCCCCTACCTCGTCCCCTTCCTAATGCCATCACCGGCACATGTCGATAATCCAAGAGGACCACGTTGCCCTCGTCATCATGCGAGACGTAAGGGTATATGTAGGTCTCTTCATCATTCGGCTCCTCCACGTAGTGTACTGGAGCGTCGCTCGATGGGTGGGTCACGTAAGGACCAGGCGGTCTAGGAATGCCGGTAGGGTTAAGGTCCATTCTAGGGACGGCTGGTTTCATATCATTAGGCGCGGGAAGAGCCAATGGGGCTCCCCTTCCGAAGAATGGCTGCGGCCTGTTCACTAGATAAGGCTGGCCGTAGGGTTGCGAGTATGGAAGTCTTCTTGGTAATCTACAATGCGCGACATCATGGCCAAACCTACCATGGTTAGCACAAGGTCTTGACCTAGGGTCCTGACACTCGGCCGGTAAGTGGTTTCTGCCACAATACACGCATTGGACGTGCGGGCGCATTGGTTGTCTCAGCATGTCTTGCAACTTGGCTAATTCCATCTTGACCTCAGCCAAGCCTTGGTCTGTCTCGGTGGCCTTCCCCTTATCTTGGGATGATGGGATTGACCGCTCACTAGAGGCTGACGTTCTCTCTGAGCTTCCCGAGTTGGTCTCCTCTAGATTTGAGCTCCTGGAGCTCCGCTCTTTCAGCTGATCATCGACTCTAATGGCTTCCTCAAATACTCTAGCCACCGCGTCCCGCTGCAAGCTTGAATTGCCTGCCAAAGCCTTATATAACTCCTCGTCTCAAATTCCGCTGATGAATACAGTCGAAACTGCTCTGTCAGTCGGTCGCTCACCCAGAGGGATTCTCTTAAAGAGACTCCTCACATGGGTCACGTAGTCGCAGATGTCCTCCTCTTTCTGCCCGATGTCCATCAAGCATACTAGCAGGTTATCGGAGTATCCGGGCTCGGCGAATCTCTTGATGAAGAGATCCTTGAGGTCATTGAAGTTGGCTCGCTCTACAGCGTCTAGGCTTGTGTACCACGTC
Source organism: Lygodium microphyllum (assembly GCF_053477565.2). Lineage (NCBI taxonomy): Eukaryota > Viridiplantae > Streptophyta > Polypodiopsida > Schizaeales > Lygodiaceae > Lygodium > Lygodium microphyllum. Next base: position 36,022,676 of record NC_141147.1, read on the forward strand.
CTACCCTTGTCGCCTAGGCAAAGCCCGAATGCTTGTAAGTGTTGAGTTTGGTCTTGAGGCCGTTGGCTTCGCAGACTTGCTCAAACTGCTCAACAAAGCTGTATGGGTCGTCGTGAGGTTGGTACTTATCGAGTTGCTTGGCAACAATCAGTATCGTGGCTTGGCTCTTTGAGCCTTGGTTCACCCCTAATCCTGTGAGCAGCAACGTAGCTAGTGCAGTGGCACTCTGCTTTACTGTTGTATTATCGAGCAACCGTTTCATGAGAAGCTCACTTAACATCAAGTCTCACTGCACCTCATGCAGCTCCATGCTTTGCCTTTGGCTCCTAGCCTGCTGATCCCTATTGTACTCAGCTATGCCTTGCAATGCCTTATGGGCTAGCCTTCTCTTCTCTTCTAGATCTGCAACGATTGCGTCTGCTGTCCTGCCGTGGTGCTCATACTGGGCGTGCATATCGTAACTGCTCACCAGAGCTGAATAGCATCTGGAAATACGTTCAAATCGAGCTCCTCATTAGACCGATGGTCTGAGCTCTCTTCCGTCATGGTCGAGTTCTCGTGCTCCACTATGCTATCGGTCAGGTTGGATAGACTTGACAGATCCTCGTCGTTGGCGCTCCCTGCTTGGTCCTATTCTGCGCTTTAATGGTTTGTCTATGTCTTGGGTCCTTCCTACCGGTGGGTTCCTTGAGTGGTTTTATCTAGGTGAGTTCCTTGACTTATTAAATACAGTCCTCAATTTATGTTCACTCAGTGCGTGTGTCGTTTCTCGTACACTTGTGCCCAATTAGGCTTTCATCTTTCTTAAGTGTACTTCAAGTGCGAAAATTCAATGTGAGTGCAGCAAGCAATTCCTCAGCGTCTTACACACTCTCGATTGTTTCGGGCTTGATAGGCTTGTAGATCCATTTTCTGGCCGTTTTGTCAGGGTTTAGGGTTTCCTCGTATGTCGCCTTCTTCGTTTCGGTCAATCAGGTTTTACAACTCAGCGGTTCGCGTCTAAGTCCTTGGGTCTCACAACTGCCCACTTCTAGCTGCCCAGCGGCTGCGCACTATAATTTCTCTTATTACGCATGCCAGAATCAAGTTCTGAGCGCCCGAAGGGTTTCGACAGTTTGCGCTGCTGCGTATTTGTCGGGTCAGGTCAAATTTCTAAAAAAAATTATAAAAAGTTGCACTCGGACCAACTGGTCCGAATTGCAGGGTCCGAGTAGGTCACTCGGACGGGCCGAGGCACGTGGCCAAGGGCCGAATTTCAGGGATAGACTCGGACAGTTTTGATTCGGATGAGCCGAATGGCGAATTTGGACAAGGTGATTCGGACGGGCTGAACGGCACTTGGATCGAGGGCCGAATTTGGGACGTAGTCGAGGGTCGAATTTGAGACTCGAACGAGTCACTCGGACAGGCTGAGGCCGGATGTGCCACGTGGCAAAAAATTTTGACTCGGACGGCCGAATGGGTTGACTCGGACTGTTTGCTCGGTCCAAGGGCCACTAGGGTTTGGCTGAGTGGGCCGAGGGCCGATTCTGGGACTCAGCCCAGGAAAGGCCACTCGAACGGGCCGAATGCGGAGCGTGTAACCCGCGCGAACACGATTTCGATCGATTCACCAAATGTAGGCTGGCACCATGGCCATGCACTTCCAGATCCTATCTAGGGAAGTAGAGGGAGAGATTCGTATACCTGAATGGGCCGGTAAGTGCGTCGGTGATGCGATCGAATTGATACGGGCTAGAGCTCTCTCTCTCTCTCTCTCTCTTTCTCTCTCTCTCTCTCTCTCTGTGAAATGGCACAAATGAGCTCTCCCTTGGCCTCCTGGATCTTATATCCCTTCCCAAGTGTGGCGTTGATGCCCCCAATCACTGACTTGCCAATCTTAGGCATCACTAGCGAGCATTTTACCCATTTTGCATGATTTTTGCCCTGTTTTGCCCTGTTTTGAAACAGTAAACCCTACCCTTCTCTGATTCGATTTCCTAACTCTAACCTACACTAAATGCAACAAAAATCGGGCAAAAAACTGAAATAGATTCTCCATGCTTTCCAATCATCAAACAACCAAAATATCCCAAAATACTTACTTGTTTTGAAGATCAAAAACACCTAAACTTCCTACCTATCTCAAGCTCCGTTTCGGGGATGAATCCCCTACTTCGATGCTCGATATGAGGCGCGCAAGTGCTCAAGCTTGAATCCGTTGGTCCCGGCAACGAAACCAAAATGTGGGAGCTTTCGCTCAACCGCCAAGACCCACGGACCGCTTATTGTTTCAGGCGTTCCAAGCGAGCTCTAATGGCTATCTCTCACCTAGTCGACACGCCGTCAATCCTACGAGTATAGTGAGCTTACCTTGATGCTTGATCGAGTACCCTCCTCTCTCTTGCACTTCGGTAGCTCCACGATTCTTGATGCTAGCTCAAGCATCCTCAATCCTCCTCCATCTCCAAGCTCCATCCTCCATAGCCGTGCGTGCAAGAGAAGAGAAAAGAAGAGAAGGGAAGAAGAGAAGGGGAGATGGTGAAGAGCTTCACCCACTTGATCCCTCACTCCCTCACACTCTCACACTCCCTCTCTCAAGAGCACACACAAGCAAGAAGGAGAAAAGAAGAGAGGAAGAAGAAGACTCTTTTTGCCACACAGCAAAAGAATGAGCTTCTCATTCACTTTTCAACTTTATATACAAAACCCTAAATCTCTTTTGGGCGATCATCCCCTTTTTCCCTTTTTTACATGGCCAGCCAGCCTAGGCCCTTTTTCCCATTTTTCACCACTCTAATTTTATCCTATTCCCAACTAATGCGTACAATTTGTACAGGAGCGAGCCTGGCGCTCTTTTACAAGGATTCGTGAGCGCTTCCATATTTAATGGTGCGCCTTTTACTCTTTTGTTGTCTCGGGGCGACACTGAGACTTTCTGAGGGTCGTGCCTGAACATTTAAATATTTCAGGGTCTGGTTACCAGTCAAGGCGCCTTTTTCTGCTTTTATACTGCATCTTTTTTGCTATTTCCTTTTTTCCATTTTTCGCTCCTCTGTGCTGCGGGAAACACGGTAACATCTAGCATCTAAAGTGAATATGCAGCCAACTGTACTTTCTTTTGTGACGAACCTACACTTATCATTAAATTCTTCTACAAAATAACCTTTTGCACTAAATCAAACCTTCAACCCTTGCTCTATCATTTTGTCAGCAAACACTAAATTATTTATTATAAATTACACATTTAATACATCTGATAGACTCTTTGTCTGGCCATCATGCAAGGATAAGGAAACCTTTCTAGTGTGTAAAATTAGATGGCATAAACATCACTTGTCTATACATAACCTTGATTTTGTAAGTCCTGCATCTCTCCAAACCATTCAACATGACTATTCATATGATTAGATACACTTGAATTGATATACCATACATCATCATGTGTCGCCTTTCCTATAACAGCATTTATCATATAACACAATATTAGTGAGTTTGGGAATCTCCCAATTTCCATTTTTTGAATACTAAAAAGATGGCATCTGGATAACATGCCCATAACTTTCTCAAAACCATATGATATGTTCTATCATTGGAAAGCGCTTGAAAAATGGAATCTATTGAGCGATAGATCGCTCGATTTGGAGTTATAGTGTTCAAGTTATGAAAAATCTAAAGATTTGACCACGTGTCCCAAACTTCTGGGAAATTTCCATATTCCCCAATATGGTGTTACATGTTGCATAACAAACAGACACTCATTTTTTCCTTCATTCTGTCATGAAGATAATGCATAGTTTCCTTGCTGCAATTTACCACTACGGATATCGTTCTTCTTAGCATAATAATGGGCTGCAATATGACCTTTTTTTCCACAATAATGGCAATCAATAGCAAAATTTCCAAAACCTCTGTTGTTCTGCCATCCACCTCTTCCTCTAGAGCTCCCCCTACCTCTAAAGTCTCCACAACCTCTTGAAATTTGCATTTTACCAAATTACTCATTTAACCTATTTTTCTAATTATCATTAGTACGTCCCATACCACCACCTCTCAAAGAGGATCTATCATGTCCCCTTTCTGAACTTGAGTAAAATGTTTGGACCTATTCACCATTTCTTTCAAGTAAGTCACCCTACATATTGATCTCTTCAGTAATCATGAGAGAGACCAAGTCATCAAAATTTGAAAGTGGCTTCTGTACATATATAGAAGTAACAAATGATTTCCAAGACTTCTCATTATTGAGGCTACCCAAAGTAAATGAAGCTAAATCATCATCATCAAGCATTACATCAATCCCTGCTAAAGCGTTTGCAATGCTCCTTACCTTCAAAACATACTCATTGACAAAGATTTTCCCTTTCTTCAAGGTATCTAACTCTTGCTTGAGTTGAATGTTCCATGTCTTTGTATTTACTGAAAACATGTTCTAAAAAATTGTCCAAGTTGCATGTGAAGTTTTTGTATTTCTGATATGTCCCAACATAGTATTATCAATAACTATAAATTTTCCAACATAGTAATGACTGCAAATAGCCAATACATCACCTTTTTGTCTTTTGCATTCCATTCTTTCCATGCCTTTAATTCATTTGCAATCACAAGGATACTTAGCTCTACCTCCTTTTTTTCACCTGAAACAAACTCATAAAGGCCCTTTCCAATGAGGAAGTTCATCACACAAAACTTCCATGAAGGGTAGTCGTTCTTGTCCAACTTCTCAATGATGGGATTTTCATTTTTCTCTACCATTATCACAAAAATGATACAAAATAGCAAGCAGGTCTTCTGCAACCTTTCACAACAAGTGCATAGCAATATATTAAGTAATCTTTTTCACTGATTTCTCAACAATACATGTAACCTGCAATCTATTTGCATATAAAACTTATGTTTGCTTCCTCGCAAACACCTCAAAAATTACAAATTTAAAATATGCAACCTATGCATCCACTTTCAATTGATATAGCCGAAATCGTTGTATACATTGAAACTATTGTCTGCAACCTTGCGGCTCTAAAAAGAGACCCAAATCGGCCTCAAATTACCCAAAAAAATAATGGAATGATCTATAGGGGTTATATGTACAATATACAATGCTCTACTTGCACATCAAATCTCACAGCAATCTGAGATTTTCACTACCCTGCTTCTGGTGCCTCCACACAGGAACTATCCAAGAGAAAGAGTGGGAGAATGGGAGAGTTTGTTACCGGTTGCTTGCTTTCTCAAATCCTTAGTTCTTCTCCTTCACTTCAACCTTCAAAACCAGCCTCTCTCAATGGTACTACTCTGATACCTGGTGTGGGGAATTCCTTGAGCTACTGTGCCAAACACACCCCGTACACACAAGTGGAGGCTCACTCAAGAACAAAGAAGAGAGATGGAGGGCCAAAACGTTTTCTTGTTGGCTTCTTCTTCTTCTTCCACACATAATACAATGTACACAAAGTATAGATAAGATACAACATAAAGGAAAGTGGCCTAGTAAGTCAAACAATGCATAATTGACTACACTATAATAAAGGCCCTATCTTTGACTAGTCTTCTAGAGCAAGTCAAACCTAGTTTTAGTCATTAAAACCATCAAGGAGTACATCTCATGACCAGCTACCTCATTCATGATACTATCCAAATACAACAAGGGAAAGGGATTTGGGATGGTTGTTTCATTTAGCTTCTGGTAATCCACATAGATTCTAAGTTTCTTATTCTTTTTTGGATCAATGAATATGAAAGAGGTCCACTATGCATGGTCAATCAAAGCAGTGAACCCCACACAAAGCTTTACCATGTGTGAATCCACACTATATCTTTTACCACTTTTCCATGTGTGAATCCACTCTATATCTTTCACCACTTTTCCATGTGTGAATTAATTCTATATTGGACTATATCTGATTTTAGGGGAATGTGATGTTGATACAAATGGAGATCTAGGCTCTTCATGTCAGAATACTCCCATGTAAACACATCCTTAGATTCCTTCAATAGAGCAATCAGTTATTCACAAAGCTCCAAATCCAAATTAGCATTGATTTTGACCAGCTTGGTTCCATCCAATTGGTTTCATCACGGCCAAGGTAGACTATAGATAATTCATCCTTTATGACCCTTGTCACCTTTTGAAGCTTGGCCTCAATTCTTGCTCTCGCCACAACACTCCTGTCATATCCAAATTTGCAATAGCCATAGCTTCCACTTCTTTCTCCCTGAATTCCAAGATAGTTGATTCCATTGGTACCTATACCAATGTTGGCTCTACAACCTTTAGAACCTCCTCTAGAAGGAGAGGTGCCAACACTCTATGAATCAAGATATTATTGACTTATGTGTAAGATATCCACCAGACAAAAAAGTTCCAAATTAGCACTTGTTGCCAAGAAAGCTACCTCTTCATCATCATCTAATCTTTACACCATATGAATAGACTTGGCCACCACTAGCTTGAATGTTGCAGTGGGGGAGAAATCTTGTTCAAGCAGAATCAGACTTTATGATGGTCTTATCAAATAATCAGATGATCTCAAATCCCAATTATGATTGACTTGAGCATACTATAACCACAGTCATCCCAGCTAAAGCAAAAATCTTCTCCTACCTATTCCATGTTGAGAAACACTAATGAAACTAAGAAGGGAATCCCAACCACTTTGATGAAGACTCTGCAGAGAAGTTCAAGTGGCCACACTCTTTGTTGATTCACCATTTTGATAAAAAATAAGACTAGCTCCCAATCCATCAACCCAAAATCCTTACATGTTGCCACAATGATAATATTCACTCCTAATCCACTATCTAGGAGAACATCATAGATTACCTAGCCTTGACATCAAATGGAAATTACTAGAATGGTTGGATTAGAAAAAGGACTTGGTGAAGCAAACTCCCGCTACACTTTTTGAACCTCCTCAGAGAGAACTTTTGCAATTATCGCTACTGTCTCCTATACTAGCTACATAGGGTAATTTGGTTGAACCATCTTGATAAGGTGATCTTTGAAGTTGAAACCAAGTTTAAAAGATGGCCCAAACGAATTGTAACTAAAAACACCAAAATAGCTCTAGACTATGGGATCATTTAATTTCCTAACATTGGGAGATTTGCCAAGCCTATTTTCTCTTGTTTGGGCCTTAGAACAAGGATTGGCTCCTCCATCACCATTGCTAACTGTGCTACATACCATATTGCAACTTAATGGTATACTTCATCATGTTCCACTCAAGAAGGACTTTTAGATTTGTCTGGTGCTAGTTTAAGATATTTTTCAAAGAAGATTACCACATTCACTACCAGAGCCAAAATTTCTTCAATTTCCACCATACTCATGGAAGGTATGGATCTTTTATCCTACCCTTTCTACTTTTGAGTGTCATAAGCTTGGGTATTTGGACATTTAGCCCACCAATGCCCTTCTTGCATATAGAAGAAGCATTTTCTCCTAAAGGATCAAGAAACACCATCTCCACCATCTCAACCACACCCTCATTCTCCATGACCCATGTTGGAAGACAAATAGTCTTACTGAGTGTAAGATACTATCATTGTTGACACTACCAATAGTCCTAAAGCACTTCAACTAGTAGGCCGATTTTCTCTAGTGCCTTGCCATCCCCTTGTGTGTGCCATCATCAAAGTATACGAACTATATTGATATAGACCTCCATAGTATGAGTAGAAGTTTTGCAAATCCCATGCCAACACTGATTTAAGCCATAATCAGCCACAAAGAGACCTCTATTATTACACTTGGTACACCATAGGGCTTTTGTTTTTGCAAACCTGCAAGTAGTCTCTAAGGATTTGCAACCGTTGTCCTTCTTCTTGAACTTTTTGGACTTCTTTCCTTCCTTCTCCTTAGAGTCCTCCTCATCACTGCTAATTGTCTCCCTTGGTGTTCTCATCCAAATCCGAGTTGCTATCATCCAAACTATGACTCTTATCAATGGACTTGTTGAACTTGCCATTCTCTTTCTTATTCTTTGAAAGACCCAATTTCACTCATAGGGCTTGCTGAACAAAATGGTTCAGATCATGTGCTACCAAATCTTCCATAGCCAAAGCTCTCTCGATACCATGTTGTAGCCCTCGAGCATAAATGGAATGTAACATCTCTCTTGCAAGCTTATTAGCTGGAGCAGTAATTCTGCCCACCATACTCAAAACTAGCTAGTGTAATTTGAAACATTGGAATTTCAAATCATTAAAAAAAAGAGTAGGCTTTGAAGTAGCTGAAATGCGATCATAAGATGATTTACTCTTGAGATTAAGTTAAAAAGCCCTAAGTGCCAAGAAGCACTTGTTGAGTATCAATAGATACTAGACCTTGATATTGGGCTTGATGATGCTAGGTAATTTTTTATCTTCCTTGGGCACTTCTAGACTTCAGAGGTAATGTCAGAGTAATCAAAATCACTATTGATGATGGCAATGAAAAAGGAACAAGGTTGCCAAGCTTTTCAAGTTTTTGGCTATGGCTTCATCTAGGGTTTCAGATAGTCGACTATTCTTTCATCTCGTGCAGCTCAAGGAGTTGACCATTGCACAAGATATTGCATGGCAAGTAGGCTTGCATAGTGAGCTTCAAAAGCCCTATGCTCACAAGGTAGATCGCACAGTAACATAGGGGATGAATCTCTGTGTACGACCTGAAATCGGCGCAGTTCTGGGAAGCAACCTGGGAAATGCATAATGTCGAGCAGGGAAGAGACCAATCTCAAGGTTTGATATGTTGGCCTGAAGCGTCTTGAGTAGGAGAATATTTTCTTAGTTCAAAGCATGAGCTATCTCCTCTTCTTTGACAAGATCTAAGGCCTCCAAACAGGCAGGATGTTGTTGGCTATGGCTGCCAAAAACTATCAAGTGAATGTAGAGATGAAAATGGAGGCCATAAGCTAGTATTGAGTTGAACTGAAGTTGAGAAGGCTTGAGAGAGTAGAGGGGAGAGATAGATTGATTTGGGCCATGCTTAGCTGAGCTCTGATACCATGACAAATGAATGAATCTAAAGCATGGCTATGGTGGCTTGAAGAGATAGAGTAAACTCATGAAGGCATAAAGTTGAAGATGGAGTGTCACACAAGTGAATTAGGTTCCAAGATTGATTGTCTTGGACTCATAAACACAGTCTTGTGTGGTTGGAAAACAATGACTCAGACTCTCAACTAAAATGACAAAATTACCATCATGTTACATTACTCCTCTTGCAAGTACAATGCTTTATAGTAGTTGGGTTGTTTACTCTCCTCACTGTGCATATGGGATTCAGGACATCTCTTCCTGGAGCATACATCATTTGTCTATTTCTCAACAGACTACAAGAGAAAAGATCTCATCAAGATCAACTCCATGTTCCTGCTTGTATCCTTTTGCAAAACAAGCTGTGCTTTGTAATTTGGTGAGGAACTAGAAGTGACTTTTATCTTATAAACCCACTTGCATGGTAGTATCTTCTACCCTTTAGACAAATACACCAAGTCCCAAGTGATGTTATTTTCAAGAGATTCAATCTCTGACAGCATAGTCTTATGCCATTTCTAGATGTCCTTCCTGTCCACCATTACTTTCTTAAAGCATGATGATTCATGATAATCAATCAACATGACATAATTTACAACATATTGAGCACTAGGAATAAACCTATGAGAGGCAGCCTTGAAAGTCAGGTCAATGTACGAAGCAAAGGTTTGCCATTTGCTGGTTACTGGGATTGCAAATCTACATTTACAACTTGTTGTCATGAAATTTCAACATGTTGTCCTGATAGTTCAAGTTGTCCCTAAGAATGCATATTATCCTTTTGAGACTATGAGACATCATAGGAAATTGCTTGCTAGTCATTTTTAGCATTTTTTCTTGCATTTTTAGGGCCATTTATAGCAAGTATTTGGTGTTGCCTAGTAGTCATTCTCTGCTATCCAATTGGCACATCTTCCTGAATACAACCCTTCTGACCTCCTTTGTCTTTTCGGGTTGTTTGTGCATGCAACCTTTGATGAAGATAACATCATTGCTATGTACTACTTTCCTTTTCTTGGGTTCCCACAATTGATACCCCATTTGACCCTCATCACCATATCCTAAGAAAATACATTTACATGAGTTTGGCTCAAGTTTATTGTGTTCTTCCTTACGAATATGCCTAAAAGCCTTGCAGAAGGAGCAACCAAACACTCTCACATGAGCATACAAAGATAGCTTGTCCGACCACACTTTCTGAGGAACTCTCCCTCCCCAAAGACCTGTTTCGATGATCAATTAATCAAATGAATAGCTATCATAATAGCCTCTACCCAAAAAATATGGGGTAATGTAGCATGAGACAACATAGTGCAGACCTTTTCTTGAATGGTCCTATGCATATGCTTTGCAACTCCATTTTGGGATGGATTATGAGGGGCAGTGAGCTCCCTCTTTATCCCTTTACTATCACAAAAGTCTTGAAAGACCTTAGATGCATATTCCCCACCATTGTTAAAGCAAAGACACTTGAGTTCCTTACATATCATATCTTTAGCTAATGCTAGGAATTTGTTTAATTTATCCAAAGCCTTGTCCTTATGATGGATAGGATACAGCCAGACTTTGTGTGTAGAATCATCAACAAAAGTGATAAAATACTTATTTTCCCCTGGTGACAACCTTGGCATTTGACATACATCTGAATGTACCAACTCTAGAGAAGAAGATTTCAACAAAAGAGATTTCTTATGTGATGTTTGAGCATGTTTACCACAAAGACATTGATCACAATGGTCAAAATTAGCACGCCTCAAACACGGTAAAAAACCCAAATGCGAAAGCACTTTCTTTCCAATTTGACTCATGTGTCCCAACTGGCCATGCCACAAGGAAACACTCCGTTGCTTGGTAATGGCAACAACTTGGTCACACACACTAGATACATGCAATGGATAGAGGGTATCACTTTTAGAGCCACAAGAAACTATTCTAGATCCGTTACATATTTTTCATTTTCCATCTCCAAAATTAGTGTGATAGCCTTCGTAATCTAGTTGCCTTGTGCTTATCAAGCTCTTCTTAAGCTGGGGTACATGCCTCACATGATGAAGGGTGAACACCGAATCATGTTGAAATTTTAGCTACACACTGAAAATGCCTGCAATATCACATGCATAGTTTTTCCCCAAGTGGACAACACCATGTCCACCACTGTAGGCAAAGAACCACTCATGATGGGGTGTGACATGAAATGAAGCACCTGAATCCAAGATCCAAGTATTCATGTCATCATCTAAATGTGTGACCAATGAGTGTGCACTAAAGCAAGAAGAAATAAAGAGTATATCACTACTGCCCATTTTCACTCTCATGGCTAACCACATTGACTTCCTATATCTTCACATTACTCTTCTTTGCAAGTTGGTTGTCTTTCTTCTCATCCTTTATTATCATCGGTATTCTTACCCTTGCCTTTCTCTTTCTTTCACTTGTAGCAGTAATCCCACTTAAAGTGTCCTTTCTTGCCACAATGATGACACTCAACATCTTTTCCACAAGATTGATTGCGTCCTTTACTATCAAATTTTCACTTTTGTTGCTGTCTAAGAATGGCCTCTAGTATACAATGCACTAGGTGACTTGTTTATTGCAATATTTTATCGATTCAGCTCTTCCATAAGCAAAGAGCTTTTCACATCAGAGTACATAAGCATAACATTTGAGTTGCTTATAGCTGCTGCCGTTAATGTATCCCAGCTTTCAAGCAAAGTACATAGCAAGACACAGTGGCCTTGAACTCATTATCAATATTAAACTTCAAGACAACCAGATGACTGAAAATTGAATTGAACCCATTGAGATGTATAGACATGGTTGTACCTTCCTTCATACGAAGGTCCATCAACTTCTGCAACCAATAACAGCATTCTTTTGAGCATACAACTCCTCAAGTCTAGTCCACATAGCATAGGTAGAGTCTAGCTTCTCTATGTTGAACAACAATGAGTCTCCAAGCTCGTATTCCAACATAGCCAAAGCATTTCAGATCGATAGCATACGTCACAAAATAGCATATAACAACTCTAGGCATAGATTGTCTACAAAATGGTACTCATTGTTCACAGTGTATAGCATCAAAGGAGTTTGAATAAAAAGATCTGTTTCAACCCAAATATGATGCACAAAGCATGTATAAACACTACTCTAAAAAATGTTATTATTTGAATACCAAATCAATACTAGAGAGCTTCACCAAAAGCATACAACTCAATCAAAGTCTCTTATAGGTATGGTACCTGCTGCCTATAATTTTCCATACCCAAGACAATGTTTCCAAGCTCCTAATCAAGCTCAAAACATCCCCAAAAGTCACTTCAATTAATTGGCATTCATGGTGTACATGTACATTGCATTAATAGTACCTGAGAGATGGCCCAACAAGCAATAGGTACATCATAGACCTCTACCAAGTGCATTTATCATTGCTATTACAACAGCCAAAACTCAATGTCAACTAAGTAAAATCTTGCTAAAGTTAGGCCAAAAGTAGCTTAGATCCAAGGCACATCATCTCCCAATGTGTTTGCATCATGTAAGCATGTGTAGACATCCAATAGGCATAGTCGTTGAGTAGTAACAACTCAAGGTAGGGGCTGCTTGTAAATTCCGGACTGTCAGCTCTATATTCTAGCCAATAACTAAGTGTAGACCACTCAAGATCAATGCCAAGTCTTGATGCCAATGTCAAATAGTGTCCTGACAAATGCCAGTGGGTTTGCAAGGCCAGCAATGAGTAGCTACAGCCTGTGTAAATGTCAGAGAAGTCAGGAAGAGAGGCCTAAAAACAAACGCAAACAGTGTGATGCTATCCTAAAGACCTATAGAGTACTACTGCTTGAAATGAGAGCTTGTTAAGCTTTGATCAATCACTAATAAACTCTTGAAAAAGACTTGAAGCACAGCATTGAGTGTAGAGATCACAATTAGTCAACACATGCCTCATTGATGGGCTGCCATTGCTATCAAATTGTAGGTTTTATCCATTGACTACTTCTCAACTAAAATGTCTGAATCCCCTTCTCCAAAGTGCTTAGCTTCTAATACTAGTTTGATGCAAAAATACTGATGCTTCATGGAGCTTCAAGAGTGTATTAATGGAGATGCAGGTTGAGAGAGAGGAAGAGAGAGAGAGAGAGAGAGAGACTAATACAGTTATATTCTTTTGGATACTTCAACATGTACCACTTATTACATCGGATAGATATATAGTTGGTGCGCAAATCGGATGATGTATGCGCACGTAGAATGCCGGAAGGTCCAAGAACAAAGAACTCTACTAAAACTAATAAAGTAAGAACAAGGTTTCGCACGACATGAGACAAAAAGACAAATTGAGTACAATCTCCCTCCATGCCTTGTAGGAGCGCTCCACAAGGCATGTATTTATAAATTTATTAATCTTCAAGCTCAAAAATAGCCCATTTTACAATTTTCATGCTTTGGCTTTTGTGTTTGCTTTTGTCCAAATAAAGAATAAAGTGGTTGGGCATCCCAAAAGTCGAGCTGTGCCCAAATACAATGTCCAATAAATAAATATTTAAACCAAGGACCTATGCGTATATAAAATAATAAATGCTTGTCAAGCGCTTTAATAAATAAGTGTGCCTAAATAAATATTAGCGCCAGGCCTTTAATAATAAGACGCGCGCCCATCAAAAATGATAATTTCTTCTAGATAATCTGAATACATGCCATCACCCAATGCTTCCCAACGCCACCACTGCATGCTCTACACATCAACTGAAGCATTCACAATTGTTAGAAAATAATAAAATTAAACTGACAAAAATGAATACCTAGCAGTCTTCAACTACAAAATAAATAAATAGGTTGGAACTCTGTCCTAACCTTAATTTAATACGAGTGCACTCTAAACTCATAAACGTCCATTAATTTAAATATCTATTTTTCAAAATCACCTGCTATGGAATCACCCACATGCACATTAAATTAACATGACGCCCGAAAAGGGCAGGTGTCCTCGTCAACTTCTTGCACAATGAATCCACCTTATGTACGAGCCCCGAAAAATAAATATAATTTTGCGAAATCCACTAAAAAACTCATGAAATCCACCGTGGAATAAAAACCTCACGGAATCCACCGTGGTCTCACAGAATCCACTGTGGAATATGGCTCCTAGCATCAATAGTACAATGTCCCATAAAGGGACATTCTCACCGAGGGTGGGCGTGGGCACATTGGCCCTTTATTCCCAACAATTGGAATCCATCACATCCATACCCAACATAGAGAAATATCTGAGTAGTCTGAGTAGTCTTGATCAAATTCTACCACTTAGGCTTGTTTTTAGCAATGCAACAGTTCATGAATGTTGTAATACTTTATTTCTCTTTAACAAAAACTTGAGTTACTATCTCATATTTTTCATCATTGTCTTAATACAAGTATGGGTACATTACATATAGCATTGGCTTTGATTTCATTCATTGGCATGAACCTAACCTTTGTAGGCTTCCTCAAAGCCTATGCCTCAACTTCCTCATTGGCTATCCTCAGCTAGCACTCATTGGCCAAGTGGCCACACAAACCATTATAATATCATGGAGATGTATAACAACCAATCATGTGTAAATACTTCTAACTCGCTTTGATTAGTAAGATCAATTGTTATTTTTCTAACCTTGTGCATTTGTGCTACACTTGGCTCTATTTGGAAGACATGGTTTGGTTGCCAAACTTAATCTCAATGACAAACCTTAAATCCTCAAAATTTGAATGATTCTCCTAACAAGAAAAGCTGTAAAGGGCCTAAAGAAGTCACCTCAACAAACAATGTACTATAGTCTTGTTCTCAATAGCTTGTGGCTTTTATGTTAAGCTACAACTCACAAACCTATTCCGTCATCTTTGAACTTCAATCTAAAGAACCCACATATTGGTATCCTTGCAAATGCTACTTCAAATACAACTAAATTTTATTGAAAGGGGACTCATCAAGTACAAAATTGAGTAATGTTAGTAGAAATAGTATTTCCAAGGTGAAAGCAATAGATCCTCTCCCTTTCTAGTTAGGCATAACAATTAAGATGTAATTCTCATTCTTCTCTTGAGTTTTCTTATATCTGTTAATTATATTTTTTTGTTAATTTTTCTAGATATTCACCTTAATTTTCTATCTTAATAATTAGATATTCAAAAACAACATTTTTTTATAGCCAACTAATGCTATGCATCAAGTTTACTCTCTTTCTACTTAGACTTTCGAATCTCATCTGCTAGTTATTGGAACTTGTTAGCTACATCTCCCTATGCTTACAAATTTAAATTTAGCAAAAACATGCCCACAACCAAGACAAATATTACACTTTGCTTATTCGTAGCATGAAGATGATGATGATAATGATGAGGAAAAATCACAATGATTGCAAAAAAATCACAATCATTTATTGAAATCCCATTGCTTGAAGATCATGATGACCAGTAAAATCACAATGATTGCATCAAAAACATATCCACAACTGCAGAAAGCTGACTTTTACATCATCAACATGATAATCATAATGTGGAACAAGGGCAAAAGCATGACAAACATACTATAAAAAAGCACCATGACCAACACTAAGATAGATCATGACTTCAAAACATTGAGAATGAGATGAGGTATGGCCTCCAAAACTAAAAACAATGGCCAAGGAAGTATATATCATTAAAAAAAGTAACACGATGGACAAAAAACCAAGAGCTCTATGAGCACAATCAATGTAGCCTTGTATAGCCTATAGTGAGACATGATCAAAATTTACTATGGAGACAAGATGTTAATCCATTGCATCTAAGTTGTGACAAAAAAACAAAGAGAAATTTAGCAAGTTTTTGAAAACGCGTAACTCACTCATGCAAAGTTGACACAGTTTATCAAGTTGGCTAAAAATAAAAGAGAACTTTGGCTCATTTCAAACTACATGATGGAAAACCACAATAAATTAGAGGGAAAAGCAATGGCAAAGCAAGATCAATTATGAGAAAAAAATCATGAATAAGCAACTATCAATTCTCGTTATAGTGAAATTTGTCAAATTTACAAGACAACTATGCACTACATTAAGTTGCCTAGAGTATTAGTTCAATTCTAGTCAACAATGGAAAAATCTATCTAGACTCAATTGACATTGATAGGTCTAAGGGAGAATGTAATGCATAAAGATGAACCGATGGTCTCATACACCTCTTCCCATTAGCAACCCATTTCCTATTTATTCATTTTAAATTTTATATTATTTTCATGACCACTTGGTCCATACATCAATTTAGCTTGGAAGTTCACAAAAGTGAGTCAAAATTTCAACCCATAAATTCAATGGGAAATATCAAGAAAAAAGAGAGTGAGCAAAGATCAAGCCGATGCATAAGTAGATTGAAACTTGATGCAATAGACATACTAGTATACAGGTTTTAATTTACAAACATTGAACATCTTAGAGAGTCAATTATTATAATCTCAAAAGAGAATGTTTTTAGTTTGCAAAAAGATGATGACTATAATCCTAGGGCAAGAAGATACACTAGAAGTTCATGGCTTGGGAAAACAAGGTCTACATTTAAATGAAAGCAATGCTATTGTGGTTAGTTGTGAGGAGGATGCATCATCTAACTAGTCTAGTGAATGGATGGAAGTTAGTGACATATATAGGGCAAAAAGAGGAAGACAATAAAGTGTGTAGTTGGTGTAGCAATAATCATCATAAATTTCTAGTCCCAAACCCATGTGTATAAAGGCAACAAACATAAGCTAACAAAAACTTGTACTTGCATATACATAGCATGTGAATCTTGAACATCAAGTTATTAAAACCCTGAAAAATCCCATTTATCATATGCAATTAGCTCTTAGCTAGTTCCAAGTAAGAGCAAACCATAAATTTCACATTTACGGTTTAGTTTGGAAGGGTGGTGTCCAAACTTGTGGTTGTCACATGTACTGGTTTTTTCATATAGCTTGGAAATTTGAGTGAAAGCCTCAATCTGAATATTGGAAAGCCAACAATTGAGCTATAGTTAGAATTTGGTTTGAACAAATAAAGAGTCAAAACATGGTTTTGAAGCTTTTGGATAGTAATGTGTCCCATATGATATTGTTCTTTACTGCATATTCTAGGGGCATTCTTAGCCCCACTACCAAGTACTAGTAATACAACCAATGTGATTTCAATGAGAGAAGCCATGACATGGTTTCTAAATTCAAATTTTGCAACGTTCAATCATAAACAAGAAAGCAAGGGGAAACTGTTTTTCATGGCTTGAAGACTACTTTATATAAAGGAGAACTCTCATTAAAAGATCTAATAGTAGTATGCCTCGAGTACTTTCGAGATAAACTACAATCTATAACTACTTTTTATAATTCTTTTATTACAATTTTCATGTTTCTAGCCAAATGTAATAACACTAAGATGTTCTTGTTTGATTTGAAATGATTTCTTCTCATTGAAGAGCAATGTTCCCATATATGTAGTCTTCTCACACACAAAAGTAGATCAAATCTATGCCAAAAGGACTTATAATTAAAGAGCAATATTCCCCTATATGTTTCAACCTTTGGGGACTTCATAACTACCCTTCTTGTATCTATGATAGCAATATGGGTTGACTATATTTCCGGATAAAAAGTAACCTATAACTACATTCCATTTTTCTCGTACTAAAATCTTCGAGTTTCTAGCCAAAAAAGCTATGTTAAGATGTTCTCACAATTTCATTTGACATAATTCATTCTCATTTTTTCACAAAACAAGAGTAACTCAATTAAATGTGCTCAACAATGTTGTTCTACACTTTTGCAACTTTAGACCATGGCAAATGCCCTTTATGATTGACTTTTTATGATTGTTAATTTTTTCTCCAACCTTATTTTGTGAATCCTTAAATTATTTTGTGAAATGAAGTTGCTTCCATACATTTGGATGGAAAATTTGTGCTAGCTTTAGACATGCATTGCATCGCATTAGTTATTAAAATAATCACCCAATTAAGGTCCTTGAACCTTTGTCCAAGATCAAATCTATGTTGACAAAAAAGTCCATGCACATGCAACCCATTTCTATTCGACTTTTAAAGCCTATAAATGGTGACTTTTGACTTTACTTACTTCTTTAGACGAGAGATGGAAAGTGCATGTACATTTTTATACACAAACTCATATTTCTTCATTATGAAGTTTTAATCTACCTTTTGGGTGTAGATGTTTTACCAATTAAAATAGTTCACATATTTGCTTTTTGGTTGGTTGTTTTGCCACGTCTCCCTCAAACATGCGCTTCTCATGCTAAAATTTATTCACTTTGAAATAATGTTGAAAGGCACAACATTCTTTTCAAATTTTGAACATACTCAGTCTATCAAATGCTAGAGAAGTTTGCTTATCAAATTAAGTAATTTATAGTGATTAATGCATGCTTATCTCACAATCTAAAACAGGACTCGCAATAAAATTTCAAGTTTCTTTTAATACCTTTAGGGATAATTTGGTTAATGGGCAACACCCTTCTTTCACTCGAGGGTGCGACATTGGATTCTGAATCCTTGTCGTCCTTCCCACAACTCTCTCGTCCAATTGGGTGGCTGCTGGTTGTTAGATATTTCTAAGTTTGCAGGCAAAGCTACGGCTAAGGTTTTTCGAAGTTTCTTGATGGGGGGGATGTACTTGAGTTTTTTCCATCTCAAGGGATTTACCTCGCTCAACAAACAATTGCGCTTTGTAAAAAAAGACACGAATACCCACTACACGATATTCACATTTAGTGATTGCTCCAAAGTATATTGCCAAAAAAGGGTTGCAAGTCATCCACAGGGTGCTTCTTTTGCAGCCTTGGCGGCAAGTACTGGATAATTGGACGAGTTTGTGTGCTTCGAAAAGAGTTGGTGGGGGGCGTCGTCCAATCTGTGGTTACTGAGTTATTCCATGAAGATCCGGAGCAGGCACTGGGCAGTGACTTTATAAATAGTACGCGACACGCAAAGGAAAGGAGCAAAGTTAAAGAGGACGGGGGCTCATTGCTCAAAGCTGTAATGGGGAGGCAACAGTAGAGTTTATTGTTACACGCAAACACTCGGGGAACTGCAAGTAATGATCCAGCTTCATCAACACAGCTTGTGGTGATGGGAGATCCCTTTTCAAGTTTTTGACTTATATAAAACAAATCTTGCAGAAGAAGAGATGTACATGCACAGTAGCCTTGAAGGAGGGCGGCGCACCAGGCACCCTGCGGGCTGCGGCGATGCGGTTCAGCCTTCACGACGACGATAGGCCAACCTGTGTTGAGGGACCGACTGTCTAATTAATCAATCAAGTGAGTATAGTAAAGCAGGAGTGATAAATATTAATCAAGGCTTCAGGTGAGAGGGGGTTTGCGAAGGGGCGGCGCCAGCTGCAGCACGACCGACGAGGGGAGGTTTGAAGAGGGAGGCGCCCACGAGGCGGGGCCGCCAGGCGGATGTGGGGCGACTAGATGTGGCTATAGAACGATTAGTAGTAGTAGTAAGGGCCGTCATGTTTGGCTGGGCTGGGACGATGCCGTCGTTGCCAGCCAGCACGCGGTATTTGTCGCGGCGGGTGAGGCTGGTGCATTGATAGCCCATGGACTCCGCCATCTGCTGCTGAATGTGGTTCGCCACCTGCACGCTCGACCTGCCCGCAGAGCAGGTCACCTCCTTGGGCAACGGGTCCAGGAACGTCACCGTGTACTGCGGCCGCAGGTTCATGAAGAAATAGAATGGGTCCATTCCCTTGAAGCCGCGCGCCGTGCTGCCGTGAAACACGTCCATCTTCACGTCCATCGTCACCGGGACAATATCATCCGTCAGCTCCGCGAACAGCGACGAGAAGCGCAGCAGATACGGCTCCCGGCACGTCGTACCCTCCGGGCAGATGACCAGGTCGCCTTCCTGCAGAAGTGCCTGGATGGTGCTCGCGTCCTGCGCCCGGCTCCGCGTCAGCCGCACCGTGCGGATGGGCGACATCATCTCCGACACACGGCTGAGGCTGTAGGTGACGGCCGTCACGCGCCGCCGCAACGCCACCGAGAGGAACACCGGGTCTAGCAGCGTCCGGTGCGTGCACACGTACAGCACCCCCTTGCCCTCGGGCGCCATGGGCGGCGAGCCGCGGATGCGCACGCGGAGGCCAAGCAGGGCCTCGATGGGCGCGGCGACCTCCAGCGGCAGGAGGACGCCCGTGAGCAGGCGGAAGACGGCCACCACGAAGCCGAGGGGCAGCCAGAGGAAGATGAAGAGGGAGGCGAGGGGGGTGGGGCGCATGGCGAGCCTCCCGTCGTGGAAGACGAGCGGCTTGAGATACATGTGGCGTGGCACGGCCTCGACGGGTTTGCGGGGCACCATGTACGCTTCCTGGAAAACAAGGATCATACCATATATCGTACTAGTCAGAATGAGAACTTAATGAATGACTAATTAGTGATTTACAGCCAAATTAATGACGAAACACATTGAGCATGCATTCTCATCCTCTCACCTTGCACAGAGCCAGGAATGGCCGGTCCGTCGGCCTGTCCCCGAGACCCACATCCGGCTGCCTCTCCCGGTACGCCCGCCTCACCGCCTCTCTCTTCCTTCCCCCCACCATCACCCCCGCCCCGGCTGTCACCCCGGTGCAATAGCCCCTCCACACGTGCAGCTCCGTCCCGATTACCCTTCCTGCCCCTAAGTACTCCCTCGCAAACGGCTCCACCATCAGCCTCGGGTTTGCCGTCACCACACACCTCTCCTTGCACGCCAGGAAGACTTTATACGATTGCGAATGTAGATCCTCCAAGTAGAACTTGCACAGGACCGCCCTCCCCACCCCTTCGATCACCCCCGGCCTCAGCCCCGCCACCGACACGAAGATCAGCATCTGCACCCCCGCGGCTTCCGACACTAAGTTGTACACCAGCCATATGAGAGGCGAGCACAGGAGCAGCACCAGGCCCCTCAGGGGACTCCCTGCCTCCAGGGCGACCAGCATGAAATAAGGGAATGAGCTGTTTGATCTTGTTAGAGTGCCGTCCAAGTCTGCCACCACCAGCTGTTCCTCCCTCCCTGAGGTGCTGCACTTCTCCACAGACTCGAAGACTGACTCCCCAGCACTAATGGGGCGATCGTTAGGCAGTGAGGTGTAACCTAGGAGGCTCCTCACCGGCCATGACTTTAAGAAGCGGGATTGGAAGTATAGTAGCAGGGACCATATGACATTCAGATGATCAAGCTGCATGATGGTGATGATCTCTCGCCAGACAATCGGTGCAAGCGTGTTCAACCAGCCAAATTAAGATAGATAGATAGATGCACGGAAGTTACAGTGGAGGGATTGTTACTAACAGGCGAATGTAGTAGAAGATGGAGCCGAGGAGCAATCGAGGGTGCTAACCGAGGTGGAGTGTGGGAGAGAAGCGGAGCTTGTGAAGCAGGTGTATTGCCGCATTGTAAAACGCTAGGAAGCATGGCAGAGAGGCAGATATAAAACAGAGTGGACAAAGCAAGAAATGCTAGCCCATTTGGACTTGACTTTTCTTCTCTTTCCAGCCAGAAATGCTCATCTGATTGACTAGCTCTATAGACATAACTCGTGAGAGAGAGCACAGTCGGACAACACGAGTCATGAGACTCGAGAGAAGAAAAGGAAGCAAGGGCGCGCTGGGCGACGACGCCCCGCTCGGACTCTAGGCAGTGTAATAAGCTTCCGTTGTTTAATGCTTGTTTCTTTTTGCGTGGTCACAGATGTGATAGTGATGTTATGGTGGATAGGGGGGGAGGACGCGCAACTCACAGTAATGGCGACGCTCGTTAGCATAGCTAAGCTTGTCTATGTGAATTTTCATACTATTGGCTATGTAAATATTCCCGTACCACTATTGCAATCGCATTATTTTTTGTAGAAAAAACTTACAGTAATAAATGCATGGCTATATTTAATAACCCCGTCGATCATTAACCAGCTTTCGCTCTCCGGGAGCCTAAAAATGCAAATATTCACGCATTTTAGCGCATCGCCAAAACACTTGAGACGCCCCGGCGTCGCAGCGGGAGATGATTGAGGACGGTTCACACGTAAAGATCGCCATCCAACCGATACGAAAAGATACAAACAGACTTTCCCACACAAATCTTGACATTAATGTTGCCTAGCATTCCGGGTGTAACAACAGGGAGTTTTTATGAACACGTTTGCCCACTAAATGCCCAAAAACTCAAATGGATGCCCCCCAACGTAGATTATAACTGCACAAGCGCCATGAACCAAGGGCCTGTTCCCACCACGGCACTAATATTGTCAATTAACATATTGTATGAAAGCTGTTTTTTTTGGGGGGGGGGGTGGGGGGCGCGCCAAGGTTTTTTCAAAAAACTAGGAAGCCTTTTTAAGGCCACATGGGGTAGTTATTAAGGTTTTTCCAAAAAACTAGGAACCCTCTTTAAGGCCACATGGGGAGGTTCTCGATTTTCTCTAAAAACCATTGGGTTTCCAAGAAACACCCAAGGAGTGGTGTTCTTCCTAAAAGCCATTTCTTAAAATGGAAAAGGGATATGTAAACCCATTCCAAAAATAATCTTTTTTCTCTCCTTTTGCATGGGATTGAAAAATAGGTTTCGCCTTTTCATCAAAGTTCATTTAATTTTTTAAAATTAGATAGGAGGTTTTTAAAAACCTCTCATGTGGCTTGCTTGTCTATTTCTTAAAACTAAAAAATTGCATGAAAATTGTTCCCATGAGAAAACCTTCACAACTAGAACAGCTCCTCAAATTCTAATCAAGCTTCAAAACTCTAATGATTCCATTTGTAGAGGCAACAAGGAGGAAGACAAAACCTTGGATTCATGTTGCATTCTAATTTTGAAATCTGGGCACTAAAGAAATGCCTGTTGTTTAGGATATACCTTAGTGGGATAACTATATTTTCATTAACATATAGGATATCATTGCATGTGATGTTTGGCATTTAACCCCTATGTTCCAACTCAAACTATTTTATAACCTTTCTATGTTATCTTATGTCTTTTGTGATATACCTGGTCCTTAAGTTAGGGGTCCATGCTCCGTGTCAAAGGTATGTTCTTTTTCACATGCTTAGGGTGCTATGATATGGGTTCGCATGGCTCCAACGACATTGGACATGGCATTTAGCTATAACCGGAACATCTTCCAAAACAAACCCCTTTAGACTTTTTCAAAGCTATCTTACATTTTCCACAATAGATTGGTCCCTAATAGGGGCTCTGTAAAACATGTTTATCTATATCAACATCTTATACATTACTTTCTTCATGCCCCACACTCAAATATGTAGATTGTTTTTAATGCAAACTCATGGTATGTATTGTATTAATATGTACAACCTTAAAAAAACAATTAACAAAGGAGATCAAGCTCTAATAGAGCTTTAGAGCTCGATACTGATAATTTTCCAGCCTATATCTCTAGCTTTGACCTTCAAAAGACCTACGACCCAAAAGAGAACTCAAAACAATAAGAGGGATCAAATGCAATCCATGGTTTACCTTGAAACGGTATTTGCTCCCTACCTTCCCATATCTTAGCCATGATAGTACTTCTAATTATCTACCACATTTCAAAAATACCAAAGCCGTTTTGCCTTTTTATCCAAGTAAAGCTAACTTTTAGGTAAACTATCATGAAGTTGGGCTCTGAAAATCCATGCTTATATTTGCTTCGAGACCTTCCTAGTAGAGCCACAAGTTCAAAAGAAGACGCTCTCATCAAAGCTTGTGTGTAGCAAGCAATGGCCATCAACTTATATCCACTTAATAATCTTATCCATAGTAGGGCTCTTGATCATGATCAACCTCCACAAGAAGAGGTTATGCCATGTAAATGGAGTAGCTTTCCTGACCTATAGAAGCAACCTCCTTAGTTTCCTTAAAGATAGGGTCCTATGGTACTTGAACCAATAAACCAATGTTTTCACTATCCAATCCCCTTTTGACTCTAGTGACAAAGACCTAACCTTGAAGACCTGTGCTTCATTCAGTTTGAAGTGATTCAAGCGGAATTCTTTTTTAACTCCATGTGAGGATGGCTGCTCCTCCTTCACCTTGGAGAAGATGGTGATTTGCCATTCCATTTCCTTCGCTTCATTACTAAGAAGCCAATCAAGGTGCCCAACATCCCACACATCAAACTAGATTGCAAGACCTTTCCTAAAAAGCAAAGAGCTTTTTTGGGGCTCATCCAAAATAAGGTCCTATTGTCACCTTAGCACATGTTGTGAGCCATATAGAAAGTTTAAGACAAGCATCCCCCCTTTCGGGAGGGTCCCATTTGGCTAGGGTGGCTTTTGGGAGCTCTCGAAGCCATCTTAAATTGAATCTCATAGCCCTATCAAATAAGGAATCAAACCCAAGATTGCCTCCTACCTTCTTTGATAAAACTTGATTCCACGAGACAAAGTGCCAAGAGTGATTGGAATCATTGTTCCATGGGGAAATTTTAAGATTTTTTTTTTAATTGCTCCCATGGAGATTTAGTGAAAGGAAAGACCATAGCCAAAAATACCAAATATAAATTGCATAACTTGCTTCAACACTAACCAACTTCCTGGCAAATGAAAGAGGAGATTTTGACCAATAATCAAGTTTAATTGCAATATTTCTTTCCAATTAGGCAAATCTTCGCTTTGAAGAAATTCATAAACCCAGTAGCACATCATCCCCAATTCTAGCTTATGAGGCATGCAACCTATCAGATGGGGATATGACCATATTTCAATCACCCTCAAAGATAGCATTCGTACCCAAACACAACTAAGTTAACATTTCCCACACCTTTCCCTATCATGGGAGAAGTTGGATGCATTGAATAGAAATAATTGCCAACTCCACATCCCTAAGTTGGGCTTTGACCACAATGTGATTACCAATCCCACTAGATGCAACAAGGGAAGGATTAATCCATTTTTTACAAATGAAAGTAATACCACTCGAACCTTTTTTTGGGGAATTTGTAAACGTCACAAAATTAGAAAGCAACAAGGGCACATCACCACCATATTAGATCTCTTATAAGGCCAGTACATCCAATTTCCTTTCTCTTATCATCCTTAGGATAGACACCTTTTAGGATTTTCTCTAATCCCCCTTACATTCCAAGGTAGGATGTTGAGCTTTTTCATGACAAAAATTAAGCATTATTATACAAGCCCCCCAGAAGGCACATATAGATTTAAAAACACCTATCTTGTCTTAGCAAGCTTCTTTAGAGAAATAGGCTCCCTAGTCTTTACCTTAAAGTTTATTTGGCTATTTTCATGGCATGCATCGAAAGAATTAGGGGACATTGAGAACTTGACAAACACACCACCATGGTCCCTAAGGCATCCACCAATTCCCAACACCTTAGGAGGTTCAACCCTTTTATCCCACAATATAGATGCTTTCATCTCTCCCTTAGGATCAACTTGCAAGTGGGGAATATAGAGAACCTTTCCCAATGAGCTAATTCTCTAGCAAAGTATGCAAATCTGGGAATGCCACCTTAGGAGAGACACCCATAAACCACAAAAGACAATGTAGCAAATTGCCCCAATACCCCACTAAACATGAGAGAAGTCACTCTCTCTCCCAAATAGAACCCACATCACTTGGTAGAAGCCTCAACCAATGAGTTTGTATTGAGCCATAGTACAATGTGCTTGAAATGCAGCCATAAACCATCAAAGAAACTCATCTTTAGAAGGGATTTTACCCATGAAGTGCTGTGGCCAATGAG
This sequence comes from Lygodium microphyllum, assembly GCF_053477565.2. Lineage (NCBI taxonomy): Eukaryota > Viridiplantae > Streptophyta > Polypodiopsida > Schizaeales > Lygodiaceae > Lygodium > Lygodium microphyllum. Next base: position 36,048,420 of record NC_141147.1, read on the forward strand.
TTTGTATTGAGCCATAGTACAATGTGCTTGAAATGCAGCCATAAACCATTAATAAACTCATATTTAGATGGGATTTTACCCATGAAGTGCAAATATGCAAATCTGGGAATGCCACCTAGACATGAAATTTAAAAATGAGTACTCCCTTAGGAGAGACACCCATAAACCACAAAATACAATGTAGTAGATCGCCCCAATACCACACTAAACATGAGAGAATACACTCTCTCTCCTAAATAGAACCCATCATCACTTGGTAGAAGCTACGACCAATGAATTTGTATTAAGCTATAGTACAATGTGCTTGAAATGTAGCCATAAACCATCAAAGAAACTCATCTTTAGATGGGATTATACGCATGAAGTGCATGAACACATTGGAAATAGCAAAGTCAAAATAATGGTTGCAAATTGATTCCATTGACAATCTGGGCCTTAGCCATCCTCTTACCTTTGCCAGATGCTTGCGTATGGGCTACATTGATTTCCTTTCAAATCTTCTACCATGGCTTTGAAAATCGATGCAACATCAAGGATAGGTCTCTTAAGGTGCTCAACGTAGGAAAGTATTTTTATTTCATCATCTTTCTTGGCCTCCCTTAGGAGGAATTGACAAGGGATTAAGTGATCTCTTCCCCTACATGCACCCAAGGAGAGAAATTAAGGGTGCATGGAGCAAGTGCAAGAAGCTTCCCATTGTTACCTTCCTCACAACTTCCTGGGTTTAGCATCCTCAGCTACTTCATCATCTCAACTCTCATGAGGTTTTTCTACACGATGTTAAGTGACCCTTCTTCATCTTTTCAAACTTCAATGAACTTGATTCTATTCAATATGTAGATTGTTTCACATGATGAAGGTGCTATACATGGCTTGCAATTCTCCAACCATCCTCTATGCTCTTGAGCACTTTGTGATTTTACCTATAGTCCAAATGGAAGTCATCCTTACTTTAGACTCTCTTGTTCCAACCTTGCATTGAAACCATTATTCTAGAATGTAAGAATGGACCCTAATGAAGGATTGTATATACTTGGAATAGCAAATAAACTCCAAAATATAAATCGGCAAACAAATCAAACCCTCTTGCCCTGTTATGACAGTAGATACCCTAATCTTGTTTTCCTTTTTTTTCTCTGTTTTTTCCTACCCTAATGCATCTAAATCACAAAGCAAACACTACACTACTCCAACCTGCTTTTCCAAATCCAAAAAACCAAGAACTTACTTGCTAAGGAGATCGAATACCTCTTCAAACTCCCTCGCTTCCAAATAAATACATGTGAAAATACTTATACATGCTCTAGATCCTTGTGTCTCTTACACTTCTTTTTTCTTCAAGTATTTTTGGTATAATGCCTTATGATTGAAAGAGAATTCACCTTTAGGGTAGTTGAAGATGATAGGGCATCTCCAATACACCTTGTCCCATTGCTGCTCAATTTGGTGATCCTCATACATGCACTCCTCCTCCAAGTCCACCCACTCCTTGCATTCTCATGGCTAAGTTTGCAACACATACTTCTTGTATATGTATGTATATGTGTGTGTGTGTGTGTGTGTGTGTGTGTGTGTGTGTGTGTGTGTGTGTGTGTGTGTGTGTGTGTGTGTGTGTGTGTGTGTGTGTGTGTGTGTGTGTGTGTGTGTGTGTGTGTGTGTGTGTGTGTGTGTGTGTGTGTGTCTATATATACATATATGTATATATACATGTGTATATATATATATATAAAGGCAAGTTTGAAAAGTTTTGTCTCTGCTAGTCTTGCCTAGCTAACCTTCAAGTAGAATAACAAATCATGGGTGTAAAAAGTGTTGTTGTTGATAGTGGGCATCCATGATGTTACTATTGAGGATCATCAAGGGGAAAGAGAGGTCCATAAGCATCCTCCCATATAAGCATACCACTTCTTGAAGTTCTTGTCACATATTTATATCCGAGTTAAAAAAATTACATTGTGCAATCTATAGAATCTAGGCAAGAAATAGAGAGCACACAATAGCACAAAAATCAACATCTTCTAGGACATACCATCATCCCCACACTGACATATTTATATCCGAGTTAAAAAAATTACATTGTGCAATCTAGAAAATCTAAGGAAGAAATAGAGAGCACACAATAGCACATCAATTGACACCTTCTAGGACATACCATCATCCCCACACTCACATATTTATATCCGAGTTTTTAAAATTGCATTGTGCAATCTACAACATCTAAGCAAGAAATAGAGAGCACACAACAACACAACAATCGACACCTTCTAGGACATACCATCATCCCCACATAGACATATTTATATCCAAGCTAAAAAATTTACATTGTGCAATCTATAGAATAGAAGCAAGAAATAGAGAGCACACAACAACACAGCAATCAACGCCTTCTAGGACATACCATCATCCCCACATAGATGATTGGGATAGCATACAAATTATTGCATGAGGGATAGGGTGTCTGTTTTAAACTAAAAGCCTTGTTAAGCTTCTATTTAATATTTTAACCCTCAACCTCTTTAAACCCCTTTCATACTAATTTTTTGGAACTAGTTCACTTAGAACTCTTTTCACACCTACGAATCAAACAAAATTGGTTCAGATGAGCTATGTTCATACTTGATTGAAGAACAGGCTGACATAAAAGTTGGGTTCACATTGTAGGCATTTGAATTGGTTCAAATTAGACTGATTGGACAAAAAAGTTGTATTCACATTGTAGAGGATTGAACTCATTGTCTTTTGAGTTGCTTGCGAAGAGCTACTTTCACAATGTGTAAGGTCTAAACTGGTTGTTTCAATGAATTGGCCCAACTACTTTGTGTTCATAGTACAAGAAGGAAAACTAGGTTTTTTAGGGCCTTAAAGGTTGTTTCTATACATTTCTTGAAGGCATTTTTCTTGGAAATTTTTTCCAAAAAGTATTTGATTTGTGATAACTAATGTCCTTTTGTTGGTGCAATCGACACCATTGGCTGGCCATTCTAGATAGCATTTGATTTATGATACTAATGTCCTTTTGTTGGTGCAATCAACACCATTGGTTTGCTTCTTATTTTGCACTTATAGGGGCTATGATGACATCATCGTCTTCTCTGAGAATGCAGTTTCAACATTGAAAAGTTGGATTGCCCTAACTTCTTTAAGGAAAATGAGCAAATATGAAATGTTTTGGTATAGAAGAAGCATGTTAAGCCCATTAAATCCAAAGGTGTAAAGCTCAAACACATGGATAAGGATGAAATTTGGATGACTTAGATGAACTTGCATAATCTACCATCATATTAATGCTCTCTAATTAAGTTTACTTCAATAAAGGACATGGCTAGTGGTCCTTATGGTATATGGAAAGAGCTTTGTGATCTCTATGACAAGTAGAGTGGTGGATCTCATATGTATTGGCTGAAAAAGCTCATGGATCTTCACATAGAAGAGGGAGCCCTATGTCCAAATGTTCAACATCATTTTCAACTAGCTTCAACTCAAAATATTACCTTTAAGGTCTCTCTATAAAAGCCATATAGATTTTATAGAAAATGTAGACTTTAAGAAGTCTATGATAGAAGTTGTGTTCAGATTCACAATAGGTGCAATTTCATGGGTTTCTTTATTACAAGCATGTAAACTTTGTCTAAAACTAAGATTGAATATGTTGCTAGCACTAAGGCCTACAAAGAATCTATGTGGCTTATACATGTAGTGGGAGATCTTGGCATTTAAGGAGAGGTCCCAATTCTACATAATGATAGTCATAGTGCCATCCAATTGGCATGGAATCCTATCTTTCATGTGAAGACAAAGCATCATGATGTGAAGCATCTCTTCATCGGAAGTGCTTGAGGACAAGCATATTCAACTTGTCTAGATTCACACAAATGAGTTTGATTTATAAGCATATCCTCATGACAAGTTGGTGTGTGATTTTATGCAATGGTCAGTTATACACAATTTAATACAATGTTGCCTTTCAACCCTTATCGGCTTGATTGGCCTTTTTAGTTCTCAATTTGCTAGGGTTGTTCTCTAAAGTCTTGATTTCTCTAAGATTCCTTGCAATTATAATTTGCTATTTGATAATGGTGATAGTTCTCAATCATCTATTACTTTGGTTTCTTTGTCTTTATGCTTTAGGTTCACTTTTCTTACACTTTAGCTCCATGCCCCCAATCCCTAGTTTCTCTCTTTCATCCTCTTAGATCCAATTAAATTTCTTTTTTGCTATCTCTTGGTGCTTGGTTCTCTCAATCACAATTCCCTCTCAATCCTTTAGTTGTATAGTAGGTGGCTCCCATTGCTTACAGATCCAAATTGGGTTTTGATGCCTAAGCTCAAGAAGTGTGCACATTTCACTTGTGTCTTGAGGTTTTCCCCCTTCTTAGCAAATTTTTTTTAAAAAAATCAAATTAGCCATACTCAATACATAATAATTTTCCTTAAGAATTATGGCACAATTCTCTTCAAATGCAAGTAACAAAACAATGTAGTTGCTTCCAACTTCAAGTCACAAGATAAGTCATTCATGCATGAGCAATTCAACTAGATGGTAGTATCCAAGTGTGGTTTTCAACTTTTTCAAACTAGTTGGAAGTGCTTTTTGTTTTTTTTTTTTAGTGTTAAGAGAAAAAAAAATGGGGCATTGCATCTTACAGTGACTTTCATCATGTAGGTCAAGTTCTCACAACTAGACAAATCTGAGAAAAATTATAGCCATGATGATCTAGAATCCCAATTGTGGTGATCAAAGGTCCCGATTGAGGTGATTAGGAATAGGCTCCTCTAGATAGTATGGGGCTTGCTTTGGTGCTCTGATTATTCAAGCTACCATTAGGCATAGAGTAGTTTGCTCAAGATTAGACATCACTCAAAACAACAATTGGTTTGAAAACTACAAATAGTTCCATGAGATGGATCACAATTTGTCTAGTCACTCCAAGTGGTAACTAGAACCAATCATGGTGATGGGGAAACTATCTTCTACATCTAGGCTTAGTTTTGTGTATAGTGTCTAGTATTGTTAGGCTCTACTAGATACAATCTACTTTGCTCAAACAACTTTAGATATTACCCTCATAGTGGGATGAACAATATAGATTGTTTTGGGCTAAACGATAGAATTGGGCACCCATATTGAGAAGTAGAGACAATTTAGTGAAGTGGGGTCTTGCATTCTCTCACAAACTAAGTGGTCTATCCCTCATGTGTCAAGCACATAAGTTTGATGATTATACAGTCACACCCTCACATACTACCTTAGCAAAGTGGTGTAGATGAGTAGTAGATGTGATTTAATGGTAAAAGTAGAGGTGATTAGGATCCCCTTCTAAGTCAATTGAGGTGGTTCACTCAACCATCCATGTCAATAGATGTGATGTGTAATGTGTCTAGAGTCCAATATTTTCTATAGTCAAGTAGTTTTGATAGCTATGGAGCTTTCTAGAAGTCTTTTAAGGTAGTAGATTCAGCATGGGGTCCTCTAGAGTTGTTGGAACACCCAATAGTTCAATAGTCTTTCTTTCTTTCTCCATCTCCCTACCTTACTATGTTTTAGCCGCATGTTATCTTCTAATTAATTCTATTAGTCTCTCTACCAAATTTTGTACAACTCCAATAATAGTTGTGGAGTCTTTGATGACTTCATTCCCAAGTCTTTCTCCTAGTTCTATATTAAAAGCTATTTGGTACTCAATATATTGGGCTTGCAAGGCTCCAAGGATATGGTTGAGACTTTGATCCTCCATCCTATCTTGCCCTTGTTGCTCTTGAAAAATGAGTTCACTCCTTATATCACACATAAGAAGAGAGATGGGAGTTTGCTTTAGAAGTTTATCCTCAATTGAAGACAATTTCTAAGTTGATATGGGGTCTTGTACAAAGGTGAATTATAAACAATTTAGTACAATGTTACATTTTAGCATTTATCAGTTTGATTGGCCCTTTTAGTTTCAAGATCACTAATGTTATTTTATAAAGACCTGATTTCTCTAAGATTTCTTGCAACTATTTTTTTGTTCTTTGAGGGAAATGGTAGTTCTCAACTATCTATTGTTTCGGTTTCTTTGTCTTTAGGCTTTAGGTTTGCTTTTCCTAAACTTTAGCTCCTATTGCCTCAATCCTTGATTTCTCTATTTTATCCTCTCTAGTCTAGTTTTATTTCTTTTTAGGTGTCCCTTGATGCTTGGTTCTCTCAATCATGATTCCCTCTCGGTCCTCTAGTTGTATGGCAAGGGTTCCCAGTGAGCATATAGACCTATCTTGGGACTTGATGCCTAATAACCTCAAGAAGTGTGCACCTTTGGCTAATGTCGTGAGGTTTTCCACTCTTCTTAGCAAGTTTTTCAATTAAGTTTAAAATTAACCAAACCTAATACATAATTTTCTTTAAGAATTAAGCACTATTCTCTTTGGATCAAGTAAGATAATAATGCAGTTGCTTCCAACTTCAATCTCATCATAAGACAACATATTCATGAATGAAAAGTTTGATTTGATGGTAGTATCCAAGTGTGGTTTTTAGGTTTTTCGGAATAGTTGGAAGCCATGTTTAATTGATTTTGAGAGTTTAAAAAGCAAAAAATAAGCGTTGCATCCTAGAGTGACTTTCACCCAAGCAATCAAGCATTGCATCATAGAGTAGACAATTGTCCAATCACTCCAAGTGGTCACCAAGACTAATCATGGTGATGGGCAAAATATCTTCTACAACTAGGCTCAATCTGCTCATAGGGTCTAGTACTATGGGGTTATAATAGCTACATTGTAGTGTGCTCAGATCATATGGCACTCAAATCTTACACCTTGGTTGGAATCTAGATAGAGTTCTTTGACATCGAGTCTTGAAATATCTTGTAGTCTAAGTGATCACCAAAACCACTCAAGGTCATGAAAAGAAGATCTCATGTGCCTTATATAGGTCATCTGTAAGAAGTATGAGTATGCAATGTAATGATTGGGGTAGTAAAGTTTGTCCTAGGTTAAGTGGCACTAGAATTGGACACCCAACTTGAAATTTAGAAATCGTTTAATGAAGTGAGGCCCTGCATGGTCTTGCAAACTAAGTGGTCTAGCCCTTATGTATCAATCATACAAGTTTGATGATTATGCAGTCATACCATTACATTTGACTCAGCAAAGGTGGTGCACTCAAGCATTAAACATGATCTAATGCTTAGTGTAGGTGATTGGGGTCCCTTTCTAGGTTAGCCAAGGTGGTTTAGTCCACCTTCCACATCAATAGAGGTTATGTGTACTAGCTATGTGTGTGCAATGTGTCTAGAGTCCAAGTTTTATTGTACTCAAGAAGAGTTGGGCCTTTAGAGGCTCAAAAGCACAATGGATGGTTTTTAGACTATGGTCTTTAGACTATCAACCAAGCCTAAATTATGCTAGTCGATGTGAAATTTATATTCTTATAGAGGTGGGCAAGGTGATTTGGCAATTATAAAAAAACCTTGGATTAGTCAAGACTTGGCTAATGCACTCTACAATGATGATTATTTGCTTAGCTACTACAAATTCAACCTTTTAAGAAAACAATCATAGCATACAACAAATCACAACTATGTGTGTAACCAATCATGGTGATCCATAGCACTCATAGTGATTTGGGTTGTGCATGGTGATGAGATGGGGATAGATATATACAAGAACCAACTAGTTGTAATGTTTTATGATTAATCAATGTGATCTAGCTACTAATTTAGCTAGCTTGGTAGCACTCTTGGTGATGATGCACAAGCAGGAGAGATGCATGCTTCACACAATTCCAAATATGTGAATCAATTCAAGCAAGCAACCCAATCTGATTTCAATTAATTCCTATTTTCCATTTCAATTTCTCAATTCCAAAACAATATTGGAACCATGCTTGGAAGAAAGATGAGATGTTATGGAGACATGAGTTTGGGATATTGTGGTCAATGTGATCTACAACTTCAGCCTTGCAAGGTTTTTCTCTTTACCTCTCTTGATACAGTTGATCTAATTTTCCAAGCTCTAGTGATGGCTTCTTCAATATCTATGTGTTTCTATGCAACTGTGGATTACATGGGAGAATTGTCTTTGTAGAAAACAACTTGCCTTTTGTAAAAATGCCTTTGCCTTTTGAGTTTGAGGTTTGGAATTTATCTTTTTAGTCAAGACGACGATCCAAAAAAAGTAGGTTGCAATTATGTTTACTCAAGGTGATCTGTTGCATGCTTTTCTTCATTCATGGTAATCTAGTCGTGTTGATGGTTATGTTCCAAGTTCCAAACACCTTTCGAATGCTGATGAGACCACCTTCAAGATCCATGGATGTGATGGGTGTTCTTCCAAGGGTAGTAGAGGTGAAATTGGTGGACCTTATCTACACCACATATTGGTGGACCTTCTAAATGCCTTTTGGATGGTGGGGGTCACCTTCAAGGTGAGTGTTGTTGGAATGCACTCAAGGTCATGGTGAGTGAAGTAGAGCTGGTGGAGGGAAGATGGTGTTCACCTTTTGAGTGATTGGAGGTAGTTCCACAGTTGAGACCACCTCTCGATAGTTATGGATGAACACCTTTCGAATGGTGATGGAATGCAATAGAGGTGACAGGTTAGAGATTAGGTAGTGCAATAGAGATAATAGATCAATGGAGGTGATGACTGCCATTTGGACACCTTTCAAATGGTGATGGATGATTATTATTGGAGCACCTTCTGATAAAATGATGGATGGAGATGATGGAATGCAGTGAAGGTGATCGGATAGATGCGTTGAAATGATAAAGTGTAGATGAAGTATTGGAATTGATGATCACCTTTCGAGTGAGTGGAGGTGATCCCATCAAGATGATGTTGGATAGCACTCATATGCATACCAAGTGGTCACATGATGTTATGATGGACACATTAAGTTTCATCACTCTAATGCCAAGTGAATGAGACACTTCAAAGCTTTAGCAACTCACTAGAGGTGATGGTGAATGACAATTGAGGTGATTGGTATTTATGTCTCTAGGGCAATTTGTTTAGATTCGATTTGATGGATGAACTTGCCCATAAACCTTCATGTTGTGTAGTTCTTTTGTCCATACATGAACATACTATACACATATTGCAATTTGCATGGGAGTGCACCTAGCTCTTACCTTAATACATCACATCAAGACATGACAAAATCTAGTTGATTAGTTTCCTCTTCTTGATTAAGTAGGCTCCTAGCTACCATTTTGTAACTGACTTGTTAGCCAAGAAGATAAGATTTTGGAGTCCCAATCCCACCATTTTTTGGTATTGTGCAATCTCTCAAAGATTCCTTCTTGGGTGTTTGAAAAGGTTCCCATCCCCCGGTACCCATGAAAAATTCCTAGCCATGGCCCATAGGTAAAGATTATCCAATCTAGTCCTTTTCACCCTTTAGATGTTCTTAGGAAATCTTTTGAGAGGTGGCTCGATTGGTCGACATCTCTACGATTGAGTTGTAAATGTGTTTACTCCTCTTCAATAAAAGCGAGAGACCTTTCATTAATAAGGGAGTGAGAACATTTGAGTTAGGCACATCTATACCCACGGGGGGTGAAAGCACTTCAAATATGGAATGTGAAGCACCCTAAAGGTTTCAAATATGGGATGTGAGTGAAAAGCGCTAAGGGTCATGTGAAGAGACTTAACGGGAGACTGGGTCTTTTGGGTGTCAGTTGTATTATAACGAGCGGGAAGGTGAAAGTCAATGGAGTTTATGATGCGTGGCGTGGACGGTGGATGGCAGAAACGAGAGAGAGCGAATGTGTTGTGCAAAAAGAAATCGCGGCGCAGATCGGGGCTCTAACTCCCTAACTTTGGCGGTGCATTTGGGGCTGGCATCAAACCCAGCGGGCCCCCAAAACTAGCTAGGCCGCCCCCAACCCAATCAATCTTTGGGGCTCTCGTATTCTACATCCTCCAGTCGTCCCCGAGAAGAAATGATTCGTTTCTCTTTTATCTTTCCCGAGAGTGGACTGTGGAAATTGTCCCTGCAGTAACCGCGATTTAAAGCCATCCGCAACTATAGAAAAAGTTTGGTGGTAGCTCAGTCGCGTCATGTCCCCCATTCAATGATTTACGTCGGCATAAGAAGGACGGAATCCAGTCTCCAGAACTTCTCGTTTTCTCGGAAAAAGGAAAGGGACCAAAGTCACCAAACCAATAAATGACGGGGGATGGGACGCCGTCGTGAGTCGTGAGTCGTGCGTCGTCCATGTGCAACTTGCAAGTGCAGAGCTTGGACAATCGGGCGCAGCGGGCTTCCAAGTTCCCCCAGCCAGCAGGCTCCCCATTAATTAGCGAGCCATTCCAATTTCCAATTCCACAGACTTCGACCTTCCACTAAGTTCCACACTATACTTTGCACACGCCTTTTGGTAGGGTGCCTTATGTGAAGGGAGATTCTGGCCACGTCACCTTTGGTAATACTAAGCTTGCCAAGTTTGCCATAGAAGTCCCACACGTTAAGCACCCTATGGCCTATGGGGGTGACCCCGCCCCAAGGGATAGGCTTACAAACATCTTGAAAGGTGAGAAGATTCATGCCTATCCCAAATACAAGGAAGTGTAAAGCCTGATAGATTGCACAGCCAAGAACCTCTGGTGGTCATTACTTGAGAACCCACCAAAGATCCAACACAACAATGGATTACTTTCCCCTAGACTACCATGTTTGCTTGGCGATGCATCCTTCCCAGAAAGCATACTTAAGAAACTCCTCCCCGCAAACACAGTGGCCATCGGTGAGACCCTATCTCTTTAACTTGGTGCCTATGAACCATACTCCCCTCATTATCTTGGTAGCGTAATTATCAATATCACACATAATACTATTTCTTTTCCTTTTCTTGGAAACTTGGAAAGAAAATACTATTTCTTTCCTTTTAAGAGTACTCGTTAAATCAGGGATAAAAGTTAGCCAAAAGATCCTACTATTCTTAAGGAACAGAAAAAAAGTTTACAGAAAAGGATTCCTTAGGATCATGGCTAAAGGGACTTATTATCCACCCATGTGACCACACAATCCTTGCTACACCTTTGTGAAAGTACAACAAGTAAAGTGAACCACACATGGCATTTTCTTTAATCTTCAAACTTCCATAAAGGAGTTAACTTTACTTACTAAACTTTAGATAGACTTGGCATGGCCCTTAGGCTAGTTACACACCTAGTGATGGACACCCAACTCCCACCCACAGTGTGGACACTCACTTTTTGAAACTAGGAGCGGACATGGGCACATCACCTTATGCACCAAAGGGACATAATTTGTGAAAAAGTAAAAAGTAATAAACATGTAAATTTTCTGATCGGTTGCAAAATGCAAAAAAGTGCACCTTGTCGGCTGCTTTACAAATGGGGGAGAGAGACTCCCCATCCAAAAGTGGGCGGGGAGTTTACTTGTTTAGCAAGTAAACAATAGGTCATATCCTCTCCCATGTGTAAGGAATGTGGATGCCCAACCCTGTAATAAGTGTTTTGCTTTGTTAAAGCTTACAAAGTGAGTGTCCTTCATTTGGTGTATAACAAAGCCTTACTCATTGGCGAGTGCTAGAAGCCCTTGCTTCTTAGCCTTTAATGCTTAAGCTGGTCCATGTAAACACCATAAGTTTATGCAATATGTTAATACTACATATATATATGGGGAAAACCCCTCTTTAACCTTATATCTTCATAGTAAATCTGGTTGTGTTAGAAATTCTCACTTTTTGTCCATGTCACCAACTAGGTCGTGTGAAAAGTGCATGTTAGGTGCATTCGCTTAATGTAGTGGCAAAAGCCCTCTATCAAGGCCTCTTTCAAAAATTTGGTGATTTTAGAGCTTCTTCATAGCACCTTCCCAAAATGATAAAGAGGATATCGTAATTAAGGTGAGAAGACTTCTTAATGTTCAATGATGTTGATCATATCATTCATTTATGACTCGCATTGGAGTAATGAAGTCATGGGGTGGTTATTGGAGATTACTTAGTGATGTAGCTATTTGTTGCTCCCTCTATATTAATTTGTGGACACTAGATTTGTTGAACCTATTTGCTATGCTTTGATATCAACATGTTGACCCTTCTTAGTGCTCACTAAGCCCCACCTTTCCTAGAAGCAAGTAAAATCTCAAGCCTATTGATCTAGTTTCCCATTGGAGGGTGAAGAATAATAGCTTCACACCCAAATGAATACTTCAAAATACAAATTACAAAGAAAACTAGTCAAGTCTCTTGTTAGCCTAGGGTGGTGAACCACTAGGGGAACATCCTTAAGGATGTGCCATCCTTTTTTTTGTGATTGTTCTCTCAAATTTATTACAAAAAAATATGGCACTCATGAAGCATGTGAAAGCTATGAAAAAGTGATCAATTATATGAGCTCCCAAAACACGACCAAAGTAGGAGCTATTTGAGTTAAAGGGGTTAGGATTGTGCAAGTGATGGGAAAGCCAAATGCATGGAAATCAAGCATAAGTTTTCCACTTATGAATGTCATATTAGTACTATTTTCTTTTGATGCTCAATATCCGACTCACAAAGGGCTTTTTTACATGGTTAAACACCAATTATTTATGACCTTAATAAAGGAACTGTGTCCTTTGGAGGCTGAATTATAATGGTGGCACACTTAGTCCCTTCAACAGATCATCCTAGAGCCCTAACTACCTTGTTTTACTCATGTTAAACATCCTTGACCTAGTATAAACTTCAAGTAACCATGTTCTTTTAGGGATTTATTATGAATAATCACACATTTTACCCCCTTTAGGACATCTACTACGTTCTGTACTCTCAATGCAAGTTTCTAAGATCAACAACAAGAGTAGGAATGGCATTAACAATGGATGAAGGTCTGCAATTCATATGATTCAACAATTCATTCTCTAAGTGACATAGATCTAGGATAAGCTTTGCAGCATCATGCAGCCCACTCTCTCAAAGCTCTCATGGGGACTATTCTCTACAAACTACCTTTAGAGTTTAATGATGTTGCTAATGCCTTACAAGCTCAAACATTGAATTCTCCCTTTAGTTTCCAACACATGACATAAATGCTACTTGATCATGAGTCTACCTTACACTTACAATGGGGGCTTCCCTCTTGTTCTAGCAACCTAAAACAAAAAATGGCCACCATAGGACATATAACAATGACAATCAAATAGGACCATGGATACCCAAGTAATGGGTGATCAAGCACCACCCCAAGGTGTTTGGAAAGACATTAATGTTGATGTCTATTGTACCACTCCTTAATCACACATAGTAGAAATAGCTGAATCTTAATGCCTAATAATGAATCCTTAGAAATACACTGATGTTGATGTCTATTGTACCAATCCTTGATCACACAGAGTAGAAATAGTTGAATCTCAATGCCTAATAGCCGACTAACTTTGTTGAAAACACTCTCATGACCATGGATTCCTTGCCTTTAGCTAATAGACTGCCAAAGTGTTCCTCATGTGGAAATAGACTAGCAGTAAATATTGCTCTCTTTCTCACCTCTTATGAACTTGAAAGGCAAACCAACTCCATGATTTAAATTTTCCAAACTTCATCAATGTATGTAGAAAGCCATGCTCACAAAGCACCAATCTTGCACATGGGCGGGACTAGCATACCCCACCACCACCACCACCTATTCACACTCCTCTTTGCACAAGAGAGTTATAAGGGATGATGACATCACTAGGACTAGAAGAATGATTTCAGGTCCACCACAAACTTTATTGGATTGTTAGAATGAGAGTTGGAATTCTAATAGTCACAATGTGTGACTGGTCTTTTTTTATTCAATAGTCACTAAAAGAATAAAGAATAAAGTGACAGTGATGGGCACTTGCTACTTCCACTGTATATGTGTGCAATCACGGTGTGTGAAGTAAATATAGGGCAGCGTAGGCATATGCCATTCCACTTAAAGACAAATGTGCCTCTAGTGAGGAGAGCACAAGAAAAAGTGACAAAGTACAAATGTACATAAAGTATCAATAGGATGAGGAATAGATGTCATCTCATCCTTCCTCCATCATCTTCTTAAGGAAGGCAAATTGTTTTGTTGAGAGACTTTTATGAGTAGATTTGCAAGATTCTCATTAGTTGATCTTCACAAGCTCAACAGACTTGTCCTTTATCACCTCCCTAATGAAGTGATAGTGCTTTGTCTTTGCATGGAAGACAAGATTCTTTGCCAACTAAAAAGCACTCATAGAATCTAAATATAGTGTAGGAGTAACATTAATACCAAGGTCTATCACTAAATGACCTAACCATAGGGCCTCCTTACAAGTCTCAATGGGATGCAACATACTCTATCTTAGTAGTAGATAAGGCCGTGCATTTTTACACCCTGGACATCCATGAAATAGCACCTCTAGAAAAAGTGAAGACATACTATTAACTCTCAAATGAACAAGGTGAAAAAGTCAGAAAATCTAAAGCAAAAGACAAGGCCAAGGCAAAAGTGAAATAGAGACGAAGGCATTCCAAGAACAATTTGGAAACACAAGAAGTGCATAAAAGTCCTAAATCAAGGAGAAAGACGCACGAGAAAAAGTGCAAGTCAATAAATTTGTAAAAAAGCGTAGGGCACACCATGATTTATTTTAAGAGTGTCGGGCTCTCACCCGTGCAATTTGTAAATGTAGATGGGTGGTAGGAAGGAAGCAAGGAAGATAGGAGGACAATGGAAAAAATGGCCTAGGCCATGTAAAAAAGGGGATAAAGGAAAGACTGCCTAAAAGGGATTTAGGGTTTTGTATATAAAGTTGAAAAGTGAATGAGAAGCTCATTCTTGTGTGTGGCCAAAAGTGGCTCTCTTCTTCTTCTTCTTCTTCTTGCTTGCTTGCTTGCTTGCTTGATCTTGTGCTTGAGAGAGGAAGTGTGAGAGTGTGAGGGAGTGAGTGTGCGAGGGTGAGGGACCGGGAAGGAGAAGCTCTCCATCTTCTCATCTCTTCTTCTTTTCTCTTCTCTTCGCTTCTCTTCTCTTCTCTTGCTCACGACAATGGAGCTTGGAGCATGGAGCTTGAGGATGGAGCTTGCACTTGGATCGTGGAGCTACCGGAGTGCGCTGTCGTTGCGTTAAGGGTTGAAGGTCTACCACCAGGGCTTTAGTGCAGAAGAGGAGTTTAGGATTCAAAGTTCAGAAAGGGGAAATAGATTGGGGTTTAATAAGATCCGGGATTTAGAAATGATTTAGATATGGAAGAAGAGTTCAAGCTTTTTCACTATGTACTTAGCATACATGAACGGAAGAAATAAGTCTATCTTGTTTACATCAAATGCCTCTGGATATAAACATCATATCATAAAGGATATTTTCAGATTCTCAATTCAATTCTGAATATCAAATGCAAGTTCTAATGGCATTTATTTCAAGTACATAGATGGATTTCAATCATTTGGAACAAGTGTTTTGTTGATAGATTCAAATGCATTCAAGATTCGGGACAAAGATACATGAAATGAATTGAAGAAGCATAATTTTAGCTTCAGCCCTGTTTTAAAACAGAAAATTCCAGCCCATAATCAAGCTCAAAATGAGTGCATAAACTCAAGAGGAAGCACTTCCAATCATTAATGATCAAAGTCCTGATGAAAAGAGATCATTTCCTTCCATTACATCCACATAAATCCCATGTTTGCTCATAAAAATGGACCATAACAGTGGGCTGCCCTATGTATGACTGGTTATTTCAGCCCATAACAGCCCGTATACCTTCAATATCCTCACCCTTTGCTTGTCCCAAAGTCACTCAAGTACTTGGGTACAAGTCAGGCTTCATTGGACCAAGAATAAGGTAGACAAGATGAGAGAAGTCGTGCATAAGAGCAGGCTGAATACTTTTCTATCAGATTTCCCTCTTTTATAGACTGCTTCATCATGCATTTTCGTCAGACCAAAGGGGCAGAGAAGTGGAGCTCTCACCATGTTTACATCTTCAGTAGTTGGGTCTCTTAATCTTCAGTTTGCATGCTCCAAATCATGCACCATAGCTCCAGCTTTCTCCAGTTTGCTCTAGACTATGCAGCCCGCATTTTGCGCCAAAAAATGCGGGCTACTCCCTGCTCAGCCCCTGGTCACTTTTTGACCTACCCAGGTCACTTGCTGGTCACTTAAGTCTATTACTTCAGGTCCCATGTGGACCTAGTGGACTTTTGGCAACTTTTGGCAAATTTTGGCATTTTCCTTGGGTTCTGACTATATTTTTGCATCTGATTCAATGTGTTTTATCCTACAGACTGTCAATTACTTCCTGTTGTCCAAGTTGTAGGTTCCCATAGACTTATTTTTCATAAATATACATGGTATAACTGAAAATTATACAAAAGAACTTGTGTAACTAAGTTGGTTATTGAATATCAATGTCTAAATTTTGTATGCAAATTTCCTCATATAACTTTCAGTGAAGCTCTTTTGTGTTCATAAGAATCCCATGATTTATATTATGAACAGTAAACTCTTTGACATTCACCCCCTCCTAACCTGCACATCCTCCGGCATGTGCCATTTGATAAGATTACAGGTTAAGGAGGGTCTTCTTCTTCATCTTCATTCTCTAAATATTTTTCCTCCTACATGTCTTCAAGTAGAGGGCTCATATCTAAGTCTTCAAGTTCATAAGTTGAAGATTCTCTTCGTTTGAAGAGTTTGATTCATTTCCCAGCTATTGGAATCTTAATCATGGTCCCATCCATTTCAGCCAAAGAGTAAGTAGCATTATTATGTACTACTTTTACAGCATATGGTCCAAACCATCGCTTGGCTAACTTTCTATAAGCACTATATTGATTGTCCAGGCTGCTATCATAGACAAGAACCCAATCATTCTCTTGAATAGCTCTTGGACGGAGTCGATGATGCTTGTCAAACCTCTTCTTATTCTTTAATCTTGCTGTTTTTAGCCTTTCAATGGCTGTTTTGACATCTTTTGGCCTTCTTTCAAGTTGCCTTATGCGTAAAGACAGCAATTCTTCTCTATTCATGCCTTCATCCCAAGGCAAGATACTCCATGTGACAATGGATTCCTCAATAGGCATAACAGGTGGTTGTCCATATATAAGTTCAGCTGGCATATATCCTATCACTGTACTATGGGTAGTTCTATCAGCCCATAATGTGAATGGTAGCATTTTAGGCCATTCCCTCAACTTCCCTTTGCATGATTTTGCTAAAGCTTTAAGAATTGGTTGATGACCTCTTTCACTCTTACCATTGCCTTCAGGGTTGTAGGCTAAAGTAAGAGATAGCTTGATTCCCAATTGAGCAAAGAAATGGTGAGCCTCATCGGCATCCAATTCCCTTCTATCAGCAGTTACTTTAGCAACACATCCATACCTACAAAATACTTCTTCAAGTAAAAATCTATAAACAGCATGAGTGGTCTTTGTTGTCAAGGCCTTTCCTTCCACTTGATTTGTGAGATCTTCTCTAGCAAGTACAAGATATCTCATGTTCCAAATTCCTATAGGCATGGTTACTAAATCAATAACCCATTTATAGTGAATGGATAAAGGATAGGTAGGTTGAAGCCCATCTCTATGCTTTACCATAGAATACATTTGACAAACATGACAAGACTCAACAAAATGCTCAATGTCTTTATACATGTTTTGCCACCAAAATTTCTCTTTTATTTTGGCAAAAGTGCCCCATATGCCTCTATGACCAGCCAATAGGCTTTCATGGAATTCTTGCATGACCTATCTTTGTGTCTTTTTATCTCCTAAGACACGAACAGGCGCCCTTCCTTTCTTTTTCGCATGCCTCCAAAGGTAACCATCTTTAAGAAAAAAACCATAAGCTTTTCTCTTAATCCTCTTGAATTCTTCATTAGTCCAATATTCCTTCTTTGTCATAGTACTCAAAAATTGGCTAATTTTTAGCCAACCATCTGCATAATATTCTTCTTTAAAGTGTGAACAAACCATAACAAAACATTGAATATGATGTTTACTAGCTGTCCATTGTCCTTCTTCGGTTGTTTCATCCTTCCTTGCTGATGTAACATTTGTTTTAGCAGCTGAACCTGATGTACTTGCTATAATTTTTGTTGTACCAGCATTTTCGACTGCTGAATCAATATTAGATTCAGCTATACTTGCTGTTTTCAGATTTGGACCTGCATTAATACATCATTTATAAACTCTGATTCTTCTTCATTCATCATTTCTTCTTTATCCATATATTTGGCACATGAAAGCATGTCAGCAACTGGATTATCTCTACTTGCAATATGTTTCAAATCAGGATTTAAGGATTTAATATAGGCTAACCATCTTAGCATGGCTATGTCAGGAGTGGAACAGTTGGCAATCATGCCCAAGAGTGGAAGGCAATCTATCTCAACTATAACATGTGCGCCCATGAAGTACTCCCTGTCACATTTTAATGTAGTTACTACTCCCCAAAGCTCTCTTTTAATTTGAGCATACCTTCTTTGTCGTTCATTAAGAACCTTCGCTCCAAAGCGGATTACATATCTGTTGCCTTCAAGGTCGTCTTGACCAACTGCCCATCCTATTCCAATAGGACTTGTGTCCATTGTGAGTATAATGGGTTGTCCATTAGAGTAATTAGCCCTCTTTAAAGTGGGGGGCTGAAGTTAGCATTTTCTTGAGTTTCCGAATAGCCTGAGTGTGTTCTTTTTCCCATATAAACCTTTGGCCCTTTCTTAGAAGTTGATAAAGACTTTCAGTAACATGGGAAAAATGTGGTATCCAAATAAGGTAGAAGACACATGCACCAAGAAATCTTCTTACTTCTGAAACATTTGTACATTCTTCCTGCATTTTGCTGATAGCATTTATTTTGAATGGAGAAGGCTTTCGGCCATATGGACCACACATATGACCAACCGCAAGGACTTCTTCGACTCCAAAAACAGATTTAGCTCCTGAAAGAGTAAGATGGACTTCTTCTAATTTAGACAAGATTTGAGCACAATCATTAATATGATCAGAAACAAACTTTCAACATCCAAGTTCATTGAGTTTTTCATTTTTCTCATGAACTTCACATCCTTTGATTGGAACATCATCAAGAAAAGGAAGAGTCATTTGAGGAATATAATCCCTCAATACTTTATGCATAGCATTCATCATGTGAGCTACTGAATTCGTAGCCCCTTGAGGAAGAGTACACATGCGGACTAGGCCAAGAGGTATCTTCATTGTGGTAATGTCACGGCTTTCCAAAGCAAGCTGAAATTGGTCGTAGCCTGAATATAAGTGTCCCATGGAATAGATTGCCCTACCTACAAAAGCTTCAGCAAACCCATCCACAATTGGTCCTAATCCAACATTTCTAATAGTGACTTTATTGATGGGTTGTAAATCTTGAATGAATCGTAGAGATCCATTCTTCTTAGGTACAGTAAACCATTGGTTGGAATATGGAGCTGAAAATGGCTTCAATATTCACATTTTTATCTTTTCATTTAGAAGTTCCAATAACTTAGGCAAATGAGCTCTTGGAACCGGAATTGGTTTAAGATTCCAAGGAACATGTGGGACCGTAAAAATTACCATTGGTGTCACAATACTTGGATCCACACAACCAATTTCATGTGGCTGAAATGAAAAGGCTTTACCATGGTTCTTTAACATCTGCATGAAGATTTGTTTTTCAGCTGCCGCCGGCAAGAGAAAAGAGTCTTCACCAATTTTCAGCTTTTGTAGACTTTCTGCTATAAATTGATGACCAATATCTTTAGGATCACGAAGGCTTGGTTGTTTGGATACCCTTTCTGCCAGTCCTTCGCTTTCAGGCGGTAGAGGAGTAGCTACCAGCTTGACCTTCTTATCAACTGTTTTATACTTTGTTTCTACTCTTACTTCATCCTTGTTTGGCTGTCCAAAAGCTTCATAATATGCAAATTCTTGAATTATGTCATACATATCCAATGTACATACCTGTATGGACTAATTTTCAGCTTGATTTTTAGCATAAATGGCTGTATAAATTTCAGCCATTGTATCATTATAATTCAGCCCATAAAATTGTCCTGAAATTTCTTCATCTTTAGGTAAAACATCAATTTGCTTCAGCTCTTGCTCCATATGACTCAAATACTTTCTTTCAGTCTTGTTCATGGCTGAAAATTGTTTATAACAGCCCACACCATTGGCTGAAAAAACATGCAAATCAGCTTTTGACCTTGCCTCCTTCATATGTGGAGGTATTTTTTTGTGACATGATGCACTGCCATAGCCTCCACTTATAGCAGCGCTACCCGAAAACCCTTAAATTCTTGAGCATTAGGAGAAACAGGATGATCTCTCAATCGATCCCTATTCTGGTGGTGATTAACACAGACAGTTAGGAATATCTTTGCTTCTTATCCGAGCATATGATGAACCATCATCAAGAGCCTTTGTCTCTAAACGAGACTGGAAAATAAATGGTTATCCAAGAATGATAGGATAACTGTAGGAATCTTGAACAAAGAAATGAAATTTATCTTTTACATTACCAATAGTAACTTGTACATAAGGACATGCTGCATAAAGATCACCAGAAGAGTTATTGGCCGCTTTCATGCGCCATCCTGGGTCCACATCAATGGGCCATCCACCATTCTCATAGAGACTTCTTGACATAACATTAATTTCCGAACCATGGTCTATAAGGGCAATGCATGGAGTTTCTTTTTCACCGATTTTAACAACAGTTTCAGTAGTTGCCCTTGCCCAATGGGTACGGAAATAGTGACTACTAGGAATAAAGTGAGCTTCACTTTCTTCTTGCATGTTGTGAAGAAGAGTCTCTTTCTTACACATGGGCTATACTTTGGATTGAGAAGTCCCTACCATTATAGCTTCTTCAGCTTCTGCTTCATAAATGTCGGCTGCAATCAATTCTTTGATTGCCTCCAATCGAATCCCTTGAGTTTTCAACTTCTCTTCATCCTGCAAATACACATGAAGTACTTGCAAAAAAGCATGTACAGATTCTTCAGTTTTCTCACCAACATATTGTCTTTTTCATTTAATTACATCAATTATTACATCATGAAATCCTCATTTTGCAATACTGAGAATTTCACCTAATGTAAATTCAATTCTACTTCCAAGAATCCTTTCTTCTAGGATTCGTTTAAGATCCGTTGCGGTCTCTATGTCAGACTGCAACTTGTAACTGGGATGTTTGCTTTTTCTTTTTCCTTCTGTCTTCTTTGCTTGAGGGGCATCTCCCATGTCAAATTCTGGTGGCGGCGGACTTTCAGCAGCCTTCTGTTGGTCTGGTTTACTTCTTGTTATGCGTTTAGTCGGTCCTGAAGAAGAAGGACCGACAACATCTTCTTCTCTTCTTCTCTTCTTCTCTTTTCTTCTATCATGGCTTCTTGATTATTAATTTCAGCTAACCGAGCAAAAGCTGAAAATGAATCTACAGGCTTGGACCAACCGGTTCTCCCTCGAATACATTGACTGGCAGTGGTTAAATCATCTTTAGTTGCCTTGCCTTGCTCCGTGCGTTCCAAGGCCTACGTCCACACTTTAGATTTTGCATTAGTTTTACATGCTTTAACAATTTCATTAGTTGGCTCAATTTGCAGCCCATAAGTTGCAGCATCAACAGCTGCATAGGCCGTTCTTGTTGCCAAATCCTCCAATCTTTTCTTCATGCCACCGTTGCCAAAGTTTGTCTCAAGAGGAAGCCCGGTTTCGGTTGCATGAATTTTACCATCCTTCCAAAAGACTAATTTTTGTGCTTCAGCTTCACACAATGCACCGCACTCCCTCTTGTCATACTGAAGGCTATCACATCAAATGCAGTGTCTTTTGAAGCTTTCTTGTGTAGGCCTTTGGGCAGTTGACCGACCCTTTTCTTCTACTTTTACATCAAGTCTTTCTACTTTGGAATTAATTTCCGTTAAATTAAGATGGAGATCCCGCATGCTTTTAATTAGCTTATCCATGACATCCTTCTTTGGAGAAGGAACAAAAGAATTTCTTGGTTGCTCGACCATAGAGACAGGAGGTCGAGAAACAGGAACAGGCTCCTTCATAGATTCAGTTGTTGCAGGGGTTGATCCCCATCTTAGGCGCAATCGTTCTCTTTGAGCAATCATATTAACTGCTTCTGTGACATCACTCCAAGCAGTCTTCAATCCCGACTCAGAGTCAGGGTCTTCAAGTCGGTCAGTTAATTTCTCCTGAAGAGAAGAATCTGCAGCCTTTAAAAATAATTCAATCTTTTGACTTTCCATACCTTGTTGGTCATCAGGATCTAGTTGGGCAAATTTGCTTTCAAATTCTCGATGAAGAGCAATAGCGGTTAGACCCTTATTGGGCCTTTCAACCCATTCGGTGAAGACTTTCTTTGTCATAAGGCCAAAATCTTCAAGGAAAAATTCTTCCCGAAGATCCTTCTTGAACACAGTCCATCCTGCATCTTTTTGGAAAAGACCATGAATTCGGTCCTGGAGACCATGCACAGCCAGGTGGGCAAAATAACGGCTCCAGGCATGTTGAGAAACTCCAAAGAAGACCATCTTGTCAGTATAAAGGTGGATAAAAGAGGATACATTTTGCCCATTAAATTGCTTGAGTTCTTGTCCAACTGCTTCTAAGGCTTTAATGGCAGCAGCATCAATCGGCTCTTCTTTTTGTCTCCATTGTTGTTGCAATTGCAACTACTGTTGAAATTGCAACTGTTGTTGTTGGCTTTCTTGCATTAGACGAACCAACTGTTGCAAGGCATCTCCTCCCGAACTTGATGATTCTCCCATTGGACTTCTTCTTCCGCAGCGGACCTTTCACGTCGGGTTTACCCCACTGTCGTTGCGTTAACGGTTGAAGGTCTACCACCGGGGCTTTAGTGCAGAAGAGGAGTTTAGGATTCAAGGTTCAGAAAGAGAAAATAAATTGGGGTTTAATAAGATCCGGGATTTAGAAATGATTTAGGTATGGAAGAAGACTTCAAGCTTTTTCACTATGTACTTAGCATACATGAACGGAAGAAATAAGTCTATCTTGTTTACATCAAATGCCTCTGGATATAAACATCATATCATAAAGGATATTTTCAGATTCTCAATTCAATTCTGAATATCAAATGCAAGTTCTAATGGCATTTATTTCAAGTACATAGATGGATTTCAATCCTTTGGAACAAGTGTTTTGTTGATAGATGCAAATGCATTCAAGATTCGGGCCAAAGATACATGAAATGAATTGAAGAAGCATAATTTTAGCTTCAGCCCTGTTTTAAAACAGAAAATTCCAGCCCATAATCAAGCTCAAAATGAGTGCATAAACTCAAGAGGAAGCACTTCCAATCATTAATGATCAAAGTCCTGATGAAAAAAGGTCATTTTCTTCCATTACATCCACATAAATCCCATGTTTGCTCATAAAAATGGACCATAACAGTGGGCTGCCCTGTGTATGACTGGTTATTTCAGCCCATAACAGCCCTTATACCTTCAATATCCTCACCCTTTGCTTGCCCCAAAGTCACTCAAGTACTTGGGTACAAGTCGGGCTTCATTGGACCAAGAATAAGGTAGACAAGATGAGAGAAGTCGTGCATAAGAGCAGGCTGAATACTTTTCTATCAGATTTCCCTCTTTTATAGATTGCTTCATCATGCATTTTCGTCAGACCAAAGGGGCAGAGAAGTGGAGCTCTCACCATGTTTACATCTTCAGTAGTTGGGCCTCTTAATCTTCAGTTTGCATGCTCCAAATCATGCACCATAGCTCCAGCTCTCTCCAGTTTGCTCCAGACTGTGCAGCCCGCATTTTGCGCCAAAAAATGCGGGCTGCTCCCTGCTCAGCCCCTGGTCACTTTTTGACCTACCTAGGTCACTTGCTGGTCACTTAAGTCTATTACTTCAGGTCCCATGTGGACCTAGTGGACTTTTGGCAACTTTTGGCAATTTTTGGCATTTTTCTTGGGTTCTGACCATATTTTTGCATCTGATTCAATGTGTTTTATCCTGCAGACTGTCAATTACTTCCTGTTGTCCAAGTTGTAGGTTCCCATAGACTTATTTTTCATAAATATACATGGTATAACTGAAAATTATACAAAAGAACTTGTGTAACTAAGTTGGTTATTGAATATCAATGTCTGAATTTTGTATGCAAATTTCCTCATATAACTTTCAGTGAAGCTCTTCTGTGTTCATAAGAATCCCATGATTTATATTATGAACAGTAAACTCTTTGACAACGTGAGAGAGAAGGTAACTCGATGGGCATGGAGGTAAGCTCACTACACCCGTAGAGATGGATAGCACGTCAGCAATGTGAGAGGTAGCCATTAGTGCTTGGCTTGGAATGCTTGAAGCAATAAGTGGTCCGTGGGTCTTGGCGGTTAATCACCTCTACACATACCTAAAGGTGGACTTTCTACTATCTATATGTCATGCATAATTTGGAGTCAATGTAACCCATGACTATAGTATCTTGACCACCATAGCAAATGCTCATATCTGCAGTGTGTTTCAAGTATCTCATGATACCTTTATGGTGTTTCAATGTTACTTTCTAGGTGTAGCCATATAGCATGCCACAACTCCCACTACAAATGCTATGTTTGGATGAATGGATATCATGGCATATATCAAACTTCCCATTATAGTTGCATAAGGTATCTTGACCATCTCAACCTTCTACTCATTTGATTAGGGACAATCTACCTAATTGACCCTCACATGGGAAGGTAAAGGACAATTAATAGGTTTAATATCTTGCAAATGAAAGTGCTCAAGGACCTTCTATATGTAGTCCTTTTGTGACAAGTGAAGAAATCCCTTAAAGTGATTGTGTGTGATGTACATGCCAAGAATATGTGAGACCTATCCCATATCCTCCATCTCAAAGCTCTTCTTGAGTTGACTTTTCAGGATATCTAGATCATCATGAGCTCTCCCAACAATCAACATATCATCCACATAAAGTACCAATATAATAACGCTACCATCACAAGCCTTCTTCGTGTAGAGACAAGGATCCATATCACAATACATACATCCTTGTGAATGCATGAAAGTATCAAACTTGGGGTACCATTTCTTAGGCGTCTAATCAAGGCAATAAAGGCTCTTTCTCAACTTACACACTAGGTGTTCCTTATCTTTTTTCTCAAAGAAATTAGGCTGTTGCGTATAAATCTCAACTCACAAAGGTCCCCATGTAAGAAATTCATCTTTACATCCATTTGATAAAGGTCCAAATCTAATTGTGTAACCAAAGCTAGTACTAAGCATAGGGTAGTCATCTTGACCATAGGAGAGAATACCTCATCAAAATCAATACCATGCTTCTACTTAAAACCCTTTGCAACTAATCTGGCCTTATATACTGGCTTGGGATATCCAAGGGTACTCTTCAACATGTACATCCATTTTCATGGCAAAGCATGCTTTCCACTAGGCAAAGGAACCAAATCCCATATATGATTTTTCTGCAATGAATTATACTTTGACTACATGGCTCTCTCCCAAGTGTGACTATCACCTCTACCTATCATAGGTAAGAGACTCACTAGCATCTATCACCATAATATAGTCCATTGAGGGCACAAACCAATCATATTGATATCTATCTCTAGCAAATTGTCAAAGCAAGCTGTGGGGCTTGTGCATCCTGTCCAGTATCATGATCATGGGCCATTGGAATATTAGTTGGCAGGCTATCTAGTTAGCTACATGGAAACAAGAGGCTCCTCTTGAAATATCACTCTACATACCTTAACTACATGCTTAGGCTGCTTATACAACTTCTCCTCATAGAAAACAACACCATGGCTACGGATGACCTTCCTAGCCTATGGATCCCATATGCAGTTGATAGCCCATCTCACTTGCATTCCCATGACCAAGAAAGATACATTTCACTGATTTATGATCTATCTTATTGTGTTTTTACTTGGAAATATGGCAAAAATCCTCACATCCAAAGATAAGCAAATTAGCATATGATGGAGGTTCCTATACCATATCTCCTTTACAACCTGCCAACCAATAGTAGTGCATAGGGATCTATTTATCAAGTGTATAGTAGTAGTAATTGTCTTAGTAAAAAAATGTTGTGGTAAGCCTGCTTGGCTAAGCATAATATGCTTTGTAATGCCATTCTAGGGTGGGGTATAAGGGGCAATTAACTAATGCTTAGTACCCTACACATTGCAAAACTAGTCAAATCCTTTAGAGATATATTTACCCCTATTATTTGACCTTAGGCATTTTAGCCTATACCCAGTCTAGTTCTCAACAAGAGCAAGCTAACGTTGAAAGGCAGCCAATGCATCCCATTTTTACTTTATGGGATATGCCTAGACCTTATGGGAGCATGCGTGTACTAACATACTTCTTATGAGAACTATGTGTCTACCCGCCTCCATAAAGAGAATGATCACATGAATAAAAAAATTTATAGTTAAGAGGCAAAAGATACTACAATAGAGAAAACATTTTCATTTCTTTTAAGGACATATAACCAAGGTGACGATGCCATAAAGATACATATGGTATGTCAGCCACAACCAAAACAAGGTCAATAAATCCAAATACAAGCAAGGGATAGAGGCTACTAGCGTTGGCACCTCGAGCAAAGACAAGATTCTCATGAGTAATCTTCCACATGGAATCACAAAAAGATACATGATACCTTGTATCATCCAATTGTCCCCAATAGAGAGTAGGCTTTTAGCTAAAGCTAGAGCATGGCATATATCATGCAAAACAAAAGTGTTGCATGAAGAAAATTTTGCAACCTAACATCACCAATGCCAAGTTATTTCCTAATCTTATAAAACCTATCATGTTGCGATAGAAACGAAACCAATCCTTATGTAAGGTAACATGAAAAGAAGTCCCCCGAATCAAGTAGCCAACATCGAGAAAAAGTTGACAAGGTATCAACCACCTGACTAGCATTAAGAGAAGAAGCTTCCAACATATCATCATGATCACACTCAAGCTCCAAGGCATTTATCTCCTCATTTTTTACATGATTGGACTTACTAGAAACAATGTTATGATCATTAGACTTATCTTGCACTTGCCCTTGCCTTTCTCCTTGCACTTATTATCATATATCTTATAACAATGTGGCCTAGTATGTGACCCTGCTTCTTATAATAATGACATGTAAGAGAGGCCTTACAACCATGGGACTTACTTTGAGACTAACTGTGAGATTGTGACCTTTGTGAGTCTCTACAATGGTGGTCATTACCATGCTTGTCAGCATGCCTACCCCTAACAATCAATGAATGAGAAGTATAGGAGGTTGAATCCACATTCTTTTTTTTAATCTCCTTTATGACTAAGGCCCCCTCAACACCCTAGATTTTCAAACCATCCTTAGATATATTAGCACACATGGTAGTACAAAAACTGTCCCATGACTCAGAAAGTATCACAAGCAAGAACAAGGGAGGAGGATTATCCTTAAACTCAATGCCCTACAAAGTCAACTCATTCAAATGTGTAGATATACTAGTCCCTTCCTTTAATATGTGAAGGTTTATGAGCTATTTCAACCAATACATATGTGAAGTAGGGATTTTCTTATCATAAAGCTTACATATCTTCTCCCATAATTGTTGAGCATTATCCTTAGGTCCCACAACATTGAAATAAGCCTATTTTGACAATGACAATATAATATTGGATTTACAAAGCTCATCCAACTCATCCCAAGTATCCTAATTAATACCTTCAGGCTTTACACTCTTGGTTTTCAAAGGCCTAACATATTTCTTTTTGAACTGGTATCTACCATATTCATGTCTTCTAATAGATGAAGTTTGTGCCATCAAGCTTTTCAATATTAAAGATAGCACTATCATTTGAAGAATCGACCATAATGACATTATACTAGTGTAACATCGAAGAGAATGGGATGTTGTAAATGATTGTAAATCAACCCCCAAAACTCAATTTAAAAAAATACAAAATAAAAGGGAATACCAAAGTATAGAGCTATCCACCAACTACAAGCAATAAACTACCAAAGTACAATGTTTGCTCTTTAATACAATGCTGAAAATTGTAATTATGGAAATGTTGAAATAAAGACAATAGTATATGTCAATCCAACTGTGGGTAAACAATAGCCAAGAAAGCAAGCTCCCATTGCCAAGGATATTTGAGTAGCAACTCGAATACAAAGAATGCAACTAGCATTGTTTAAGCGTAGACCATTGGTACCAAAGACTATCACAAACTCAAATGATCAATAAGCCATACATCCCCTACACATATACATCATTGATAAACTATCAACAAAGATAAGTACCAATGTCCAAAGCATATCAAATCGAATTAGCCCACAAGTAGAGGTAATTGTGTCCAATAGTATATAATAGAGCATATACATGAACCAAGAGTTCCAATGTCTCAAAGAACCAAGCTCTGCCAAGTATAAGCATCTCCCATTGGAAGAGAAATTGGAATGCAAAGTGAGCAAGAAAAGCTCAAGACATATACATCAAAGCATCTGATATCATGCCGCTACATGAACACAGTGTGAAAAACTCTGGAGTGCATCATCATTCGGCTTTCTTATTGATCTAGAGAGTCAATGCCATATTAGTCATTAGTGCCAGTGTCCATAGTGTGGATGGTTTAAAAGTACTAGATTTTTGGACAAGTTTAGCCTATTTTTGATATTTTAGACATTATTTCTTGTAAATATTCAAAAGCTGTAGACAACTTCTAGGATAGGATGACATGTAAAAAAAGCAAGTGGCTTTCATCCATTTTTGGGGGATTTTATGCAAAAAGAAGGATTGGCGAAATCACGAAACATGCGATCGTAGTTTACAGGCAGTAAACAACACTCCGAACTGGGAGAAGGAGTGATCTGACCAAATGTCCTAATATTTTACCCTCTTTCAGAGCCAACGAAAGCATCAGATTGGTGGTTTGAGCAACAAAGAGGAAGCCATTATTTTATGCATGCTTTTTTGTCTATAAGAGATTTATCTTCTCAAGATGTAGAAATAAATTGACAGGCTTCACCTCTATGAGTATTCTTCTATATCTTCTATTTCTTCGAACCCCTTCTCTTTCATCAATTGCTCTCCTTGGATCTTCCTTTACCCTATTGTCTCTTTCCCCTATGGTAGACTTTCGACCCCAAATGCTCTGACAGCATCCAGGAGGCCCAAGTGCATCACAAATACATTTAGAAGCATAAGTGTCAAATAAAGCTTCAATATCCATAAGTAAGTATAAAAGCTAAAAGCAATTGACCAAAGCCCAATTACATCAAACATAGGTCAAATCCAAGTGTCAAAGCTTGTCATTACCATATCCAAGTTCGTACATCAATGCTAGACATCACCATAGACATGTAGTATACTCGAAACACCGTGTAGGTACAACAAACATTCAAAGCATGAAGCTCATTGTTGTATATTTACTATCCAAACTATTATGACAACAATAAACCTATGCAAATTTGATCTAATTAGGTTCTAAATAATCCAAGTAGCATCTCAAGAGTGTACCCATACCATCTAAGACACCAAAATAGCATCCTCGAAGCATCAAACATACATTATGGAATTTACTGCTTGCTATCCAAACCATAACTGTTCTGTTTCGTGTAAAATAGAGAACATAAAATTACACAAAATCAACTCTATGGGTGCCTAGATCTATAGCTCTCCTTGCACTTCTAATTTCTAGCTGTAAAAGATCTGAATCTGATATTGCATGTAAAAGTTATGGCCAATATATGACAGTGCTATCAAGTTGCTATAGCTATCCACAACTTCTACAACATGCTCTATATCTACTTAAAATGGATAGAATGGCTATTACTCAACTCAACAAACACTCAATACGGCTCAACTAAGCCTTGGAAAGATTATCGATAAGTCAAGAGCAAGCTGGAATAAGTTGGAAGAAGGAAAGAATCAATGAATACCTCGAGAGGAAGAAACAATGGCTGTCATGAAATCTTGAGTTGAAGCTTTGAATCTAGGCTAGAGCAAAGGATAAAAAATCTCCTCGAATAGTTGGCTTTGATGCCAATTGAAAGGTAAAGTTTGAGGAGAAGCACACAAGTGGAAGCAAGAGTAAAGCAAGAGCTATGGTGGATGAAACAAGAGAGCAAGAAAGAGAGACACCATATGTGGGAACTCCAACAGTCACAATGTGTGACCGACCTTCCCTTATTCAATAGTCATTGAAATAATAAAGACTAAAGTGACAATGATGGGCGCTGACCACTTGTAGTGTATGAGTGTGTAGTCATCATGTGCAAAGTAAATATAGGGTGGCGTAGACACATGTGCCTTTACCCCAACAATTCTAGCCTATCTCCACCTCCATCTTCTTTATCATTCATACTAGCACATTGCATCTTGTTGGAAAGAGGGAGATTGGGAACATTTTTTTGGTTGTCCACAATCAGTGCCTTTGTACACACTATTATGCATTGGTCTATGAATTTCTCTTCTTGAGTTCATTACTTCCAAGTTCATGTGTTCTTATTCTTCTATTTAGTTTGATGAGTTTATAATAGCTCTATATTTTTGCTTTCATTGCTTCACATCATTCTTACACTAATAAGGTGAACTTGATCTAAACTATTATGATAGAAATGGAAAAATTTAAGCTAGGTAAACAATATAAAGATAAATGACATCTTAATGAAAGTAGTTTTTTAAGACGATGAAGATTGCACAGTGGAATGTTAGAGGGGTTTCTTCTCAGATTAAATAGTATAGGACGTGGTGTAGTTTTTTGTGCTTTCTAGCATAAACATCATCATTTTGTAGGCAACATTTATGCTCATAAGGATTATATTGTTCTTTCCAATGGCAATGTATCCTATCAATCTTGTGTTATCTTTGCCATCTAATCAATGTTGTAACCTTCTTTACAATGGCAATATATCCTACCAATCTTATGTTATCTTTGCCATCCAATCAATGTTGTGACCTTCTTTAATTAAACAAGATGTCTAGAGTATATTTCACAATCTGTAAATCATGTTTGAGAATAAGTTGCTATGGTAATTGAGTGCTTATACTCTAAATTTCGTAAGAAAGCATTGTTGATTATGGTTTGGATATCAAATATATTTCACTGGCTCCTTTGACTTTGTTGTTTGGATATATTAATACGTGTGAACATTTAGCTCATGCTACATTATTTCCCCATTCAATGATGGATGGTTCAGAGTGTCAAGCATTATTGTAGCATTAGGTTTGAAATAAGACCTGTGATCTTGATCGCTAAAAGTCTAGGTATACTTACCATTCTCAACTATATAACTAGCACTTGGGCTTGTCTAGATAGGATTTATGCATGATAGAATTACTTTTTCATACTAGAATCTATTAATATGTGGATAGGAAGATAATATGTTCTCTCTTATCCTTATCCAATATGCTAGAAATGTTACACCAGTCACTTGAGGCTTTTAAAGCTTTGTCAGAAGATTTGTTAGGGCATTTATATGTGCGATCCAACCAAAGTTTCCTACAACAAGATTAATGTTTTAGTTGCATGCAGTAGATGGTTCTTCATTTCAGCCATACATTTAAAGGGCTTACATGCTTGGTCCGTTTTTAGTTAGAATACATGAGAGTTGGCTTGTGAGTATGGGGTGCAACACATTTCAGGTCACATCTCCCTAATAGAAAGAGTCTAAGTTGGGATACCTTGCTAAAGAATTTGCTAACCATAATACTTGGATTGATGGAGTTGAAGCAATGGTGGAGGCCAATTTCTTATGATGGCATTGTTACATATAACCTTTACCAAGGTCCTACCAAATAGGTTGCAAGAAATACTCGTTGCATTACTTCATCCTCAACAATATGGTTTTATCAAGGAACATAATCTTTTGCATAAGATCCTTATTACTTAATTAGGGATTGATGATGCACAAGCATTTAGACAAGAAGTGGTAATGATCCAATTTGACATAGCAAAAGCTTATGATCATGTCAATTGTGCATAGTGAAGGGTCTTTGAAGAGACCACTCTTTATCATACCTTGAGGAAAGGATACACTCTTAGCCATTAATGGTTTTCTTTGGTCACTTATCCCATGTTGACAAAATTATATGACCTTGCATTGGCTCGAGATATTTGGGTCACCCTTCTTAGTGGTATGTATGAAGCTTGTTGGTTAATCATTGGGGGATCATTGGCTGATGGCTCTCTCAATTTTCTCAAGGTTAAGTAAAACAATGTGGATAGAGCAATGGCTACTTGGACTTTATGCATGTTAACATCAAGATTGCTATTAATATGCAAAGATAAAATCTTATAACATTGCATGGAAGTAGATTTCACAGACTTGGGATGGCAAGGTAGGAGTGTTCCTAGAGGGATGATTACTAGACATCTTGGTTATCCCATTAGGGTATATGTGGCACCTACGAATTTGTTGGACAAGATCTCAGGTTCTATAAGGGATTGCATGTAATCTCAAACTATCATAGAGTGTTATGATTAGTATGACTTTCTTCTTCCTACAATTTTCACTTGGTTCGAGAAATCTTTAGATGAATTAGTGCAACCAGTTTGATTTATGCTTTGCAAGGAACAAGGAAGTTGTTTGGGCTAGACTTGGGTGTCTCACAACCATGTCATTACTCAAAAACACATGGGTGTACTTTTTGCATGTAAAAAAATCCATGGTAGCTTGATGATTTTCTCTTTTATAGAACATCTCATTGGACAAGTACTCTTGGGTTAATATTCTGAAATTATTAAGGAGGTGGGGATTTTTCAAGGGAATACAATATGTATGACTCTTGGTGGCATGCTTTGAAATAGTAAATACACTAAGTAAGTTTTATTAGCACACTTGATCTCTTCTTGGCAAAACGTATTTTGATTTACCAACATAGTTGAGACAAAATGCCAAATCCTAACAAGCCAAGGTGTTGGCTATTTCTAGATGATTGCATTGGCAAATAAGTCATTATTTTGAAAGAAGTGAAGTCGAATGGCATGGTTAGGTCTAAATATGGTAGGGGGGTTCTATGCCTAACTAGTCAAGAATTTATTCTTTTAATTGTCTATAACAATACTTCTACATATATAAAATCATAAGAGGTTGATGTGGTTAGATTGGAGGAGAAAATTGGGAAATATATCCCTCTTCTTGATTTTGAGGATGTGGATCCTTGGCCAAATCGAAGCTTCAATTGGTTAAATTATTTTTTGTTGCATAAGGGAAAATTATGTTTCCATCAAGATCAGTACACATTGTATAAATGTTTAGACTTAACAACAATTATTTTTCCATCAAGATCACTGGATGTTTAGGACATGCTTGCATTGAGCATGGCTAAAGAATGACACTACTTTGTTGACCTTGTCAGGGCTTTATAAATATTTGTTAAAGCAAGCAATATTGTTTTCAATGCATAACTATACACCTTAGCTTCCTAATGTCAAAATCATAACTACTTTTAGTAAAGAAAATGGGTCCTAGCCTCAAAGGAAGGCAAGACAATTGCCACATCAAGATCAATAAGAAATTCTAAAGAGGGAAGTCAATAACTACTTGAAGAGCTACTTAAAGCCCAAAAGAAGAAAAAGGAAAAGAACTAGACTAGCCATGTCCTCCTTGACAAGATGAAGGTGTGCACTAAGTGGGTGCCTAAGGTCACCAATGAAGATATGATGGGTAGAAAGCCTAATAATAAAAGAAACCAAATAGTCTCACCCAAGAAATGTGTTTTTTTCATTGTAGCTATCAATGATGGGCTAGTATGATACTATGATGGGTCCCTAAATCCTTGTTAAACACTCAAGGTTATTTTGCTAGATCATGGTAAAAAAATCCTATGATTATTTAGTAGAAGAAGAAGAAACTAAAGCCACCCAATGTCTATGTGTCCATGGTTGTTACTAGCAATTAGCTAAAGAAACAAATGATATCAAAAGCTATAAACCAATCTTACAAGTAGAAAACCGAATAATAGTAGTCCCATGCTACTAAACTTTACAAATTAGAGCCACAAGTGAAGCCAGTGGAACCATAGAAAGCACACCAATAATAGTCTCAAACAATTATTAACTCCACTCCCAAAGCTTTGTAATAAGGTACTACTTCCAATCCAACCTTAGATCCAACTTTACAAGCATTCTCAATTACTAAGACCACAAAGTCCATTGAACATGTAGTTACCACTTCCAAATCAAGAGTTGGATCTAAATAGTCACATCACATGATTGCTAAATAATTTCGAACACACTAAAAATACTATGAAAACCATAAGAATCTATCAATACACCATCAAGTAACAATATCGTTACCAGGCTTAGAAGCATTCATACACTTATTGTGTAGGGTCGAGATATATAAAGTATGAACTATAGAACAAGGGAAAGTGATATGAAGGTAAGACTGTGGTCAACTTTTTCAATTTCTTAAATTAGATTCAATCACATATTTCCCTTTTAGCTTTACCTAGTGTATGCACTGGCAAGAGACCAAGCTTGAAGAAAGATCAATAAAATAAGCATCCCTTGAAGATCTCAAGATGGAAATGCCTCAACATTTCCAAGAGAAAATCAAAATCCATAAAATACTACTACCTTAACTTCTTTAAGCAAGATATGCCTTTGCTCTACCTCAGTAGTAGCAACCAATTGCCACAAGAGGAGTTGTAACATGCTTCATCAAAAACTCAAGTCTTCAATGACATACTTAGTTCTTCTTCAACAATGTCTTCACAACCAACATAGCTTTGTAACTCAAATATCATGCACCCCAATGTTTGTGGAAGCCAAATCTATTATCTTCAATAAAGCTTGTATTCTCTTACATCTTCATTTCTATCAATGCACAACTAAAAAATGGTCGTATGGCACTTTTCTTGCTTATTTATTCAAAACAAACAAAAAGAAAAAAATGCATGCATGGATAGGACATAGTACCTAGGGCTTCTCGAGTTAGGTATGGTTGGTGGCTTTGTGTCTAACTATTTAGACTCTATTTTCAACTCTCCTCACATACACTTGGGGCTCATCAAGGGAAATGCATATCTAGGGAGTCTCAACTTGCCTATGATTAGACATGTCACCCTAAGTTACTTGCACCTTCTTCCTTCATATCCATTCAATCCACTACTAGAAGTTTAAAACTTGTCTTAAAAAAAGCAAAGAAGGCACTTCAACAAAGCTATCAACTACCCTTTTAGCCGATTCTTGATTCATTGGAGATGCTCTCCTTCAAGTCCTATGTAGATTGGATTAAAAACTCATCCATTCTACTCCCTATGTTCTTTTATGATAAATACCCTTCTTAAAATCCTTTTCCTTCGTAACTATTTTTTTCTATTTTAGTTCCCTTGCTTCATTGATTACCACCAAGAGAAGAAGCCCAATGAAGTTGTCTTTTAGGCAAGTACAAGACTATGTAAGCATATGTACTCAAGTAATATTTGCACCATAAACTATACAAGAATTGGGTCCTCAAATGTGGGACAACAATGTAGACTTGCATGGAGCTCAAACCATCTTCAAATCCAACAAATTATACCCTATGCATGAGGATACAAGATTAGCACTCCCCTAAGAAGTGAATGTATGTGAGGTTCTAATCGTAGGTATAGAAGTTTATGAAGGATATCAGGACATCACCTCTACTTCTGGTAATCTTTCCACCTTTCACACCTTGCAATCTATCCTTGCTAACTCTTCAAGTTCTAACTAGCAAGGAAGGACCACTACTCTGACCACTAACCAAGTAAAGACCAACCTAGTAAGATGATAAAGCCTTCTCTATCCAATGCTTATATGTTTTCCTCTATTCATGAGTTGACTAAAGTCATGCCTTGAGGACCAAATAAATTGCATCCCATTGTCCTGACAATGTGTGGTTGAGATACCTTGATAGGGGAACCTTACTAGCAAAGAGTGATAAAGCATTCTTTGCAATTCATTCTTTAATCCATGTATTCTCTTTTTCTCTAGCATAAGATGAACACATGTGAACACCGACAAGAGGGGCATACTCATTGAATATTAGTGTACAATGTGGAAACTACTAGGGAATATTCCCTAGCTTTTAATGTGAGGGGTCCATGATAACTCCCACACCTTACAACTGATGCCTTGTGCATCGAGTTGCTACCATCATAATTACTCTATCTAACCTAAAGGCTAGATCCACAAAAGGTCACCGTATTACATACCTCATTTGATATAGAGTCAGGACTTTGGGCTCACACATTGCTTCTCCTCATAATGGGGGTCTTACAATTTAGAGCACTATGGATTATTGGTAGCAACTTACGAGGGTGGGGCATTGAGCATCTCTAACATCCCCTTATTTCTATATATAGATAGGATAATTTGCAAGCTTAACGAACAACATAATTAATCTAGTGTAACCATTTTAGTGGCTTTTTTCAAATAAGTAGCTTATTCTTGTTTTTGATTCAAGTTACCTATATCTTTGATTGGTTGGTTAATCTTAGTTGATATATACTTTTGAGTCACAACAAGTACATCAAAGGATTACTACAGACATTTCTTTGGTATAACTAGTCCATTGTTAAGAAGTTTACTATCTAACTACTACATTTTTTTAAGTTAATGGTTTTCTTCACCATAGAGTTGCTAGCTTACCCTCTTCTAGTCCAATAATCAAGCAACATTGGAAAACTTAGATGTATCACTAGTTTAGTAAATTGCAATATTGGTTATTCATCACAGGTCCACAAATTATTGTCAAATCTTACTAAAATAAAAAGTAAAATAGAAATATCCCAACCACGGTAAACATTAGGGGTGAATTTTCTATTTTTTTAGTTTTTAATAAAGGGATTTGAAATTCAAGGCTTAGAACTCAAAAAAGGGGAGGCCAAATGAACAAGTTTCGAATGAAACTAGCTCATTTACACATTGCTTGATGTCTTAAAGAAATTATCCGTTGGGATGGTATTTCCTCTAAAAGACACAAGTAATTCCTTTATGTCTTAAAGACCTAATCGGTTGGGATGGCGTTTCCTCTAGAAGACATAAACAAGTAATATCCTTTGTACGTTGGTATTTACATCCCTTTCTTCACCCCTTAAAGAAATTAATCAAAGGAGCGGTTGCATGTGAGTGCTTTGGATGCAAAATTTCAAACGAAGGAGACACGAAAGAAGCGACTATCTGTCTATGCTTTTTTCACGTGCAAGGTGGACATCCAACCTAATGGAGGTACCTCCAGAATCTTCCAACCTAATGGGGTATGATGCATCCCAGTTATCTATTAAGGATTTGAATTTTGCACGCGCGCGCGCTCGCTCTCTCTCTCTCTCTGTGTCTGTCTCTGTCTCTGTGGGGATGCTTCTCACATCAAGAGGACGTAGAGCCTTGAAAGATGCGAGGCTCGACGGACCTTGATTTCGGTTGTTGATTTGAAGGGCAAGACAGACATTCAGCGGAGGAGGGAATCCTCAACTCCTCGTCCCCTACTAACTTTCACTGATGCGCGAATGACCCCTCCCCCCCCCCGTCAGAATATTTTGCCCCCGCAAGACAACAAATGCTTGGAGCCGCCATCCTTGAACAGCAACAAGCAAGGAAGACAACGATGTAAATCCCAATCACTAGCCTTAATCTGTTCGAGTCCCATCACCGAAACGGGTCGTATCCCATGCGACAACGACTACCTCGGAAAATTTTGGTGATTTACCGTCGTCATTTCCAACCAACCAACCAACCTACCTGTCATTTCAAGCAGCATAGCTTAGGGATAGATAGATACATGCCTTTTTGTTGTTTTGTTTGTTTGACACGGGTGCTTGTTGTTGCTTTACAACGCGTCCCAGCCGATCCCCTGAAGGGGATGGATGGATGCATCGGCAGAGAAAAGCTTCTTATTCTTGCCAAAATCTTAAGACTCCTTTGTATTCATGTCCAGTGTAGCACTACAAGTGACAGCTCTCACCCTCTACCTACTGGCTGGTAACTCAATGTGTGGTTAGTTCGGAATTCATGCAAAGAGCTTGGAGCTTCCCTTGCCATCTACCTACGTAATGTGGTTAGTTTGGAATTGCAAAGCGCCTCCTCCCTCGCCAATAATGCATGGTGCACACGGCACCTTGCACGACACGGCCTTGTAGCCAAAAGGCCATTCACTATACATGACACGGTTCATCGAGCCGAATTTGGATGGACGCGAAGGAAGACAGACAGGCAACATGTGCCGCATGAGCCTCTCGTAACGGTGGTTAGAACAAATACGGGGGGGAAGGTCGAGGGGGCCACCCCCCACCCATTTGCAATGCCAAAGTACCTCGCCTCAAACTGAGTCAGTCATCGTCCAGACGTGAATCTTGACGGGACTCTCATATTCTTGTCAATCGTGACGGGTCGCATTTGTCAAACTACTTTCCAGACCAGCCGGCTTGCGTTTGCCCGAAACGGTGCTGATCGAAACACCCTCCCTCCTTAAACGCGGCATAGCCAACTTCTTAAGCCTCCTTCTTACACCTCGAAAACCCCTTGAAGCAAACATTAAGAAATAAGATGTGGATACCAGTAGTTAGACACACACGTTGCTTCTTTTTTCTTTTTTTTGGGGGTTAATTAAGTGGCTACCTTCGTGGTAAGTCACTATGTTTTTTTTATTAATCTACTAACCCGGGTTCAATTCTCCCATTTACTAATACCTATACTAAATAACCATGTGGGATATAAGAGTTGAATCAAATACCTTCTCAGCACTACCCAATTCAACTTAACCAACCGAGTCACACCAGTTTGGTCAAATTGCTTCTCTCTCTCTCTCTCTCTCTCTCTCTCTCTCTCTCTCTCTCTTTGTACACCCTAAATATAACCTCACTTATTAAAAAAACCCTGTTCACACTAAAGGATTCCTCAAAAACCTCTAAGCAAGGCTTTGTTTCTACCTAACATCGCAATAAGAACACAAAACCTCCATTCCTCCCATCATTCTCTTCTAGACTTGTTCCACGTCTTTATGTCCTTGAAATAAATGCTCTTAGTAGAGTCCTTATCTCTCCTGTGAAACAAACATACTAGAGAACTCACAAATGTATTCTCACTCTATCCTTTCATGGAAGCTTGTTTCCAACCACCCTCCATAGTACTCAATTTTTGGTAAAGGGAGACTCTCCAAGCAACCTCTAGCCTCTTATTGTACGACTTTTAAAGTCACCCTAGGAGCACAAGATCTCCATGTAGATGGTATTTTTTGTCCATTTACCATAAACTTTTCATCAAGTCCTACTGTGCATCGATTTATGTATTGATTAAGACTATGCCCTCTTTTTACTGAAGACCTTTTCAATCAAGTTCTTTTCTGCATCGATTGGACCATGTCCTCTAGCAAATTGTTGACATCAATGAATTTCAATTGTGTTGGATCACAAACATCTCACCATTTGTAAATACTTTTTTTGAGGCAAGGAAAAGCTTGAGCTTAACATATGTTTTATTAAATAATGTATATTGATGAAAAGAGATATGTACATCATCCAAAAAAGAAAATAAGTCTAAGAAAGAAGAATCTTAGTGATGCTTTGTAAAGAACTTATATGAAGCTCTAAATATAGAAGATTTCTTTCTAAGGCCTTCAAGTGCAGTCAACACCTCTCCCTAGCTTCATTTATTTGTTTACTAAGGTATACATGGGAGCTTTGCCAAACAATTTAGCATGTGAATGTACCTAATGGGTATCTTTCTTATTGCATCCCACAAACCAACCACAACTTCATTCTAGTGCCCATAGTCTCCAAAAAGCATAGTCTTTGTGCCTATCTTCCCATGAAAGCTAGCATATTTGACTTGGTTTATAAGTGTTTACCAAAGGCCTTTGACTTCTTGGGATTCCAAACTTGATGTTGCACAAGCTTCATATGCCGATTACACAAGAGACACACATTGGAGGCATTTGCCTTGATTTCAATAGTCTCTCTTTCATGGATAATTTGTTCAAGATAGTCTTTCAAAGGACAATGATCAAATTTTTTGATGGCATATTTGCCTAGACCTGTCTCACTCTCCTCCTCCGAGTTGTTAACTTGGTTCTAGGGCATTTCCTTCTCCAGTTCTTGTATGTGTTGAAAATATGCCTTCCATCCTGATGATAGAAATCCCATCTTTCCATAGTCTCCATGAGCAATTTATCCTTCTTCATCTTACAACACTTGAGGGAATTCCTAGTTTGCACTCTATAGGATGTGGGCCAATCCTCCCGCATATGCAAAAGAACCTTCCACATAAATTTTGCTTCACTCTAACTTAATGAGGATTTTCTATGGTAGGCATGCGATTTTTAGCAAAAGCATCACCACAAAACCATCCTACTTGTAAGAGGCTTGAGTCCCCTCTTCCATTAATTTTGCCACACCATTCAACTTTAGTTAGGATCACTTTCTAGCTAGTTGCAATCCTCTATGTTGGTTTCCAATTAGGGATCTTAACCTTAATACCTATGAAAAGAAGGATGTTGCTCTACGAAGACCATTCCATCTCCCTCTTATGGTTTTGCAACTTGATATGCAATGTCTCATGACTCTAGTGTAAGGCTGCATTCTATCTAGCCTATTCACTGACTTGAAGTTTGGTATTACAGCCTCATCTTTTAATGATTTGAAGCCCACCAACAACCCTTTTTGCTATCACCAACTCCCATTCTATGCAATGTCATTGTTGGGTTCTTCCATGCACCCAAAGTAAGGTTCGAAACACTTTCTCCACTTCCTTCTAGTAGGCCACAGCAAAGAAAAATATTGTAACAACAAAAATCATTGTTGAACTTGGAGCTGAGGATTACTAGACTTCCCTCAAAAGAGCAACTCTCTACTTTGTACTTTAGCTAAAACCTATTTTCTTCATTGCAAGTCGACATAAAACGTCTACGCTTCTATAAATTCTCGCAAATTCAATAATTTCTTCATTGCAAGTCGACATAATACCTTTTGAGTTCTCAATACAATTAATATGTTCCCTTCTTTCTTTCTTCTTTAAGATGTTGAAATAGAAAGTTGACGGTACATCACCATCAACTTTCTATTTTGATGGTGCATCACCATCAATCAGCCATCTCAATTTTAATTGCACTTTTACAACTTGAATTTTATAAGCTTCTAGAAATTTAAGATATATTTCAAATCCCTATAAGAGATGGTACAAAATAGGGTCATCAGAAGAAATGCCAAGAGCAAAAAAAAGAGAAATTCTAACTCAAGTAGTGCAATCCAAGTCAAATTTCCTTTTACGTGCAATAGCTCCACCATAAGTTTTGGCCTTTATAACCAATGCATTGTTGCATTCAATCCATGCACACATAGGCTCCTTCCATTTCTTCTTGTATCCATTCATACATGCTTCACCCTCACAACAAAGTGAGGGTCATTAGGCAATGACATGTTTAGTATGAAAGGCAAGGGGCTTTCATGCGATTGAGTGCTTAGGAGTATGCAGAAGGTCACCCGCTTAAGGCAATTATATCCAGAAGGAAGACAATATGCAATTAGTAGCAAGCCACCAAGCACTAGTGTTTGCATACACACGATGAAGTATAAAACTCTCCAATTTCCACCATCCTGATGATTATGCCAAGTGTATGATCTTGATGATTGTGCCAAGTGTACACCCACTACAATTTTACAAAAATTAGTATAAGATAGTAAGTCCGTGTAAGGTTTGAAGTTGTTCACAAGTGTTACTTTCAATTGCCAATATGCTACTATACTCTTGTGATCTATTATCAAAAGTAACAATCATTTTGTAGTAGGGTGTGTTGATCTTCCATTTGATCCACATGCATAAACCATTCTAGTGCATCCTTTACCCAATGAGACATACTAGGAAGAGCAAAAGTTCAATAAATGTGTAAGAATATCAACCTTTTGCTTCATCAGGATAAAATGCAAAATATTTTTCCTTCTTTTAGAATATAAGGTCCTCGCATTCCAAGTAGTATATCTGAAACCTTACATTAGGAAAAAAATGAACTTACAAATGGGCCCTTAAAAATAATATAGTTTAAGATGTGGGCGTTTTGGATTGTCCTATAGGAAGGCTAGATTTTGACGTCCATGGAGGGTGAATCTTCTCTCTTCAAATCTTGGGTTTTCTATTAAAAAAAGGGGTAATGGGAGATTTAAAAAAGGGAGAATGAGTAGTGCACAAAATTTGAGTTTCTCTCACCTCGTAATTCCCCATTTTTTTAGAGAATTTTTAATTTCGGTATTTTTTCCCTCTCATGAAATCAATTTGACCACCCAAAAGTTGAGCAACATACCACTTTCTCTCTCTTCTCTATACTCGTGAGTTTTCTTCTCCATTGAAGCTCCATACTGAGAGTAATTAGGGTTTTGAGTGTTTTGCTTACCTCTGCACTTTCTTCGCCATGCAGCTCCAGATTTTGAACAAAACACAAGTGCCCATCTCTCTTTGCATTTTCTCTTGTTTGCTATTTTTTCAATAGGGTTTGATGTCCTTTTTTACTGTTATCGTTGTTTTATTGTAGAGGTTGTTTTGGGCAGGAGGCAGAGGTGCCCATCTCTCTCTCTCTCCTTTCTTTTCCCCTTTCTCTATGTGTTGTTTCTCTTTTATGTTGTGTTTTCAATAGAATTTGATGTTGGTTCTAAATGTTGTTTTCTTTTAGAGTTTATTTGGAGCAAGAGACAAAGGTGTTAATCTTTCTCTCTGTTTTTTTTTTTTTTTTTTTTGCTGCTATCTTTTCAATATAACACGATGTTAGTTCTAACCCTTGTTGTTGTTTTATTGCAGAGATCATTTTGGGTGAGATTGCACAAGTGCTCATCTCTCTCTCCCTCTCTCTCTCTCTCAATGTTTCCTCTTTTCTACTATTTTTTCAGTATACCTACCTGTAAATACTAACTCTTGCTATTGTCTTTTGCAGAGATCAATTTGGGCAAGATTGGATAGGTGTTCATTTTTTTCTCTCTCTTGCATACTCTCACACACTCTCTTTCTTCCTCTCTACATTATCCCTTTTCTACTATCTTTACAATAGGGTTTGATGCTAGTTCTAACTTAAGGATCAATTGTTGTTATGCAGCACTTAACACAAGGTAGAGCAAAGATTCTGTAGCTCAATTTTATGGGTAAATCCACCATATTTTGTGGTGCCAAAATTTATTCACTTAAATAGTGACTTTTATGTTTGATGTGATTGATGTTTTCTTATGTCCATCATTTGCAATGCGTTTTGATAAGTAACAATTCAATCTTATCTACAGTAGATCAACTTATAGGTAAATTGGCACTATTTTTGTATTGCTTCTATTCATGGAATTATATGGATATTTTTTGTTAAAAGGGATTCATGCAAGCATTTTTTTGTACGTGCAGGTATTGTACAAGGTTTAGGTGAAGCACATAATTCTCGATCGATTATTTTGATGTGGTGAATGATTCCTTTGTGCTGGATGATATGGATCTGCTAGAAGTCAATGGTTCAAAAATCCTCCACTTTATTGGTCCAGTGTGTCCATTTGGATCTCCATGCCAATTTACAATGATCCATGAAACTCTTGTATCATATCATCCATATAACGCACAATGTGTTGAGTCATAGAATATCTTAGGTGTCAATCCAAT
This sequence comes from Lygodium microphyllum, assembly GCF_053477565.2. Lineage (NCBI taxonomy): Eukaryota > Viridiplantae > Streptophyta > Polypodiopsida > Schizaeales > Lygodiaceae > Lygodium > Lygodium microphyllum. Next base: position 36,091,926 of record NC_141147.1, read on the forward strand.
GTGCCTATTAAGATTTGCATACCATGTGACAGCTATCCTTGTAATAACTACTCTATAATACCCATGTTTCATACAATGTATCGAGTCAAATCAGACTCCTATTCATTATAATAAAATTTATTTTGGTAAAATTCTATGAGTATTCTTGTGCTATTCTTTTCATTATATTTAATGTAAATGGTATGATTAGGGTGATGCTTTGAAATTGAATCTATACTTTGTGTCTATGCACATATCCACATGCGTTTTGATATCGATGTTTATGTCTGTTTACAAAAGTGTAAACATCTCTTGATTCCATGTTGATTTGTATGGCATATTGGTGAGTACTAGACAGACTTAAAATGCTTATTATTTAGGGGTTAATATATACTTCTTTGCATCTAATGCATAGGTTATAATGCCTAAGAGAAGAACAAGTATTTTCTCGATAGAAGTATATAACAGAAAAGATGAAGAAGAGAACTGGATCACTAATACGTATCATTGCTCATCTTGGGTACACATGCGTCCAAGTATGAAGTGAGCTTTCAGGGTGAAAGCATCTACAATTGCAGATGTATCAAAGCACTGGAAGGGTAAAATTTTAGCTCTCAAACAAAGGAATGTTGATTCTCACCTTGTAAGAAAGGCGTTTGTACAACATGTATTCATGCAAAAACAAATACATATTGCGCCCAGTGTGCCCTTTCAATGAAACATTGCAAACAGTAAGTATTTACAACTCATTGAGAATGAGAAATTTCATGATATTGATGTAACTACTTGTCTTGTATTTATAGAAGCATACCCTTCGGATTGCTATGAGTGGCAAAATGTTGAGAGTTTCACAGGTTCTTTTAGGTGTTACCACCTTGAAAATGGTAGATTGCTCTTTGAGGGGCGTACAACTAAGCAGCTCATAGAGAACCTTGTTTTTTTTTGACTCCAAGTACATATTGCCCAAGGGGGCTCGAGAATATGGAACCCTTGAGTCTATGCACATATCGAATCTCAAGAGCATAGAATGGCCATTGTATAGTAGCGACATTTTGCACATGTGTAGCACCAAAATTTCAACAGACATATTGAATTCTATGAAGCCAAGCACTAGCTCAAAGAATGCACATCTAATCTGGTTCATACAGATTGCAACTTTTGCACACATGTTCAAGGAATATAAGGGTTTGAGACATACCAAAAGCACATACGCCATAAAAAGTGCATCAGAGAATTATGTAACAAGGATTCTAGGCAAAACTTGGACATAAAAAAGGACTCATAGTCCTGATACAATGGAATGTTGAGTCACAACAAGGGATATGGCTTTTAGGTAAAATTTTTCTCTCTTAGTTGACTATTATCTTACTTTGGAATGAATCGGCTAACTTTCCTTTCCAATTATAGGTATTTTGTCACACGACAGACTTTATGCCTAGTGTTCAAGTATCATATATGGAGGATGCTCAAGGGTAAATGGTTGTGCCTTGATCAAGACATGCTTGAAAGTGCAGCTATGGATGTTACTATTATTTGTGAGGGCCGCGAGCCCAGTGTTGCAAATGGGGGATGATTATCCCTTGAGTATAATGCGCCAGGAAATTACAATGTTAATGCAGAATCCACACGCTAGTTTCTATTTTAGACTAGATTGTAGGAAAATTGAAGCCGAGCTGAGGATATTGTTACCAGTGGAAAGTGTGTGGCTCCATATATGATAGAAATTATAGAGTCTCCCTAAAAATCCCAACACCACAAGTTGTAATATCCAATACCTATAAAATTTCAGATTCTTTTGGCCAATAGAATATTGTCGCTTGCAACTTGTAATATTTAAAAATTATGATATTTATGCAAAATCATACATTTGTTATACACTTTCCACATCAACACATTTACATATGTATGCAAAATTTACAAAGACATAAGTAAAGCCATAACTAAATATCGTATGCGAACAGCCCTTAATGGTTTAAAACTTAAGGTTTTTAAGGTAGAACTAGTTTAGCTCTTGTTTCATTTTTCCATTTCACACTTTCTCTCTTCATCTCTTTATATCCACCACATCCCTCCTACTTGCTACGATGGATGCTCGCGCACACTTTGATAAGTGGATCCATGAGACTATCTTTGGCAGCCAGGGTGACGAGATATTTTAGGTTTTCTCTAAGAACTTTAACCTTGAAAGTGTGCTCTCATTGCTGGATCCCCCCTTCAGGTTTTGGAGGACTTTGTGAGTACCATTGCTACCTGCACATACTCCATTGAGGGATCTGACATGACTTGGGTGCCTCTGGAACAGCTCATGGTATTTTAGGCAGGGAAGAATCACCAAAAAGTGGTGAATAGGTGTTTGGCCCATGTGGATCCTTCGCATAGAGTATGCATTGTTCCCATGGGTAGTGCACTAGGTACAACACCTTTGGATCTCGTGGAGTTTGATTGCGCATTGGCAATTTACCTCCTTGCATTGGATACACCCCTAGAGGAGGAGAGTGATGAAGATACAACTCCACAGGTGGTTGCAATCACATACACATGAGAAGAACCAATTGAAGAGCTCATAAATGTTGAAGAGGAACATCAGATGGTGGCAAAGCAAGGTTGGCTCTCATGGTACCATCTTCTTCAGAACAGCCACAAGTTGACAAACCCAACCTTGCCTCCTTGATGCCCATTGAAGTAGATGGTGTACAATACTTGCTTCTATCAAATGTGTTGCAATACTTGGAAATCAAGGAAGAAGAGTTTTTTTCCATCCTAGTTAGGGATTCGAGGGAAGACCTGATCGACTATGATTACATGGATGTGCATCTAACGATGGCAAAGATTGAAAGATATGATGGCACGAGCTTAGATACAATGAGTACCATCATAGTATCACATGAGCATATTACCTCAGTTGAAGAATATTACCTTGTGTCGGATGCTGAATTTGAAGCACTACAACATGATCTATTCAGACCAAGGCTCCAGCTTCCTACCAAGGAGTTTGTAGATCCCTATGCCCAAAGAGGTGCCTCGTTGACGCACGATGAAATGAAGATACAAGACAATCTAGAGAAGGTGAGCCAGAAAGTGGTCCCAAATGCCAGACTTCAGACAAGGCAGCTATAGGCATCATTTTTGGCCAAGATTTCACCGGTGGACTTCGGGGGACCCGGTGCACCCTACCGTCAAGTTTCGTTGCTTTCTAATAACTCTAGGTTAGTTGATAAATATATTGTTTGATTTGACTTTGTCATTTAAGACATATTGTATATAGATGAGTTTGCATCAAGGCAAGGAGGAGCTCAGAGCATGCGGATCGACAGAAGAATTCAGCTTTGAAGGAGTACATTGGCAACCTTGTTGCAGACTTGGTGGTCTTCCATAAGAAGTGCTCAACACAAGGGCAAGAAATAATCGTGAAAATTCGAGGATCTTTTCGAGCAATACCTATGATATCTAGCTTGGAGAAGGTGGTGCGAATCAAGCAGTCAAAGCTTCTTTACTTGTTTGACCAAATGCATGGTGGAGCAATGTGTATGCTTGCTACATTAGGTGACATTGCTAAAGTGTCAGATCCCCTTCTCTTGGAGAAAGAGATAAAGGGGGAGCGCATTATTTTTGAAGCAAGGAAGGAACTTATATTTTCATCAGAATCTGGCTTCTCCTCTCGCCATCGCATGTATTTTTCTTGATGAATATAATATATTTTACTTTGTTTCTATAAATAAATTTTATTGAATAAATGTGTGGTTCGTGTAAGTGTAACGATAATGTGTTGTACGTGAATGACGCATTCGCATACGTTAACATAATCCAATTTAATCATGTCAACGCATAGTACTACACTTTCGATTGTGCATAAGCAATAACATAACTCATATCCGTATGTATTACTACTTTCGATGCGTTCGTACGTTAAACAAAAAGTAAGAGTTATTCGTTTCAAGAAACAAAACTAAAATAACTTTACTCAATTATTTGAATTCAGGACACATCGCATGAGATATTATGTATATATAAATAAATATTTCAATGTGGCAGAGTATACAAAATTTTTTGGCCTTCCAAGATGCTATGGTGCTGTAACACTCATTACAAAACCTTGCATCATTAATCCCATAACCTATGGAGGAGTCCCTTTGCCATGCCGAAGCTGAATGATAAAGTTCATGTCTTTATCTGTGATTGTGACACACTTTGTATGGATGGCCTCTAGCTGTGCAACGTCAAACAAGTTGATGAGAAACCTCTCTACAGTTGTTTGTAGAGCCTCCATAGCTCCAACAGTCCACCTTCTTGTTGGTGGGCTATCGTGTACTTGTGCCCAAAATCTTCCCATCCCTTTCAGCTCCAAGTCTTGCATGACTTCCCGAACAACCTTATGAAAATATCTTTTCGGGATGAGAAGCTCATATCCGCGTTGGATTCTCCTTATCTCCCAAAGGGTGACAGCGCCCAGTTACCATCTCCTCTTATTCTGTGGTGGTCATTGTGCTCTATGGGGAGCACCTGTTGCTACTGCACTAGAGGAGGCTCTACCTTGTGCTCCAAGTGGCAGGCCTTGGCATGAGATCTTCCCAAGGCTAAAATAGCGACATGCTTGCTTGGTGCATGCCATGCAAGCTCGAGAAGGGCAAGATGGAGAAGAGATAGAGGTTGGGGGGTGTGAGAATGGAGGAAGAAAAGAAAGCAAGATGTGAAAATGAGAATAAGAATGAACTTTTAACCCATTTAAACCCCAAAACCGAGTTAATGAAGCTTCATATGCACTATCCATTGTGTGATTGTAAATCCATAACCTTTTATCACAATGTGACGAAACTTCACATGCACACTCATAGGTGGCCAAGAGCCCAAATTATTTTTGCATGCAGACCCCTGGTCGAAATTCTGGCATCTGGAGTCACTTTCCAGTGCACTCGTTAGGTGGCCAAGAAAGTGGCTCTAGGCGCCAGACTTTGGACTAGGGGTTTGTAGACATTTTTGTTTCCAAAAAAAAAAAGGGACTTTAGAGGATTTGATGCGTAAATTCTGGCAAAGTAGAGCATGTAAATGAACCAATCCAAAACCAATAGAGATATAGAGCAACTTGAAAACATATCTGTGAGCGTAGATATTCTTCCCTTTCACTTATGGTTATGTATAACTTTTTTTTTGCATTTGCATTATTGAAAAATAAATACGGTCACAGATCTTTCTTAACTTTACAAAATACTTTAACCACCTTTTAAGCATCCTAATGGTTTAAAGCAGTTATTTCATTTAGAAATCAATCCCATATTATAGTAAAAATATCTAGATTATAAGCGTCGATCGCTTGAAAAAAACCATATTGGTTTACCATACCGGCCAACTATAATGCCTTAAAATGGCACGCTATAAGAAAAACAATGTTAGTTATAATGGAAACAATGCCTATTTGAAACCCTGGCAAGAATCAAGACTAGAGAGATCCAATTCAATGCTAAAAGATGGATTGAACGGAACTTTAAGGGCTTTCCCTTGCTTTGTTTCCAGAGTTCAATAGCTAAAGAGTGTAGTATTCGGCTATTTATTAGGCATTTCCTTCAATCGAAAAAGTGGCCATTGGTTCATGATACAAATACTATTCGCTGGGATGCCGCTAATAGTTTTTGCTAGATAGAAATACTGTTTTGAACAGATTGGCTCATCACAACAACTCCTGGTATTGTAGGTGTGGGAACGACGGTTTGGTACTCGTTGCTATGATGACTGAGCCTAAGGGTTTTCTTTCATAACAATAGCAAGTTCATAAATAATAGGTGCAAATAGGGTTGTGTTTATACAAGTTTGACAAAGAGGAAAAACATCGAATCCTTTGGTTTCCGGTAGATGGAAAATCTGCATGAGCAGTACAAGAATTCTTGTATAATAACAATCAATTAATAAGAACTATTCTTTTGGCCAATCTAAACAGGTTGCACCATAGCAATCTTTGTTGTAAAAAAAAAATCGCTCTAAACCCATCAATTGAACTCACCATGGCCCCAATACCTCTTTGCTTTAGTATAGTTGCATTTTTTTATTTTTTAAGTAAGTTAAGAAATCTCCGGCACTCTAAAAAGACGTGAAACACCTGATGCCATTTTGACCTTGGTGTGTGAAAAGTGCATTTTTTTGCCATATATACTAGAAAGTGGCTCTAGATGCCAGACTTCGGACCAAGAGCTCAAATTATTTTTTTGAAAAAAAAATGCATGCAAACCCTTAGTCCGAAGTTTGGCATCTAAAGCCACTTTCATGGCCACCTAATGAGCGCGTGGGTGAAGTTTTGTCGCATTCAGATATAGTTTAGTATTTTAAAAATTATTACATACCAAAATTATGGATGGATTGATAATCAAGAAATGAACATCGCGACTACTTGCCCTTTTAGAAACTTCGCACCACATAAACTATACAGAGGCATTAAGAGTAAAGTCTGCAACAAGAAATGGCAAATTTTTGCATGTTTTTCCTATTGAAATTGACAGTGCTAGCAAAAACTATAAGTAAGAATTGAAAATACAATGAAAATGCACAGTCAAAGTTGAGAGCGAAGGACAAGAGGAAAAATTTAATTCATATCTTAAGGGTGCATACAATAGTTTTGCACTCGAACATAGTCATACGTCCAATGCATGAGAAGAACACTATGCCAAAAAAGATAACATTATAAACTATGTTCATTCCATTGGAATGAATTCATTCTTCACCGCTTGAAGATTTCTTATAAGTTGGAAGTCCTTGGGAGTTATAGTGATGCGGTTCGCATGTATTGCATAATGCTGAGCATCAGTCATCAAGTCAACTAAAAAGGCCTCTACAACACCACAATGTAGAGCATGAAGACATTCTTTTGTGAAGCGATCGGGTCTATCCTGACCTTGTGCCAAAAACCACATCTTGCTTTTTGTGCAGGAGAGGTCTTGCACAATCTCGCGAACAAGTCTCAAGAAGCCTGCCTTCGAAATGATAAGATCAAAAGCACGTTGATAACTCCTAATTTCTCTTAGGGCTACCGTACCTGGCTTCCACTTGCATTTCTTGTGGGGATGCTGATGAGGGCCCTTGTGAGGGCGGCTTGACGAAGTTGGGTTAGGTTGAGAAGGGGGTGCATCTGAGCTAGTAGATGCTCCAAGGGGCTGAACACAATATGGGGCTCTGAGCGGAAGCTTATTTGCAATTACCTTAGAACTAGCCATCTTTTCTACACAAGAGATGTGAGAACTCAATGAATAAGATAGAAAGTGAAACCCTCTTTTATATAACCCTAAACTATAAGACTCATTCACATAGATGCACACTCTCTCTTTCTCTCTTGAACTATGAATTGCATTCAACTGAACACATTGTTAATCTTACTATCTTAGCTCTCTTCGAATCCATTTGTTGCCTTGTTGAAGCCTTGTTTCTAGCCACTTGGCATGGTTTTCTTTGGCACTTGAGGCTTCATAACACACTTTTTTTAGTGACACGATGTGATTTCATCATGTCTGCAGAGCCGATTCATCAGCACTTTCATTTGCTCTCTTTTGCGAGAGTTTAGCTTCATCCGCTACTATAATCCTGTACCACCAAGATAGCAATTGGATCATTGGATTGCTACCCTTCACCCCTCCACCATGATCAGTTTTTCTTTGGTATGCACTACACGCTATCCAATGTGAATTTTCCATCCCTTGTGTCAACCAAATTCCGATGCTTCCCTTTTCTGCAAAGTATGGCCCATGTGCCTCAAGGATATGCTACAAATACACATATCACACATGAGTAAAACTATGCTCAATAGTTAATACAATTCATATAATTTTAAAATATTAACTTAGTACGCACCATGTAATGTGTCATAGAGCTTTTGCCCCATGCTTCCACCATGTAATGTGTCATGGAGCTTTTGCCCCATGCTTCCACCATGTTTTCTTAGAAGCTATGCACATCATCGATAAATTCTTGCTTATCTTCATTGTTAAACACCATCTTATGAAGTAAGGGAGCCAAATTGTTAAGACTTATCCAAACCTTAGCTTTGGCCAACCTTGTTTTTCCTCCATTACTTCGATCAAGAACTGCAAAAATGTAACTTTTTCCACCCATTGTAGTCCTGGGACCTACGGACCATGACATTTCCTTCCTCATTGATGGGTGTTGAGATAAACTTCCTAGCCTTTGCTCCTCCAAAGCAAGGCTTTTTTGGCAAGTTACCAATTTTTCTGATCTCTTCTGATCTTTCTCAATCGTCACTTGATGCTTGTGTAGCCCAATTTCTGATAGCCCTTGCTCCACATTCCTACACGTTGTAATGGCTTCTTTTTTTGGTTGCATCCTATAAGCAAAGCAAATGTATTCATATACAAGTTTCTCCATGATTCTGACGAAAGCATACAATGAACAAACGTGAATACGATCCAATGGAATGTTGAAGATGGGCTTCCAAGTGGGATCTTCTCTATTGCATGTCAGTGTAGCACTTGTCACCCTTTGCCAGTTCTTCTTTTTGTCATTTTCTTCCACCCTCTCTGTCAAGAAATATAGGTATGGATTCTTTGTATTTGCACCATTGGAGATTCCACACATGCATTTTAAAGTTTTCAAGTCTCGTGCAAGATGCCATTCATTGACCATAAACTTCAACTGAGAGCATCTCACCATGTTCCTGATGATCAATGATGTTTGGAATGCTTGTGTGTATAAAGAACAACTGCAACACCTCAAATGTTTCCTTAGGAACTTCAAATGTAGCGAGCCACCACACATGGTTCTCGAATTGAACACTAAAGTTCCTTGGGTTGTTCTTGTTGAATTGTAAAGCTCTATTCATCAGAGTTACACTAAATCCTTCAAGCTTTACTCCTTTGACGACCTCACTTTCATCTAATTTTATAACAAACTGCAATTTACCATTACATTCCGCAACAAACATAGTATAGTACATTACCATTGCCAACTGCACCTTGTACAAATCTAAATAGTAATTGTTGAGTTTAGTGAACTTCACCTCATATGCATTTTTGGTCCCAACCTTTAGTATTTCCACACATTGAACATGCATGGGATCTCCTATCAACTCCAAAACCTTTGTATTTGCCGTCGGGCCTCTATTAACTTTGAATGTTGAGGAAGAAGCACGATTCTATTTCTCTTCAACACACAACCAAACCCAACCTTCACACCTTTGAATATCTTTGAGTAAGTCATTGTGCTAATACCGGCCTTGTCGCAAATGGATTGTGCATCCACAGCTGAGAACTCATTTGACACATCTTTTAATGTACACTCAATCACCTTTTCCTTCACAGCCTTAAAACTTAGGATTTCTCAAAGTGTTTTTCAATGTACGTGCCTTCAGCAATCTACTAATATACAATCCAACCTCACCCTCACCTAGGTTCTCATTCTGAGCTACCTTACATGCTTTAATACGTCGCTTCCACTGGTTGCTGTTCACAATTAACTCATTGATTGGCTTCTTGTTTCGTTTGCGCTCCTGTGTTAGCTTTCTGTTGATCTTTCTCAGGTCGTGCAATTGTGCCTTTGCCTCCTCATATGAGATACCAATGTCATGGATAGTGTCATGCATTGAAATAATTTGATTATTTTGTTGAATTATAGTGTCATTTAGCTATACCACTTGTCCTATGAGCTGTTTTATATGAAAGTGATCACATCATGACAATTTTTTATGGTTTCTTGGCAAGTTGTAAATACTTTAAACACCTAATCATTGAGCCGCCTAGTGTAACAGAGCAACCCATTTTTACCCTTGCACACATACTTAAGCAAATTTGTGATTCCTGAGAAAGTTGAAGGTCTATTGTTTAAGGGGTCGATTGGGTAGATTCCCCCATCAACCCACAAGTCCACATGTTTCAATCCCATTTGCCTATAACTCTACAAAACTTGAGGGTTGACAATGGTACACTGGATTCTTTTGAATAATGGGGCGTATTCAATCTCTACCTCAATATGCAGCTCATTCTTTCATGTATTCATTTTACTATTAATAGAAACGGGAACCTACTTGGTTTTCACAGGATATAGAGTGGAGATGCACAAAGAGACACACAAAGGTGCCAAGGAAAAGGAGGGTGTAAGTAATTCACTCTGTTAATGAAGGTTGCATAAACACAGAGAAGAGGTCACAATAGAGCCATGAGAGAGTATATGTATGGGGAAAAATAGCTCAGAGGGTAGGGATGTCTAAGACTTTTTCTATTTTACCTCCAAAAATATTTTCAAAAAGCACGAAATTTGACCAGTAACACAATATTAGTGTGAGTGGGGGAATCTCCCAATTCCCATTTTTTGAATACTAAAAAGGTGGC